>NC_043002.1:16796644-16861644 GCF_006345805.1 Octopus sinensis
ACAAAGAAATACTTCGATTTATTTTGTTTTTGTTGTTAATATATCCTAGCTAAATTAGAACATCAAATACAACAGCGATGATGTTACTATGAACAGCAAAAAGCTTGAACACACAAGAAAAAGAAAGAATAAGGACTACGCCATGGGCATATGGTGTAGTGGTTAAGAGCGCGGGCTACTAACCTCAAGATTCCGAGTTCGATTCCAAGCAGTTACCTGAACAATAATAATACCAATACCAATAATAATAATAATAATAATAACATCGAAAAATACCTTAGGAATGAGAACCCATGTTCAAAATTTCCCCAAGACACCTGAAGAAGGCTGGAGGGTATATCAGCCGAAACGTTGTGTTGACAACGAACAAGATGAGGACAAATATCCGTCGAATGTGGATAACGTAAATATTGTACATAATTTATCATCTCTTAAATATAGAACTGAAGGAAAAAATCTGCTTTTCTTTTCTACTCTAGGAAATTTTTGGAGATGGGGTCAGTCGATTAGATCGACACCAGTACGCAACTAGTATTAATTTATCAACACCAAAATGACGAGCAAAGTCAACCTCAGTGGAATTCGAAATCAGATCTTAAACACAGACAAAATACCTATTTCTTTACTACCCACGAGGGGCTAAACACAGAGGGGACAAACAAAGACAGACAAATGGATTAAATCGATTACATCGACCCCAGTGCGTAACTGTTACTTATTTAATCGACCCCGAAATGTTGAAAGGCAAACTCGACTTTGGCGAAATTTGAACTCAGTACGTAACCGCAGACGAAATACCTATTTCTTTACTGCGCACAAGGGGCTAAACATAGAGAAGACAAACAGGGACAGACAAGCGGATTAAGTCGTTTATATCGAACCAAGTGCGTAGCTAGTACTTATTTAATCGACCTTGAAAGGATGAAAGGCAAAGTCGACCTCGGCGGAATTTGAACTCACAACGTAGTGGCAGGCGAAATATCACTAAGCATTTCGACTGGTGTGCTAACATTTCTGCCATCTCATCGCCTTTAAAAAGATTTGTTCTATTATAGACACAAAACTTGAAATTTGGGGTGAAGGAGCCAGTCGATTATATCGATTCCAGTATGTTACTGGTACTTAATTTTACAATCCCGAAATTATGAAATGTAAAATCGATCTCGGTAGAGTTTGAACTTAGAACGCAGCAGCTGACGAAATACGGCGAAGCATTCCGCCTGGCGTTCTAACGCTTCTGCCAGCTCGCCGCCCGAAGAAATCTGCTATTCATCGCCACAAAAACAGTAAGCATTGCAGAAGAAGAAGAAGAACAACAAAACGTACAACAAAAATATAACGAACAATAATTGTAGCAACATTAACGATAGCAGAAGCAACGTCCAAATTATACAGAAATTTGACCTGTACTTTCCTGAATTGATTCACTACTCCTTTCTCCCTCTAACTCACCCACTCCTATCACAGATTTTGAAATGACCACATTGCTCCAACTACTGCATCAACTAATCTTCTCACAACGCCCCTGCTGCTACCAATTTACTTTTGCTGCTTCGGCTACTCGTAGAACCGTCGCAATCGACTACTATTCTCTCTATAATATACTACTACTACTACTACTACTACCACCACTACTACTACTACTACTACTACTACTACTACTACTACTACTACAGCTACCCCTACTACTACTGGATACTGTTTTAGTCAACACTACTACTTGCATGTACTACCATTGTTACAAAATCACTTTATTTTTATTTATATTTTTTGTTGGCTGGTGCAATATGCCACCTGGTTTCTCACCACTGTCTGCACCTAGCAGTAGACTGGACTCAAGCAATTAATTGAGTCCAATCTACTGCAAGCATTTGAAACATGACTCCTGATTGGAGTTCTTCGTGATATTTCAACGCACTATTAAATATACACTTTCATATACGGCGAGAACATAAACCCAAAATCCCCTCTCGTTCGCCATTATCCAGGACAAAGTCTTTACCATTTGGAACCATGCGGCGAACTGACAGCCCTTTATAGATATTTCTTTGCTGGGCGGAAGAGAAAAGATATATTTATTGCAGTATACTCTCAATAAGTTCTCCTGTTCCCAGCTTTATGTTCTGTTCTTCACAGGCTTTTTTCTATACATCAACGCTCTACTTGAGACCACATCGAACAACGTTCACTCTCGTGAAGCTGGTGCAACCTTTCCTTTCTTCCTAGTCTTCTATATTTCTGCATCATCCGCACACAATCCAGGCTCCTCATACCAAACTCGAATTTATTACCTAATTCACACATTTAACGAAAAATAAAAACGATCAGCCAATCATATCAAGGAAACACCACCATTCCGCCCCACGTAGTATATGAGTGTCACCATAGGTACTTCGAATCTTGAGTTACAGTATGAAAAAGAGGGTTTCCTGGTGCAAGCACAATCTCAAGGAGGCTGATATCAGATGGCAAAGACAAACCCTTCTCTTTTGTGTCAAAATATACTCAAGGCCCCAACAAGTGCCGATTATCTACAGGCCACATTTCTGGTCTGCAATGGTGTACTGCTCCTGTATTTGAGACAGTGTTGTCGTTGTGTACACTGATACCTTGCACCATTATCAGAGCTGGGCCACTCGGCTAATTGGCAATTCATCAGTAACGGAAACATTGTAATCGCTACCCTTCAGGCGAGCTATCTTACACTTTTATACATCTGCTCTAAAATAATCTGTTCTACAGAATTAGCTGGTCTGGTACTTATAGCACTTAATTACCCACTAACCACTTGAGTCTTCATATCTCCGCAACTGCAGTGATGCGACTAACATTGCTTGCACTAATATCTATGCAAAACCCTCATCTTCAAAGCATCAGCCCTCTTGAATATCCTCTTGCATGTATTTTTATAGGCGGGTTAATCCACAAATAGTTTCAATGGAGCGTTAAGAACATCAATCTCAGTAATCCCGGAGGATCTGCAAGGTTTGTATTTCTCGGAAAATATTCTCGACCATAAAAGAAAAAAAATCATTATGTTTAAATGATTAACTCTTTCTTACTCATAGTGCCTCTGTCACTCATCTTACATACATGCAGGCGCACACAGACACACATACACATACCCAACCATACTCGTAAGTATGAATGCACACACGCAGATATAAATATATGGAGGTATGTATACGTATATTTTTCTACATACGCATACGTTTATGCTAGTCATATATACAAATAAGATGGATAGATACATCAATAGGTAAATAAACAAACAGCCACCTCTCTCCACGTACACGCATATACGTAGAACTCACAAACTAACTAGGAGATGAACAGAGCGGTAAATAAATTGAAAGATATAGATGAATATGTGATTGTAAAAACCGATGTATATTATGATACGTGATATATATATATATATATATATATAATATATATATATATATATATTATAATACTATCGTTTAAATGTTTAATAGGCATAAATCCCTGGTGAACTTTCAGTTGATTGATATCAATTTAATATATAAACAATCTGTCAATTTGAAATCATTGTGATTATATAAACGTAGCAAAACCGCTACGTATGTATATAAAGAATATATATGCATATTCAACACACAAATATATACACACACATACAAACGCACACACAAAGCAAACACAGGCATACATACACATACGTATGCCTGTGTATGTGTGTGTGTGTGTGTATATATATATAACTGTATAATAATATATCATAATAATATATATTCTCCGATTTGGAGCGACAATTTTTAGATACAAACAAATAAACCGTAACTTACAAAGCGTTTCTGGTTTGTATGCAAATATATAAATATATATATATGTATGTATATATATATATATATACACACATGCATATATATATACATGCACATATATATATATATATATATATATATATATATATATATATATATATATAGAGAGAGAGAGAGAGAGAGAGAGAGAGAGAGAGAGATACACGCAAAAACATGCATACACATATACACACTACATATGTGCTTTCACACAAACATGCACAAATACAAGCGCAAGTTTTTTTCCTAATACACGTTTGAGTCTCAAGCTTTCAAATGTATTACTGCACTTTCTTTCTTTCCCTTCGCACGATAAAATGGAGAGTTGGGGTTTTTAATACAAATATTTTGAAACACTCCAAGCTATTCATATCTTTCGAATGGTCGAAAATTATACCAGTTCATAGTTATTTAATATACGTACGCTTTATTTGAATATAAAATTTGGTTTATATAAAAATGCATACACATTTATGTGAAGAAGTATAATAAAGATATATTATAAAAGATGTATTATAAAAGAAATCAGAGAAATACACCACCAATGACGCACGCACATATCACATGCATATGCACATACACACCTGTGATGACTGGAGATTAATCCGAAACTTGAAAATCGTCGTCAAGAATTTCCCTGTAATTTCAATATGTTCTACTAGAATGTATTGAGTAACCCTCCAGTTTGCCCTTTTATTTTTCTTTTACTTGTTTCAGTAATTTGAGAGCGGCCATGCTGGATCACTGCCTTTAGTCGAAGGAATCGACCCCAGGACTTATTCTTTGTAAGCCTCGTACTTATTTTATCCGTCCTTTTTGCCGATCCGCTAAGTTACGGAGACGTAACCACACCAGCATCGGTTGTCAAACGATGTTGGGTGACAAACACACACACACAAACATACACACATACGCACACACTTACACACACACACACACACACACACACACATATATACATATATATATATACGACGGGCTTTTTTCAGTTTCCGTCAACCAAATACACTCCCAAGGCTTTGGTCAGCCCAAGGATATAGTAGAAGTCACTTGCCCAAGATGCCACGCAGCCGGACTGAACGTGGAACCATGTGGCTGGTAAGCAAGCTACTTACCACACAGCCACTCTTGCGCCTGAAAGATGGAAATGCAAAATCGACCTCGGAGGAATTTGAACTCAGGGCGTAGCGACGGGTAAAATACTGTTAAGCATTTCGTCAAGCGTCCTAACGAGTCTGCCAGCCCATCGCCGTTGAACATTTTTATAGACTAAATTTTCGCGCGTGTGTGTGTGAGTGTTTGTGTGTGTGTGTGTGTGTGTGTGTGTGTGTGTGTGTGTGTGCGTATGCGTTTGCGTACGTGAGTGTAGTGTGTAGGATCAACAAAATGTATTCCCTTCTTGTAATCTCTATTAAACTCAGAGCCACTAATTTTTTTGCCACTGAGACACGTGATTAGGTAGATTTGTTAGAACGTGCATCGAGTATCCAAGTAATCTTCAGGATGGAGCACGTGGGTTATTTGTGATTCTGTCTTTAGCTTTGCTCTACTCATTACGTGAACAATCTCCCTAAGAACTTGTATCAATTAAGTGGGTAATCCCATCTTTGAAGATGGGCCTTGTTAGTAAGTCTAAAATACAGATTGGTTAATCCTTGTAAATTTATTTTACTGTTCAGCTCTCCAATTTCCCGACAATCAAATATATTGCTTAAAGCATGAGCAAAATTTACGATTTCAGCTACAAATCTTAAAATTCTATAATTATCACTTGAATTCGTTTTATTTTATTACGATTTCATATAATTTAATTATCTCCCTGTAGTATCAAAAATATAGCCTGAAACAATTTAAAGCCTTCATATGTGTCTCTGATAGTGTTTTATTTTACTATCGTATTCTCATTTACAAGGCATTGGAGACGCATTCCAATTCACTGGTAGTTGACATTTATTCCACACACTACGACCTCAAATGACCTCGAAAATTTTTCTCGGTATCTGACCCCCACACATCCCGTCAATTACCACAGCACGTATACTTCCTACTGCCCTTCCCTTAGAATAAACATAGTCTCTTTTACTCTTTTACTCTTTTACTTGTTTCAGTCATTTGACTGCGGCCATGCTGGGGCACCGCCTATAGTCGAGCAACTCGACCCCGGGACTTATTCTATGTAAGCCCAGTAGTTATTCTATCGGTCTCTTTTGCCGAACCGCTAAGTGACGGCGATATAAACACACCACCATCGGTTGTCAAGCAATACTAGGGGGACAAACACAGACACACAAACACACACACACACATACATATATATATATATATACATATATACGACAGGCTTCTTTCAGTTTCCGTCTACCAAATCCACTCACAAGGCTTTGGTCGGCCCGAGGCTATAGTAGAAGACACTTGCCCAAGGTGCCACGCAGTGGGACTGAACCCGGAACCATGTGGTTGGTAAACAAGCTACTTACCACACTGCCACTCCTGCGCCTGTGTCTGTTTATATCGTTTTTACACAGAATTCCCATCTAGATGATAAGCCTAATATTTTGTATATATATACAGAGAGAGAGAGAGAGAGAGAGAGAGAGAGAGGAGAGAGAGAGAGAGATGGGTAATAGATAGATAGATAGATAGATAGATAGATAGATAGATAGATAGATAGATAGATAGATAGACAGACAGATATTTTTGTCCTTATCATTCCAGGGAACTCATAAACAGAGATCTGCTAGGGATAGCAATTAGACATTTACAATGTCTGCTATTAGTAAACAAAACCTCTGCTAAATTTCTCTGTCTGAATGTCAAATAGGTGAAAATATATACCAAAGCGATTGCTTTTCAGTTTAACAATGATCCAACTCGTTGCCTGATCAACTGCAAAAGTTGCGGAAAATTTACTCGGAAACACCAAGTGTAAACCTTTAGATTGTTAGAAAATTACTTCACTGAGGAATGGTCGCTTCAACTCTGGTATAGTACTGCTTCCGTGGAACTCGTGAGTAAAAAATATACAACATGAGCATCGATACACTTGAATTGCTTGAATATGAAAGTATCAAATATACGAGACGATATATTAAAATTGGAGAGAAAAGAAAGAGGGTGACGAATGGCTTTTCCGTTTACTTTGCTACAAATAATTTATAATAAATCCAACTTCGATAGATTATGTATTACCATTGGCAGATCTCTGCTTATGAGTTTTCTCGCCAGTCATTGATGTTAAAGACTAAATGGGAAAAAACTGCGTGGTAAGAAGGAAAGAAAACAAGAAGTATAAAAGTCATCGATATGGATAATGTATGGAAGTCCACGAGTATAAAATGCTTTGTTTTACAGAAGAGAGGGAGCATACATACAGAAGTGTTAGGAAAATGAATGAGGAGACATGAAGACTGAAATGATTTCATAAAACCACAATTGCATAACTGTTGAAGTTACGTAATCAATCCAGCAGAAAAGGGCTCCAGTCTTTGAGGAGTCGTTCAAATTGCTGAAATTCAGAGATACTTAAAAAGACTACAATTTAACATAGGCAACGGTAAGATAGCTAGTTAGGAAACATCCGCGACTATTTTCACTGATATGAGCAGTATGGTAGAGCAAAGAATGCAACTTTCGAAATTGGTAATCAAGAGTCGATATTTCGTTACGAATTAGAGTTAACGGATAAGCGTATAAAGAACTTTTCGGTGAAATACTTGTTTTAGGCTCCGCAACGCAATTAAAAATTATTTAGATCACTATTATAAGTGGAAATTTACATTTCATACGAATACATATTGCTACATAGCAGAATGCAAAACAGTAAATATAGTATCCATTAGTGGTGGCATACCAAAGTTCAATACAATTTACTAATATCATGGAGTTCCGCATTGACTATAAATAGAACGGGAATGTGAATTTCTCTCCAGTGTCGCAGCAACGTTCGCTGCGTGTGGATGTATGTCGCACATGTGTGAAGTATTCTGCTTTGTACCTTGAACTTAGGCCATTGTATTGAAATTAATGGTGTAAAATTTAGTGTTTTTACATTTAGTAAAGACTCACAAGCCAATAACTCGTCATGATATTGAAAGCTCATCTTATTAACGATCTCGACGGAAAAACCATCGTGCCTCGAGGAATTTTGGCCTGATTCATTGGAGACTAGAGCGATGTGAAACACTAAGCGTTGTGAAATGTAATCAAATCCCATCAGTAGACAGAAACGATCTCAGCACTGATCGAAAATACCTTATTGATATTCACCAGTCTATTTCTGAAGGGGCATGCTAACATGTGTTTTATTTGAACGAGAAAAAGAAAAAAATGTTGTTAAGATCCTTCAATTAAACAATTTGTCAAGATTGTGACAGAGAGTCAGTTAAATCGAAAACCTTAGACTTTTATCTAAAGTACCAAACATTACTAAGATCTGTGAAAATTAGGAAAAATATGCTATCGTTTCAAACAAAGTGAAATGTGTTTAACAACAATGCAACAAAATATTTATTTGACATTTCATTTGCAACTCCTTTAAAAAGTGCAGTTGTAGTAGAGACAAAATGTACATCAGAGTGAATAGGATTTTATACAGGATCAACGGACAAAACGAAAAATGATCATCGGCAGAATAGATCAAGCAGTATCTAAAGAGAACGATCAGAGGTTGATTAGAAAGAATGGATCAAATCACAGTCGCTCTTGTACACCAGCAAAGGATTCTGAGCTGATAGCTGGAAATGTGTCAGCTGCCGAAGCTGAAGATGTTCCAATCCCATTTGCTATGAAACGAAAAGGCGTCAGCAAAAACGTAAGTTCAAAAATACCAATAAAATGAATGAAGTTCCCAGAACTAGCTTCTACCTGTGACCGCACCGGTGTGTCAAACCGTGCTGCTGCTCTTCACACAAGTTCGTTGATCAGCGACTTAATTGAAAGTACATCTGGTGAATGTTCTTTCGTTGTAGACAGATCGAAGGCAAGACAGGAATGATCCAGAAAACGTAAATTACTGCAGCAGGATGGTAGGCCACAAAAACCATTGTCTGCCATGTATTTTGATGGAAAGAGGGGCACAACCCTCTCAGTCAACAAATCGGAAAATATTTCGTAAGAAAACAATTCAAGATAATCCATTTCATTGGTAGGAGAACCCGAGCCCCGCTATCCTGGGGAATTAGTTGTTAAAATTGGTCTGCAAACTCATTTCCAATGGTTTGTTGAACTATTTGGAAACCAATAAGATAGTAACCACTCACATGGTAGTTGTAGGTTACGATGGTACTGCAGACAATACAGGACGAAAAGGAGGCACCATTAGACTTTTGGAGGATAAATTGAAGAAGCCATTGCATCGGTTTGCGTGTCAGCTTCACGCAAATGAACTTCCGTTATGCCATATTCTTAACGATTTCGACGGAACAACTACCGAGCATCGTGGATTTTTTGGCCCGATTGATAAGAGACTGGAGCGATGTGAAAAACTAAGCATGTGAAATTTACTCAGATTCCACGGACTTACCATCAGTAGACAGAAACGATCTCAGCACTGATCAAATATGCCTTGTTGAAATCTACCAGTCTATTTCTGAAGGGAAATGATAATCTGAAATGGTATTAAGGTATCCCTGTAAAATGGCGCATTCTCGATGAGTTACAACAGGAGATCGTATGCTAGGGTTGTATGCTATCGCCGAGTATTCTTCAAACATGAGGAAATTAATCTTTGCTTACATAATACACGTTTATGTGCGAATGTGGTTCACAAATAAACGCAACTCTTCCCCGGAAAATGGGGCTCTAAATGTGTTCGAGACGACAGAGTCTTTGAGAGAAATGGATCAAGCAGTACAATACTTTGTATTTCCAGTTATACAACGGAATGTTTTCTTCATGCACCTAGAACATATTTTACTGCCTATGATAAACGATGAACGAAGCCACATTCGAGAACTAGCATCCGAGAACTACTGAGCCACACTCAAGCTGTGGATTGATGCGTAAAATGTTCTGACAGAATCATCATCTAATGTTTGTAGTGAGAAGAGTCGAGACGGTTTTATTAGGAGTCAAATAGAATCAAGAGAAAAAAAAAGCAGTGTTCAAGACTAAAAAAGGATTTCAAATTGAAAGGTAATACAGAATATTTAATTGGAATTCATTACTTTCTGCTACTTTGAACACAACAAACAATTAGCATTATCTCATTTTTAGGAATTCCCAGAACAGCAAATCTTTGACAGTTCTTTTCTTTATTTCAGAGTGAGATGCTAATTCTCGTCAACGCAAAAATTAATTGGCTTTATTACTGGAATGAAAAGGAATGCACTACAACGATTCGTACTATTTAGTTACATGGAATTATTTCGAATGAATCAGAAATGTTAATTATTTTTATCACCAACATGATTCACGGATTAAAAATTGGTGTATACATAAGTATATTTTAATGTGTGTGTAATCTAGACCTCATGTAACACATATTCAGTGATCTAGTATTAAAATAATAAAGAAAACAAAGTCGCAAAGTTTATTCATTTCATATAATTTCGAAATTTCAAGCGCACTGCGAAGCTTGAAGATATAAATTTAAGAGCAGTTTGTGGTTTTAGCTCTTGTTTTCAAAGGGTTTTGCCACAGAATATGGATTCGTAACAATGAATGTAAAAAATAAAATGAGGAACGGCAAACGTCTTATAAATTGAATTTTCGCTCATTATTCAAAATTTCAAGTACCTTTTTCGCTCTACCCTAATGTGCAGCTTCTATGCCAGACTGAAAGATTTATAAGGACTTCAATAGGGGGTGCATTATACATAAGAAAGCTAGTGGAAAACAAAATACCAAAGCATTTACAGATCACTTGTACTAAGTGTCCAATGACTCAGGTATTGCTAAATGGGAATCCCTAGAAAATTTTAAAATAACAATATTGATTTGTCAATGGATGAGTTCTTCGTAGCATCCCGGTCTCCATCAGAGGGGAAATCAATTTAAGGAAAACGATTCCTTAAGTGGACGAAAATGAAAGTGACTAACCCTTAAATGTCTTCAACTTTTGAACCTTGATTCGTAGGAGGATTGTCATGGTCCAAATGACTTCAACTTCGCAATAGAAAATTCCAATAAAATTATTACTCTAGTGGTTTTAAATGATAGTTCTAGACACTAAATCATTGATCAGAAGTAAATTGTTATTGTCTGGTTCTGATACGACAAGTTAGTCATAGGATTTTTATTCCTCATACGCTCAGCTGTAAAAGAAATATCATCAGGGATTTCCATGCTTAACGTTGGTAGCAACAACAGAGATTGTAATTGTCTGCTCTGCAAAACTAACGTGTGATTCATTAGCATTGCTGTCGTAAGCTGTTTTAAAGTTCAATCGACCTTATATTTCATTCGAATAGGTAATGAAAACAAATCATATATAATGATTTTATTATAAGAAACTTAAACCAATTCCTTTTTTCGTTCAAAGAAAATGCGGTTATTTCGAAAGTTTACTATAAAACAATAAGTGTTAGCAATCTCAGTTATTGGTATCTAATTGTGTACGTTTTCTCTTTTCTTTCTTTGCATGTAGAACATGTCACTTCACACGTGTGACTACATAATGGGCGCTACAAATAACTTGGTTATAGATCAGAAAGTGTGTGGTGGCGCAAAGAAATTCCCTTGTATAAAGGCAAAACTTTCTTCACGTTCCTCTAAACCGGCGTTGTTATAGAAATGGCTAACATCACAAATATCCATTATATATACAAAACATGACGTTTTGTGTGAATGAATAGAAATGAAGAGTAATAATCACGGAAATAGTTTATATACTACAACACCACTTCACAGGTCATTTGGTCTTGCGAATGAAAGCAGCGGCACCTTCAGTATACATACGGTCCACTCACTGAGATGCTCGAGTTAATTATTCAACGATTTCGTTTCACAAAAGAGAATTTTTTTTCTTTCTTTGAACTTGTAATGTTAGCTCATTATGCGTCTAAGGTGAAATCTTGCGTCTTAGTGTGATAAAGTATCGTAAAGTGTCCATCAGCTGACACTTTACTGGCAGCTGTCATAAACACCGAATATATTAACAATGGAAATCCATTTTGTTGTATGATAATTTCATTGATTATTCAAATTCAACTGAACATACATTTACATCAAATAAATGGTCTACCTAAAATAATACGAGTCGTAATATTCGTTTCGTTATTGATTTGAAAAACTAGTAAAATTTTATGAAGATTAAATAGTCTTCTTATGAGACGAAGAAAAATGTATAAGGTTATGGTTTATTTCAAATAATATACACTCATTCACAAGAATACTACATCTTTATTGCTATCATTCTTCGGTGGTTTACCATTATCAGGCTTCTGTGAGTACATTTGCTCATAGTCACAAACAGATTAAACCTAATCACACACAAAAATAACCTTACAAACGCATTCCCACACGCAGATACAATCAATGAAGAACATACGTAAAAAAGATAGAAAAATATACAAATACATAAAGATACACATATAGATATATAGATAGATAGATAGAAAGATAGATAGATAGGTAGATAGATAGATAGATAGGTAGATATATATATATATATATATATATATATATATATATATAGATAGATAGATAGATAGATAGATGATAGATAGATAGATAGATAGATAGATAGATAGATAGATAGATAGATAGATAGATAGGTAGATAGATAGGTAGATAAGTTTCTTTATTGGCCACACGGGGCTGCACACAAATGGGACAAGTTACAAGGTAGAGCTTTTCTTTTGGGGGAGAAAAAAAAGGTGGCGTAGGTTTTCCATCAAAAGGGATCGTAAAAGGAAAAAAAGAACAAGGAAAAAGAAAAAAAGAAAAAAAAGGAAAAGAAAAAAAAGGAAAAAAAAAAGGAAAAGAAAAAAAAGGAAAAAAGGGAAAAGGAACAAAAGAAAAGAAAATGATAAAGAAGAAAAAAGAGGAAAAAAGGGGAAAAGGAAAAAAAAACGATCAATAGGGATCGTGTATCACAGTGTCATGATGTATGTTGTAAAGGGGAAAGCAAATAAGGTTTATCCGTGGGAAAAAAAAGCCTACGAAAAAGACCACGGTAACCTTGGTCAATATTGTTATATGTTACCACATTTGTTTGCAACTGGGTAACCCTCTGTTTTCAATTTCTGGGTTCACAGGATTATGCTCAAGGTGCCGTCCTTGCTACATTCACCCATCTTTTTTAAAACGTTCACTAGACAAAACTTGCCTCTCTACTCCCACTTTCCTTTTCACGTGGTACTTGAAGAAGTTGATGAGAGGTTGACCAGAGAGGAAAGTGTTTGTCTCCAATCCTTTCAGACGTGTCCACCAGATACATTCTTTCGCCATAGCCACAAGGATGATGAAAATAGCTCTTCCTTCCCGTTTGAAGGAAGGGGGCGTGACAATATTGACGATAGACTCAGCTGATAAACCGGCTCGTCCCACACGTGACAGCATTTGTTCGACATAAGCCCACAGGTCGGAAATTGTTGGACACTGCACGAGTGCGTGCAGAACGGTTTCGTCGCTCTGACCGCATCTCGGGCAGGTCGGCCCCGTGTTTCTCGAGCCGTGTCTGTAGAGCTTATCCCGAACGGGTAGCGCTTCTCGGTAGCACTGACAGGCCAGGGATCTCTGGAAGTTGTCCATGGGCCCTGGCCCGAAAGTCGCCCCGAACAGGCGGGTCAGGTATTCCTCGTCGACGTCCAGGTTCGCCCCGAGCTCGTCGTCGTACCTCCCCTCCACTAAACCCCTATAGAATGCTTTGACCCAGGACGGCAGAGTTGCTTGAGAGCAACGCGAGACTCGCGGTGCCATTCGCCCTTTCTCGGCCTCTTTTTGATCCACGATTGCAGTTCGGTCATGGAGACGAGCTGCGGGAGAGCGTGCCTCACAAACGGCGACCACACCTGTTCATCGTCGTCTGCGAAGGGCCTGAGATGTCGCAGTCTCAGCGCGTGTCTGCAAATCATCAACCACGGCATGCCCAGTCCTCCTTTTAACGGATAGGCAGATAGATAGGTAGATAGATAGATAGGTAGATAGATAGATACGTAGATAAATAGATAGATAGATAAATAGATAGATAGATAGATAGATAGATAGATAGATAGATAGATAGATAGATAGATAGATAGATAGATAGATAGATAGATAGATAGATAGATAGATAGATAGATAGATAGATAGATAGATAGATAGATAGATAGATAGATAGATAGATGATCTATTTATGAATAGACGGATATTTGTTTCATTTTATATTTTCATATGTATAGATATCAATTATAAAAAAAATTGAGGACTTGATGAAATAAAGATGGGTGTATTGGTTTTTCTCTTAGAGGGCAGATGAGCGTATATGTGTGAGTATGTGTGTTTGCTCGTGCGTGTCGTTGTCTTTATAGATATATATGTATAACATGTGGGTGTGTGTGTGGGGGGCATGCTTGAACAATGGTAAGCATATCTTCACATGAAACTATTAATTGCTGTGTTAACTCCATAATAAAAATAGTATATATCCAGCAATGCGATATTGAACCCTAAATTACACTGTTCGATGACAGTATATATATTTGTGTGCATATATAAATATGTGTGAGTGTATGTGTATATATGTGTATGTGTGCGAGTGCGTGAGTGTGAGTGTGTGAGTGTGTGTTTGTGGGTTTGCCTGTGGGTGTGATTATGAATCTGTGTTGCAAGTTTTCTTATGTAAAACTGTGTATTGGAACAGATACTGTTTTATTTCAGGATAGTAATTTTCCTTTTGGCCTCTTATCTATCTCTTTTATGTCTCTTTTGCTTGTTTCAGTCATTTGACTGTGACCATGCTAGAGCACCACCTTTATTTGAGTACAGCAGTGTTTGCTTCCACACCCTGCCGGAGCCTTGTGGAGCTTCAAGTGTTTTCGCTCAATAAACACTCACAACGCCCGGTCTGGGAATCGAAGCCGCGATCCTATCACCGCGAGTCCGCTGCTCTAATCACTGGGCCATTGCACCTCTATTCATTTTTTAAAAATTTTCCCAAATAAACATACGCACCATATATTCGTTCTTCACGCGTTCATTACTGTTGCTATTTTAACTCACATCCATTGTCTGGAAATCTTTCGTCACTCATCTATGACCTCTTCAATGACACTTTCCGACCTTGTTTGTGCTCCTACTCCTGCTCTGTTTAGTCTAGTCTGTTGCTCTATGATATCACACTCGTTTTCATACGAGAAATATATCCAGAAAATGAAAATAAAATTCTTGCAAAACGGAACGACATTATGTATTATTCTTTTAAATAAGGAGCTACGAGTTTTAGCCATTGTGTAAAGACCACTTTAGACATGATATAAAGCCATTGTATAAAGATGCTGGAATAGATGGAAAACAAACTGAATTAACGTAAAGTGTACTAACCATCTGAATGTGGCTAGCCACTGGGGGTGGGTGTTACTTTGACGAGAGGCAAAAACCTTGAAACTATAGTCCGTATGTATCACTTAGGTTTTCGAGGGAGGATGACCTCCCTTTGCAAATATCATAAGGGCACAGAAATTGTGTCTAAGGCCAGCTGGAGACATCGATCTCCTGGGGCTAAAAGCGTCAGTAACACCCAGCCCCAGTGGCTAGCCACATTCAGATGGCTAGTACACTTTACGTTGTCGAGCGGTTAATGTTTACATCTCGTTCGGAGATTTATTAAAACTGAATTAATTTAAATTGAATTAGACAATCATAATAACAGTGTCGGACGTTCACCTTTGCAGCCAGTTAACAGCAATAGCCTCTCAATGAAAGTAGTAAGATGTAGGTCTGTAAGTGTTGTGAGAAGGAAGCAGCAGCAGTTAGGTTTTACAGTTGCTTATAAATATATTTCATCTCGTTAGTAGTATATCTGATATTGTCTTATAGCAGTTGATCGTGTATTACATATTACTACTCGTCGTATGGCTCCAGTAAGTGTTGCTGCAGTATTGTTAGTGGTGGTTATTGTTTATTTTTTCTCCACCACAGTCATATAGACTCGGTTGGCACTTGCTAATGAAGTATATTACTTTATAATTGCAATGGCGTTGAGTTGCTTTATCAAAAAAATTATAAACAAGAAAACCTAAATTTAGGCTGTTTCTTACCTGCCCATACATCTATATTTTAATTGGGCCCTATTTTCCCGTATTCTCATATATTAATTTACGGGCTATGCAGGATCATTTGTTAACGTAGAACTTTACTTCTTATCTCTAATGTATTGCTAGGAAACGTACACACCATGTTAATAAATACATTACATTGTCCGTTGCACATTCGAATAATTATTTATTGTAAAGGGCTCTCCTGGTTTCAAATGCGTCTGTGATCCATCTTTCAGATTAAAATATACTAGCACTATGACCCGGAAACGCCAGGTCATAGTGCTACTGCTTGCATATACAGCTGAGTGCGTGCGCACATACACGCGAGTACTGTCCAAATCTCCACCAATCACATACAGCTAGGTTGCATTCAATTAGCCTATCAAGTTTCGGGCATTTTGATTGGGTTTTGGATTGAAAATTCACAAAAAAGTCACTTCTATTGATTTTTTAATGGCTTTACGTGGTGACTGGGGAAATGCAAAGATGTGCACGACCACCCTTGGCCGGTTTTGAATGCCCATAGAAAGTGCGAGCCCTCTAACTGAAAAATTGTGGATGTGTATAAAGGACACGCACGCAGACAAATAGTTTCTCCTGTCATAGTATTTTTTCATTGAATTTGGTTCTCCTTTACTCATCATAGTGAAGCTTGTTCGGAGGATTTAGCTTCTTAGTTAAAAATACACATATTGTCATTCTACTTCACTTGATTAAATTCTTTAAACAAATTCCTATTTTACATATCTATATCACTCCCAGACCATCTAGCTACCACTCCCCCTCCTTTCTCGCTTTCTTTACACAGTCACATATTTATATATATATATATCGAATTTTAATCCTTTTTTCTTATATATGTATATATATAAATATATATATACATATATATATATATATATATATATATATATGTGTGTGTGTGTGTGTGTGTCTATATATTGGTTTATATCTCTTTTATTTATCTATGTATCTATCCATATATCTATCTAACTATCTATATGTCTAACAATATATGTGTGTATGCACCTTGTATAACACACCTTTAAAATCTTTTCCTTTTAATTAACTAAATTTAAGTTTATTTTGTAAGTGTGCCTTAATTAGCTAGTTATAGAATAAATGATGTTCATTCCTACACAAGGAAATTTTGATAGTAGTAGTTTACATACGGCATTACTGTTAAAATCTATTCTAATGAGTTGTTTTCATGATTGATTCGACCGATTATGTATATACATACAAATTTCCACTAGATTCACTGCAATAATATAACGTATTGGAGATAATCACTTAATATATATTCAGCTCTTACTTACGGTGGAAAGAAATCTGGCATCTTATTCATACGCATGTGCACACAAACGCACACTTATATATAAATATTTCGATGTCTTATTCTTCATAATATTAAATGTATATTTATATGCATACATATATGTTTCGATTTCTAGCTGGCTTTCTCCCCGCGTCTTCTTTTTTCACTCGTTGCTCACACGTGACCATCGCCCATCTTACTTTTCCTCACGTGACCATATTTCTTTCCCTGTAAGGACGTCTCCTCTCTCTCTCTCTCTCTCTCTCTCTTCTGTCTGTTTCTTTTTTCAGACAAAATATTGCTCTCGGCGTTCAATATTTTCCCCTCGTTCTGGTCTAACGACCCTCCACGTTTCTTTTCGGTCGGTTTCCTTGTATGTCCCCAATGTCCTATTTCTGTTCCCAACTTTGAACCTCCATAAATCCAAAATTATATTTTGGTATTACTGGAGCAACTGCATTCGAAGACTCATATTGTTGTTGATTGCTCGAAATGGGGAGCAGATGGGCAGCCTACATATATGGGCAGCCTACACAAGTCTTTCGTCGGCCCGAAGCTATAGTAGAAGACACTTGCCCAAGGTACCACGCAGTGGGACTGAACCTAGAACCATGTGGTTGTTTAGCAAGCTACTTACCACACATCCACTCCTGCGCCTATATATAAATGTATGTTAAGTAGCTTTTATTTTAATGACGAATATTCCATACATAATGTTAAACTAGTATTTCCGGCTGCAATATATTGTGGTGCCAAAATCATACAGTAAATTGGAGTTCCAAATGTAGTTTTGTTCTCATCCACATATTGCAAATAGTTGGAAGACGGATTCCCGTTTAGAATTCCATTTTGCTTTCTAGGAGAATATGTTTTTCTATTTATATAATTAAAAAGGTGTCTTGAATGTAAATCAGATATTCAGTAATGCAAGACACACACCAAGTGCTAGTTATGTGTGCAGTGGGAAGCAATATGATGAAACACCGTGAGCTCTCTAGCTGACATCAACCACTTCATAAGCAACTTATCTTTTGCGTTAAAAGACTGTTATGCTTTGGCTAATATTATTGGCAGCCATTACTGTGGCTAGCGGAATTAGGCTCTGGCAGCCACTTATGGAACATTACTCGTTCTCCCATCTGAATTATGAACATATTAAACACAGGCGCCAACTTGTTCATACGTTTAAATATGATATTAATGCAAATTGTATACCAGTAAATATGGTATATATTCTCAGTATCTATCTTATTCTCCTGTCATTCTATCCACTTATCAATACACACACATACATATGCGTGTGTGTCAGTATATGTATGTGCATTTGCATGTGTGCGTAGGTATTTATGTAAAGGCGGCGAGCTGGCAGAAACGTTAGCACGCCGGGCGAAATTCGTAGCCGTATTTCGTCTACCGCTACGTTCTGAGTTCAAATTCCGCCGAAGTCGACTTTGCCTTTCATTCTTTCAGAGTCTATAAATTAACTACCAGTTACGCACTGGTGTCGATGTAATCGGCTTAATCCGTTTGTCTGTCCTTGTTTGTTCTCTCCCTGTGTTTAACTCCTTGTGGGTAGTAAAGAAATAGGTATGTATGTAAATACACCACTGTGTGATACACTGGGCAAGTGACCTCTACACATCTCGGCCCATTAAAATGTCTTGAGTGGCATTAGAATTTGAAATATAAAAGAAGCCTTCATTTATATATAATATATTATATACGTATATGTGTGTGTGTATGTGTGCGTGTGTGTGTGTGTGTCTATGTGTTTGCGTGTGTGAGTTTGTTTATGTTTTGTTCTACATCACCGATTAACAACCGATCTCGTTAAGTTTACATCACCATAGATTAGAGGTTCGGCAAAAACGGATAGAGTAAGTTCCCGTCTGTTGTGTGTACATTATTTACATTATTTACGGGCATATGGCGTAGTAGTTAAGAGCGCGGCCTACTAACCCCAAGATTCCGAGTGCGATTCCAAGCAGTGACCTGAACAATAATAATAATAATAATAATAATATTAATAATAATAATAATAATAATAATAATAATAATAATAATAATAATAATAATAAGAAGAAGAAGAAGAAGAAGAAGAAGAAGAAGAAGAAGAAGAAGAAGAAGAATAACAACAACAACAACAACAACAATGTATACCTTATGAACGAGAACCCAGATTCGAGATTTCTCCAAGACACCTGAAGAAGGCTGGAGGGTATATCAGCTGAAACGTTGAGTTAACAACAAACAAGATGAGGACAAATATCCATCGAATGTAAATAATGTAAATAATGTACATAATTCCTCATCTCTTAAATATAGAAATGTGTTGTGTGTGTATAAATATAATGGCGTATTACTTTAATCACTCAGATCGAAACACCAAGCAAGCAAACACATCATAAATGCTTCTGGTGATATTGCAGAGACGCATTAGCATGGGATAAATGTTGACCGTTTGTATTTCTGTTGAAATGTAAATTACATATTATGATAATTCTTATGTAATACCACCCATTAAATATTCAATAAACTGGAGGCGTAAATTTTTCTTAAATTTCTGGTTAATATGACTAATATATATTCGTTGAGATGCCGAGTGAATTCCGTATACTTAAATCAACACAACTGTGGGCAAGAAGCCAAATAAGATTTTCTTACTTCCTTTGGTTGTTCTATATTTATCAAAGACTATTGTATTGTAAGAGCATAACTTGTAATATCATTTATATGTATATTGAGTCTCACCACAAATATTGCGGCTTTTTTATACTTCTTTTATTTATCAAAAGATAATCAAAGTTATTGTCTACATTGCTGTTCCATCTATCCGGTAGAGTTGCAAGACTCCTCTTCCAAAATTCGCTTGATCCTGACGAAAAAATAGACCTCTGACTTCAATAGAGTTCATATGTTTTCCATGAAAAGGATTTTGAAGACTGTGGAATAAATGATAATCAAATGGGATAATGTCCCGCGACATATGGAGGGTGAGGCATCGTTTACCATTCAAACTGCTTCAGTCTTTGAAATATCCTTGCTGTATATGGGCCAGTAGTATCCTGATGGAAGAACACCTTTCGAATTGAAATCAAAGATGGTCATTTTCCTTCCAGTGCTGACTTGAATTACCAAAACCAAGCTTCTCTGCTAATTCTTCAACAGTTACGACGAGATTTCGTTCTACCAAGGTTTGCAGGACGTCCTCGTCGAGCTCTGCAGATCTTCCAGGACGAGTCGCTTCTTCTAGGTTGTAGTTTCCGGCTTAGAGTTTCAGGAACCACCGTCGACAGTAGTTTACGCTTACTTACCGATCCCCATATATTGCATTAATATTCCTTTCACTTCCATTTGTGCTATTTATTGAACTAACAAAACAAAAAATGCCGTTTATGCTCCTTTGTCACTTCAATTATAACTATAAAAGAATAACTGTTACAATCGAACTGCACTCTTCAAAATTTGCACTGAGAATAAGTACTACATAAAATAACTGGTTGATTATATAGCACGTTGATGCAGGTAGTATAACACGTCCCCATCTGACTTTTAATTTAGGCAATTAAAACAACCACACTATTTATGTGATGACTCAATATATGTGTATATCTTTGTAATATATATATATATATATATGTGTGTGTGTGTGTGTGTGTGTGTGTGTGTGTGTGTGTGTGTGTAGAGGCGCAATGGCCCAATGGTTAGGGCAGCGGACTTGCAGTCGTAGGATCGCGGTTACAATTCCCAGACCTGGCGTTGTGAGTGTTTATTGAGCGAAAACATCTAAAGCTCCACGAGGCTCCAGCAGTGGGTGGTGGCGATCCCTGCTGTACTCTTTCGCCACAAATTTCTCTCACTCTTTCTTCTGTTGGCCTCCTCGCTTAGCCAGCGGGGTGGCATTATTGAAGGCTAAAACAATGCGAAGCGATGTGTAGCGACATCTGATAGCCTGGTCGGTCACGGTGATATATATATATATATATATATATATATTATATATATATATATATATATATATATAATATATATATATATATAATATATATATATATATATATATATATATATACACATACACACAAACACAGAAACCCATATATATATTCATATTATATATATGTATATATATATATATACATAAAGGTCAGATAAGAGGAAAAAAATCTATCAGAAAGGAACTCTAATCTTTTGATAAGCATAACAAATGCGCAACCGGTAAAAAGAACTTCACCTAATTAAATTACTTAAATTACTTAAATTATTTTGTCACCATTTTCTTCATTTCCTTTTTTTATATACATATATATATATATATATATATATATTATATTATATATATACATATGTATATTTTATATATTCATGTATACAGACATGCACACACGCACGTATACACGTACACACACCGCACACACCACCGCACACATAAATATGTGTCCGCAGATGTAACTCTCCTTTACTGCCCGGTATATGTCAAAAGTTTGAACTTGGTTAAATTCTTGTCTTTTTTGCTAATACGGAGCCATTTTGTACGTATATGAAGAGCTTACGTTCAAACTTGTATAAGTTCATATTTGGCCGATTTCATGATAAAGCATTAAAACGGAATCTGCAAGCTGTTGGCTTCACGAACGTGAAATTTTTGTCAGTCAAACTGGTAAAGATGCCATATAGGCAGTAGGCGAATATTTGTCTTGCAATCAAATTCAGACATATTCAAGTTATTGCTTCCTCAATTACTCAAAATTCATTCCGATGCAGAAATATGGTTTTTGAAATTAAGATCTTCACCATGCATCCATGCTGTGTATATATAGATTCAGGCTTTCTCAGTATTGCTATGTTCAGTTGTCAGCGCGAATCTGACGGCAATATTCGCACCCGTTCCATTCATAACTAGTTATACATACACATAGGTATGCACATATAAACGGATATACTCATTTATTCGTTTTTTATGTGTTTCCTTCATTCGACTTCGACCATGCTGGAGCACCGCATTTAATTGAACAAATCGGCACCATGACTTATACTTTGTAAGACTAGAAGATATCCTATCGGTCTCGTTTCCCGATCCACTATGTTACGGGGACGTAATCATACATCGGCTCTCAAGCGATGATGGGGAGGGGCCAAAGACAGACACGCACAAATATACACACGTATATATATATATATATATATATATATATATATATATATATATATATCCGATGAGATCCTTTCTGTTTCCGTCTACCAAATCGACACACAAGGCTTTGGTCGGCCCGAGGCTATAGTAGAAGACAGTTGTCCAAGGTGGCACGCAATGGGACCGTACCCAGAACCATGTTGTTGGGAAGCTAGTGTCTTAACACACAACTATGCTACGCCTATATATGTAAGATATATGTGTTGTGTAACAATGCACCGTCAATATAAATTGCGGAAGTAGAATGTTTACGCAAGCAAAACAAAAGTTGAAGAAACTGATTTTTTTATCGGTAATTTGTATCTAAAACACCTTATCAATCTTTCCTGATACCCACCAATTTGCGTACACATTAATGCAGTATATAACTACCAATTTACAAGCTTATAATTAATTTATATTGTTACAGAAAAATACTCAAATATCGTGTGGTAATTGCGTCAAAATTGTAACGTGAAGGTTATCAACAACACCTCTGAAATTAATATTCAGTAGAGGGTAACTCAAACCTCTATACCAGCGGGTGCACAAACGAACATACACACACACACACACACACACAAACACACACACACACACATGTATGTGTATGATCATATCCACAGACACGCATACATATATGCATACATATACATACATACACACACGCACAAATATATTTACATATAAACATAATTAAAGGATAAAATAATTTAAATTAATGAATCTGTGACCAGAATATAAAAAGAAAACTTTTAGGCAAAGTACATATACAAACATATAATTTACAGGATACAATTATACTTAAGGACGCGGAAACAACTATGCATAGACGCTGAAAATAGATGTCAAATACGTCTAACCACAGTAGATATTCACTCCACATATATACATAGCTTGAAAGCGGGAAAGGAACCGGAATAAAAATTTATAAACTAATTCAGATGGCTTCGGATCGATCAATTTCTAGATTAGTGCGATATTTCTTCCTTCATCAGCAAATCTTACTGAGCGAAATTAAGGAAACTATTTATACATACCCATAGAAAAGCATCGCAAAATGCGAATACATTCAAATATTCACAAGTATATACGCATCGAATTTCGTAGACCACCTGACATCGTGTGCATTTGGTCAGAATAGTACAGATGTGTATATATTTGTGAATATTTCTATTTACTCGTATGTATTTTGCGTGCGCTTTTCTATGGGTATGGATCCATATATATTTTTTTCATTTACTTTGCTCGGTATGGATTGCAGATGAAAGAAAAGTTATCAGACAAAGCCAGAAACTGAGCAATCCAAAACTTTCTTAATTATTTTATGAATTCTTAATCAGTCTGCTTTCTCGCATTTAACCTCTGTATACGTGGAGTGAATATCTGCAATAGTTGGACTATTTGGTGTCTATTTTCAGCATATAAGCATGGCAGATTTTGTGCCCTATCTATGCAGCATTACTCGTATTACTTCCCATGACCTCAATCGTCTATGTTCTTGCCGTAAGACTTTCAATTCCGCACACACCAGCTTAATTTAATTCGTCCCTAGTCGAAAGACACCTGTTGTTAATGTCGTGTGCTTTATAGTTGTAATCGTGTACTATTTCTCCGTTTTTTAAAAAAAATTACGAGGGGCGTTCAATAAGTAATGCCCCTGACCCACTTTCAGTTGTTTAATCTAGCTGCAATTTTGCATGTGCAATTATTTACATATCTATAGATTTAGTGGCAAATTACAGCTCTGAAATAATTGTGGTTTATGATTTACAGGTGTTTGAACTGAGTCAAGTGTGAAATGGAGCCAGTTGAGTGTCGAGCAGTGATTCGGTTTTTGTATTTGAAAGGACGCACACCACAGGAGACTTTTGATGAAATGAAAGTAACTTATGGTGATGAGGCCCCATCATATGACCTTGTAAAACGCTGGCGTCGTGAATTCAAACATGGTCGGAACTCTGTGGAAACAGCTCCCAGACCTGGTCGCCACTTTCTGCCATTGATGAGGCATCTGTCCGTCAAGTTGAGGCTGCCATTTTGGAAGATCGACGCATACGTATTCGCCAAATAGCCCATAAGGTCACGATTAGTACCGGGTCTGTGGAAACTATCATTCATGACAATTTGCATATGAAAAAGGTGTCTGCCAGATGGATTCCCAGGTTGCTCACACCTTTCCAGAAGCAAGAACGCGTCGATTGCTCGAGGATGAATTTGGAGATGTGCCAAGAAGATGAGTCAAAATTTTTCAAAAGACTGATTACACGGGATGAAACCTGGGTCTATCACTATGATCCAGAGTCCAAAGCCCAGTCAATGCAGTGGAAGCACCGTGACTCACCTCCTCCAAAGAAGGCAAGGGTGCAGCCCTCCGCTGACAAGGTCAGGCTCACAGTCTTCGGGGACCAGGACGGAGTAGTGATGACAGATTTCCTGGCAAAGGGTGTCACAATTACAGGAGTCTATTATGCTTCACTTTTCAGGAAATTAAGAGAAGCCATCAAAATCAAGAGGCGGGGCAAGATCAGCAAAGGCATCCTCCTCCTGCAGGACAACGCTCCGATCCACAACTCGTGTGTCGCCAGATCAGAAGCACAGGCGTGCGGCTATGAACTCATCTACCATTCCCCCTACTCTCCTGACTTCGCACCCTCTGATTTCCACCTCTTCCCTGCCATGAAGTTGTTTTTGAAAGGAAAGCGTTTCCCAGATGATGCAGCCTTTATTTCTGAAGTCACGTCGTGGTTGGAGGACCATGATGGGGTCTTCTACAAAAATGGTCTTCAGAGTTGCATCAAACGATGGGAGAAATGCGTAACTCTGGGTGGTTCCTATGTAGAAAAAGACTAATAACTGTGCCAAGTTTTGTTGCTCTACTGCTATGGGAAGTGGGCCAGAGGCATTACTTATTGAACGCCCCTCGTATCTTTGTTTTCGTATATATTCGCTTGCTTTCTTCCAAAGAATCTAGTGCTCTTAGCTTAGATTTCTGCCAGAATAGAGCAGCCTCGAGATTAACCGACCGGAACTGCAAAGACGATCTGCTTCTCGACTGAAGACATTGAAAGCTCTGAATGTCGCGTCCTTGTTTTTCCTGCCCTTTTTGTATCATCTGCTGTCTGAATGTTTTGTAGTCGCCTGTTACATTTTGTTCCATTTTTTGTTTAGATTATATATATGTAAATATATATATATGTTTCCATATATATATATTTGTATATATATGTGTGTGTATATATATATATATATATATATATATATATATATTATATATATATATATATATATATATATATATATAATATATATATATATATATATATATATATATATATATTTATATATATGCATTTATGTATGTATGTATGTATTATATCTCTATATACCAGGTGAAAACATAATAAATGCATAACAAACCGAAAACACACACAGATGCCAACCAATTCCTCATTAGTTATAAGCCGGAGGGTCAAACGCAACTTCTCGACTTGAATGATAATATTTCTTTCTTTATTCCCGCATTGCAATTCTGGTAGAACACCATCAGCAATGTACAATGCAGTCTGTCCAGCATTACACTTCAGACGAATTTTCCAGCAACAGCTAAAAGATAGATGCCGCGATAATTACCACAGACATCCTTTCCACCTTTAGATTTTTATAGTATCTCCATAGTTGCATCACGCTAATCCGGAGGAACCTCTTCACTTTGCTAAACACATCCGCCAACATTGTACAGAAATTATCACCACCATATTTATATATCTTTGCACCTAGTCCATCCATATCTGATGTCTCTCAATTTTTCAATTAACTGATTGCTGATTTTATTTCAGCCAGGTTTGGAACTTCTGCTATAAGATGTTTTATTGGTCTCGTAGGTATATTGTCAAGAAAAGAGAGGTCAACTTCAGTGGGTCTATTGAGCAACTCATCAAAATGTTCTTTCCATCTCTCAAAAATATTTTTAAGACCTGTTAATAATTCTGTGCCATCATTCCTCCGAAGCGAAGCGGCCTTTGATGAAACTGGTTCACAAACTTCTTTCAAGAGAGAGTAAAAAAATTAGAATTGTTAGCATTTGAAGCTTCTTGGATTGCATCGCATCTATCACTCCACAAATTTTCCTGCATTACCCGCAGCTTCCTCTGTCCTGAAATATGAAGCCCCTTTCCTTTTCGCTGACATGTCAAACGTTTGCAACATGTTAATGCCCTTCGCTTGCCCTCTAAGATAAGGCTAACTTCATCATTATCGTCAGACTAAACATGGTGTTTTTTTTTACAAAGCCAAGAACGTTGCTACAAACTTCATATACACTTTCTTTGAATGACTTCCAGCATCAATCAAAGTACACATTATTTATCTCACTCACAGACTCACTGCATACTGACAGAATCTAAAGTTTATTGACATAAATCCGTTTGGCTAGCTTGTCATTATTTGCTCTAACCATAGGCTTGACAACAAAATACGCCTTGGCACGCAAAAGCGTATGGTCAGTCCAGCACTCTGCACCACGCATTACTCGTACAATAGCAAATTCCCTAGCAACTCACTTCCTGCTGAGGATGAATCTATAAGATACCATTTCTTTGAACGAGGGTGCATCCATGTCGTTTTTTTCTTAATCTTTAGTTGAAACATTGTATTCATGACACACAAGTCCATCTCTACGCACATTTATAACAGTAGGAAACCATTACTGATTGGACTCCAAACCCCATGCTTTCCTAAGACACCCCAAGTCTCTAAATCTGCACCAGCGAGCATTAAAATCTCCTAAAATCACAATTTGTCATCAAGTGGGATACTGCGTATTATCTCTGTAAGTGATAGATAGAAGGCAAGTTTATCATCCTCTGATGAGATCATAGTTGGAGCATAAGCAATTATTAGTGTTGCATAGCGACTTTTTCTTAATATAAGTCTTAAAGACATCAAACGATCAGAATGACTATATGGTAGTTCCTCAAGTTTTGAAGCCCGAGGGGTTTCGAAGGCAAACCCCACTCCTGATTCTCTCTTATAGGTCTCCTCCCTACTGCTCCAAAATAAATGATACCCAGCAGATTCCTCAACGAAATTCCTCTTTCCATGAAATCTTGTTTCGGCTAACGCTACAACATCCATATCATATCGCTATAACTCTTTATATACATATACATACATACATACATATATATATATATATATATATAATATATATATATATATATATATAATAATTCAGGAGTTGAATGAATTATCTTATGGATATTTCGGTTAACCGATACCTGGGTAGCAAATTCACATCAGAAAAACACGGTTGAAGCTACATGCCTAGGGCAGAGATCATGTGCTATCGTGTGGAAATTTGTGTGTTTTGTCAAATACAAATAAATGAAAAAATGGAATTGAACGACGAATTAACAAAATTCCTTTATTTTATTTTCGACATATGTTTCGAAGGCTGCATATTCCTAATTTCGAAGGAATAAGGGGTGCATTATGCCGCCTTCTCATCAGGAAAAGTAAGGAACTTATGTTAGCATCAAGATGCACAAACATTTTTAGATGACTGCCCACACGGAGCCCATAGCGATAATGACTGTTTCTTTAAAATATTCCGTTATAAGCAGTGACGTCAAAAATGTTTGAATGTAGAAGATTCTAGAATGTTGAAGGGTTCAAACAAGGTTGGAGGATAGAGACCTAAGAATAGGAAGGTAAAAGGGTGCAGGTCAACTGAATGGTGATCTTGTTTTCTTTTGTGAATGAGTGCCTATGTGTGTGTATGTATATAACTGCATTAATGGCCATGTGTGTGTATGTGTGTGCGTGATTGTGTGTGTGGATGGGTAGATGCTAAACACAGACAGTGGTGAAGTGACAGGTTTGTGTCTGTGTGTTTGATTGTGCTTACGATAGAGAGAGGGAAAGAGAGAGACAATGGTCGAGAAATCCTATAGATGCATGCACTGGCAAAAACACACCTTTCACTCATATGAATAATGATTAATATAGATAACATCCTTGAATTTTAATAATATAGTCCCATTTATATTTCACCCCCATAGTCAATTTTTATACTCTTAAAGGACTACTACCCAACCCTTTGAGGTGTGTTTTACCCTTATCTCTCTTACTCGCCCTCCTCTCTCTCTCTCTCTTTCCCTCTCTCTATCGTAAGCACAATCAAACACACAGACACAAACCTGTCACTTCACCACTGTCTGTTTTTAGCATCTACCCATCCACACACACAATCAGGCACACAAATACACACACATAGGCACTCATTCACAAAAGAAAACAACAAAATCACCATTCATTTGACCTGCACCCTTTTACCTTTCTATTCTTAGGTCTCTATCCTCCAACCTTGTTTGAACCCTTCAACATTCTAGAATCTTCTACATTCAACCATTTTTGACGTCACTGCTTATGACGGAATATTTTAAAGAAACAGTCATTATCGCTATGGGCTCCGTGTGGGCAGTCATCTAAAAGTTTTTTGTGCATCTTGATGCTAACATAAGTTCCTTACTTTTCCTGATGAGAAGGCGGCATAATGCACCCCTAATTCCTTCGAAATTAGGAATATGCAGCCTTCGAAACATATGTCGAAAATAAAATAAAGGAATTTTGTTAATTCGTCGTTCAACTCCATTCTTTCATTATATATATATATATATATATCTGTGTGTGTGAGTGTGTGCGCGCGTATGTGTGTGTGTGTGTGTATATATACATGTACATTCATATATATACACACACATATATATATATATATATATATATATATATATATATATATATATACATACACACAAACATAAATATATATAGTTATTAATTTGTATATTATGTATATTTGTGTATAACTGAATTTTAACAATAAAAGATTCATAAAATTGTGCAGACACAAAATCAACAATATTCCGATCTGCCCCGACCCGTCTGTACTTCCACACATATCACAGTCTAAATATAGTGAATCACAAGTTTCAATTTATAAGTTGGTAGTGTTTTTATTTAATCTGAGGCGTGCTTAGTAATAATTTAAAGACTTTAAACACAGGTCAACGTTCAGTAGTTGTCGTGTTTAATAGCTACATATTTCGTGCCTGATAATATTGCTAAATCATAAAGTAAAACGAGAATATCAGATTTCAATGTTTACATACAATATTTGTACAGAAAACCTTATAAAAATCTATTGATGAATTATTCAATAGAATATGAATGATTTTGATAAACGTTTTCATAAAATTATGGATCAAGGAATTATATCTTTGCTAATCTGCTTTCATAAATGTAGCTGAATAAGTTTGCTTTAAGGTGAAATTGTTTTGCTGTTTGAGCCTTCACAAATATGAATATGGATCGTGATACATCGATTATACTTCGAGCTGTAGGTTTACAGTGAATAAATTTAGTGTTTAATAATTTCTATGTCAGAGAGGTCGTAAAAACGTTTTCGTCATTGGTAAGGCTGGAATTAATATATTATTGTTGCTATGAATATTAGAGTTGCTACGGATTTTGTCACCACTATTTTTTCTTGTTGTTGTTGGTGATATAACTGCAGAGTTGTAAAATTAGAATATATGAAATATTGAGTCGTGACGGCTTTGCAATATTTCAGGATATATTTAACTGCAATGCTGCGCATGAAGTTACAGCAATGGAAAATATAATTGTTCATTATAGTGTTGTACAAAAGAGATGTAGTATTTCTTCATATTATGCAATACCAACGCCTGCTAATTCATTATTCTGAAAGCGTGCGCACGCAAGCACACAAACCCAATCTCACACGCGCGTACTCTCACAGAGACATACATACATACATACATCCATACATAGCCAGCCAATTAAAATTTGTCGAATAAATTTCGTCGAAATTTTAGTTCTGATTATGAATATTTCAAGGTCAATTATTGTGCAAGATGGCAATACATTTATAAAACCCATCTTTAAACAATAAATACATACTAAGAGATCAGTGATGCGTTTTAAATTGTTTGCTATGTATCGTGGGTTGCTACATATGTCCACATATCCCTAAAGCACACTCTATATTATAGAGTCTACAATATCCTCGTATGCATTCTATAACTTGCCTGTGTATGTTGTATTTAATACCGATCCTCTACACATTTAAAATAGTTACGAAACATCAGGACGCGCACAAAAACTACGATAAAATCCTACAGTCATCTTCCGTCATCACCTGTAAAATCTACACCAGCAAAAGAATCAACATAATGGCTACCAACCACACCTTGCTGATATCCGTTGAAACAAACATTGGAGCTTCCCGACAAATCAGTCAACAAACTGTACAATGCCCAACATTCGATGTTCTCTGCGCTACATTTGAAGAACAATCGCACTCTAATTACAACGAGTCACAAGACTTCTACAGAAGCTGAAGGCCTGGATTTACAAATGAAAGACAAAATTACCACGATCTCAAACAATCAATTGATTGTCGGTACATCTATTCACCAACTAACAAAATCATTTAAGTGATATTTTGAGCCGAGATTTAAAGGGATTATTTACAGTTGGGTTTCTCTCTTCTGTGCATACATCACTGTCAGAACTGCCGTAATATTCAAAACAGGACACTCTCACACATACGAAAAATTCACTTCTGTATAACCTTCCCTAACCATGCATCATCAATACGGAACCTAAACGGAACCACGAGAACGCCAGAACTGCAATGATTTCATAAACGGAGAATTTGGGTGTCGTCTTCAGTGGGACCAAACAGTAATTGTATTTTATCGACAATAATTATAACTCAAGTATTACATATATGTAAAATGCATCACCACAATCCATTCCTTCTTACATGAGAAGTGCTCAAAGAAGGGAACCACAATTGCTCAATATACTGAGTTTCAATATTAACTAGGATGTCTGCTTGCGAAACCTCATTTTGAATATAGTTAGAATCGTATCGTGAGGATTATTCTCTTAGAATAAGATTTTTAAGTTTCTTATAGCTGTTCACATTCTAAAAACGTCGAATGAGACAAAAAAATTGATGACTGTTCCCACACCTGGGTTGGTACTGCTAATGTATTTACTAATATCTCGAACTGGCAGACGGACAATTGCCTTTCCATCACTAACTCCAGCCGCTTTTTCTCATACACGCTGTTTTATATCTCAGCTTTCCTTCTCGTCTGCCCCTCAAATCTGGATACCACCATCACTCTGAGCTGCTAGTGCCTTACGCTTAACATTTGCTACCATGGATCGTCCAATCCACTCTTTTACTTATTCAGGAATATGCCCATCCCTTCTAACTCGAAATAGTTTCCGTTGGAATTTCCATCCCCGTCTATTTCTTTTATGCAGTTGTTTGTATACAGCAGTTCAGCCACAACATATCAGCATTACTTTCTTATGTCCTACAAAGGTTATGAGATCTACCCACTTCCTCCAAACTAACCAAGTGCAAACCAAGAATACAATAACCTGGCCGAATTCAATATCAACAACGCTTTGCTTAAAACAAAAAAAATAAAACCCTTGGCATATATCTTATCAGACATATTCAACTGACACAAAATTTAACAACATTCAGGACCTTGACTAACAAATCTAAATGCTATATGATTTTTTATTCTGACTCACGAGATACCCTACAATTAACATTAATACATAAGGAATTATGGAGGCGCAATGGCCCAGTGGTTAGGGCAGCGGACTCGCGGTCGTAGGATCGTGGTTTCGATTCCCAGACCGGGCCTTGTGAGTGTTTATTGAGCGAAAACACCTAAAAAGCTCCACGATGCTCCGGCAGGGGCTGGTGATCCCTGCTGTACTCTTTCACCACTCTTTCTTCTGTTGGCCTGCACGCTTAGCCAGCGGGGTGGCGTCATTCGAAGGCTAAAACAATGCGAACGCATTGTGACCAGCGATGTGTAACAACGTCTGATGGTCTGGTAGGTCACGTGATCACATAAGGAATTAGGGAAAAATGCCACCAAAGAACTTATGCGGCTACTTCATCACCTATAATTGATACCCCAACAAAATGCATAACAGAACATGTTCTAAAACAAAGAAAACGTAATAATACAGCGCTCTATACTATTCGATTGAAAACAAAAAAAAAACAATGCATGACAGCAATAGATGGTAATACCATTCAAAATGAAATTACTTCATGGCAGACGATCTGCACTAAACATTATCGACAAAAGAAAATCACTAAAATGATAGTGGTTAAAGCAATAAAAGCAATTGTTCTCCTAGTAACATCAGTTATATTTACATTTTATATGGAATCTGGTGACTAATAGAGCGTTCGTTAAAAGTTGCCAAGAAACAAGTCATTCGTTTTCTATTCTTCTAATGTTGGTGTTTGCAAGGATTGATATAATCACTTCATTCTACGTAATTGCTATGCAGTGTAAAGTGTAACGAGTGCAACAAAATTACTTATCGCTTTAGTCAAGGTGAAAGTACGTGAATGAATGGCGTAGTATAGTTCGTCGCCAGCATCTTCAGCTTTGCAACATTACACAAGACCCACTGGAATTCATTGGAGAGAGGGTCTAATGTTACAGGAGAGAGTCGATATTAATAACTGCTTCCATTACATTCGAGATTTTGCCATGACGTTCTGATGATAGATGACAAAGGCCGGATATTATTCTTTTTTTAACCAGTTGATGCATTGCAGTATATTTCGAAACATGGATGGCAACAGAAAGGAAAACACTGGGTTGAAATATATATATATATATTCATATGAACTAACTTACAAGTGTAATATTTGTAGATAATACAATGAATAATGCATAAATGCATGAATTTGTTGCTTTGAAGCAATCGAGATAGCCTCTGGATATTCAGTGAATGTGTTGAAGATATTGTCCATTGTGTACTTGAAGGAAACATATTTCAAGAACTCATAGGTAATATGTGTAGTGAATGGAAATTGGGAACGTTATATGAAGGCTTTCCTCTCGGTAGTATTTCTCAAAGAATAATCATGGTTTTCAAGGGAAGAAAAAAAGAATTCTTCAAAACTAAAGAAGATTGGTTTGATAAATTATGAAATAGATCAGCTTCTGACTGGCAGGCAGCAAAATATGAAGGGTGAACCATGCGCCGAAGCATTCTTTGTCGTACGGATAGTGATTTTACGATACATATGTCATCGAGATCCGGGAAGCCAATGAATCACTTTAGATATAGTAGACATTTTGATTTGTCTTTAATGGTATACAAGTGTGTGTATGTAAGTCTGCGTGAGAGAGAGAGAGAGAGAGAGCGAAAGAAAGGGAGTGAGTGAGTGTGTGTGTATGTAGCGTGTGTGTGTGTGTGTGTGTGCATGTTTCTGTGTGCGCCCGGTCTTGCTATTGAACTGGCCTTCGTCTATGTGCGTGCAGGCTTCCATAAATGTTCCGTGTAACAAATAATGTATAGCGAACCCTGGCTGTAGTAGAAATCACCTATCAAAATTTTTGCAGAGTTCGAGCTATCTTGCAACAGGGATTTCAAATCTATTTTGCTCAGGGTACAGGATTATCTGCCGCAAGCATTTTTATGGTCATTTTTCTCTATATCCTTCATTATTTCTTAAGCTGTAATATTATACTGCAACTAAATTCAAGTAAACTTAAAACCAATTTATATGTTAATATAAGCGATTTTGGATTTAGTGTATTTAATTAGAGTATAGTTTCGTTTGTTAAAATGAACTTAAGAAGGCGGAGTGATGAAAGTGAGATTATATTGACAATAAATGCATACATGATGATAGTGATTATAATGTTCAAAAGAGAGCTATGTTTAAGATTGACGATTGAGATATAAATGATGACCTCTTGATAACAAGAGGAAGAAAACTTTTGATGTTTACAATGATGAATATTATGGCGACGATGATGAATGGCATGGAGATGATGGTGATTATAGGGAAAGGGAAGGTAGGGGAGGGAATGACAACGTTGCGTCATTCTCGTTTGATATCGTTTTTCATCCAGGTCAATGGATGGCGATATTGTTCAAATATCGAAGAAAAATTCCTTGCTAACAGATTACATTAACTAAACCATTATGTTTCATGTTGAAATGCCGTTTGGGGTCGATTCTTCTGTTTATAGTTGCTAAAATAAATTATATTTAAGTAATAGGTCAATTTCATCAAATATGACCCCACTCTGAGGATCTGGACATATGTCAACGTTAGAAATCAATAATGAAGCAAAAGTTGATGACATTTTGATATGTCATAGAAGCACCCCATTTTGTTTTAATCAAAAGTTTTAATTGCACACAGCAGATATGCAATGTCATGTATAACATATGCAAACAGAATATCGTTAGACAATGTTTGGGAGTGTAAGGGGCTGTAGTGTCTGCATACAGAGTGATTTGGAAAGACGAACGAATGTCGACAATGTTATGAAATCACATAGAATACAATTTAACGAGTGCAGAACGAAAGTCAAATATCTTCAAGGATATAACATGAAAGATATTATATAATACCTATTAAAATTGCTTCTGTTCACCTTTCTTCTCTTCCTGTTGCACAACTGCTTTCTTATTCTTTTCTTCTTTGAACGAACAGAATTGTTAGCACGTTAGCCAAAATTTAATTTTGCCCGTTTTTACGATCTGTGTATAAATTCCGCCGAGGTCGCCTTGGTCTGTCACCCTTTGTGCGTCAAGGAAATAAGTACAGTAATACCTCACCATATCGCGGTTCGCCTTTCGTGTTTCAACTATCACAGTTCTTTTGTTTCTTCTTAGTAAGTTTACGTCGATTCCTCCGTGCTGTTGTTTTACATTTATAATGAAATAAATATATACAAATTATAGAAATAAAATTTTAAAATATACAGTAAAGTACTTACTCTACTTCGCGGATTTTCACATATCGCAGAGAGTTTCGGCACTTAACACCCGTGATAATCGACGGATTACTGTACCAGTTAAGCAGCTATGTTAATGTAATTGACTTAACCCCACCCCGAAAATGGCATTATACCAAATTTTGTAACCAGTATTATTATTATTGGCATTTTATCAGCAGCAGCAGCAGTAACACTAGTAGTAGCAGTTGCAGCAGCAGTACCAACAGCAGCAACAGCAGCAGCAGCAGCAGTAGTAGTAGTAGTATTCAGTGGTTTTATTTTTAATACATGTTTCCTGTGCACCACGGAGCGCATCTCTCTGCGTTACACCAATACATCTGTTATTAAAATTCCCACAGCTTGCTTTCCAGTCGTCAAGTTGGAAACGACCTGTCAATCTCTCGATTGAAACTACAAACCTATAAACACATTTGATGATGAATTATTAAATCCAATCTTTTTAGCATTTCCTGAAACTCAGTATTAGTACACTGGCGTTTTTCTTTTAGCTATAGCGTATCATATGGAAAGACATAACGATTATTAACCAGGCTAATTTCAAAAGGAATTGTTTCAGGATAATAAGATACATCCTCACATCGATGACGTTACAGTGGGTGAGAATAATTTCCATTTAATATTTGAATACTATACTATCTTGCTAAATGGAAAATCCATCATTGTTTGTACCAAAACCATTCATCATAGGGCAATAATATGGAGTATGCATTCAGCTGAAGCATTAATCTCTCGAAGCTTGCCTGATTTTGATATCTTCCGAAAACATTGATTCAACTTAAAAACGGTCGTGCATTACCTTGTTCTCTAAGGTTTTCTGCGATGTCCTTAGTATTATGCAATCTCGTTTTGCGCAGGTTTTAGCTATCGAAGTTACAATTGATAGCGAGCTTTGAGTCCCGCATATCTTTACTTGAACAGTGCAGTAAACAATTGTTATACGAATCGGAGTAGAGGATCAAATATTTATGTTAACGTATTTTTCTATATTTAAAAGACTTGACCGTACATTGAAAGTAATTGCATCTACCGTCCGCCTTATAACCTTCAAACCCTGGAAGGAACTGAAGGTAAGTGTAGAGCTAACTAGGACTATTTATCTTCTTATATGAATGCACTGATTTTTAGAAACATATCTATATTTTGTTCTCGAATATATTTAGGAAATTTTAAAATAACAGAAACTTAATTAAATTTCTGCAACCTTACCCATGTTTAATGCTCCCAGGGTTCATGTGTCAGTAACTCTTTCAAATATCATTTATTAGATAATCAACTATAGGCTCAGTGATTACTTTTCCCTACTACAATCTGCAGTAATGAATTTTCTGAGCAGAAATTGTTCTTAGCATGCGTATTATCGTATTATATTTTGTAACATATATTTTTCAGATAATCATGTACTCTCAGTGGTAAATGATCTCGTATTGTAATGTTCAGAAAAGCTTTTCCTTTATGTATTGCCTTATGGTCACGTCTATTGTTTTTAGATTCACTACATCCGCTGAAATAGCATCCCCGTTTCCGATTCTTCGTTCCACATTGGCTGAAGTACCACCCTTGGAGCACAAGTGTTACATCGTTATGCTCACATATTCGAGAGCTTGGTCATCAACCATAAATAAGACCGTCTTTTCTTTTTTATCGATTTCTATAATATTTGACTGTTCTGTTTTTACTTTCCACCCTAATTATTGAGCTTTTCACACTTTTGATGTACTTCAGATACCGACAATTTTGCTTAATTGCTTATATTGTGAGTTAACACATTTATCTATATGTCATTTCGACTATTTACCACCCAAACAATCACTGATCAAAAGGCTTCACTACATTTTAGAACGTTTTCCATGTGTTCCAACTTATTATATGTCATCTCTGTACACAAGGAAAATAATGTATTGAAATACCAATGATTATAAATATCCTAATACAGGAAAATATTACTCTTGATGAGAGGTAAATACAAACATTAAAAAAAAAGGAATAGGAATATCTATATTACTTTCCCGTTTCGATTATGTTTTGCAACTGATATAACCAGCAACTTCAAATATTTTAAATTGGTAGTTCTAGGTAACTAATTATTAGGTGCGAATATCTCAATTCAGAGTCTATCAATATTTCCAGAGGTTTTGAGCAGCTGTTAACTTATGGCAAATATGTATTTTGCAGTAATACATGCGCGGATGAGTTTTTTTTTTAATAAGCATATACACACACATAAATATATGTATATACGTATATGTATATATCCATGTATATATATCTGCATATATATATATATGTGTGTGAGTGCTGGGTGTATATATAGTTACATATAAGTATATATATATATATATATATATTTATATGTATACATATATATGCATATATATGTGTGTGAGAGCCTATGTGTATATATAGTTACATATATGTATATGCATATATGTATATATACATATGCATATAAATACATATATATATATATGTGGGAGTGCCTATGTGTATATATATATATATGTGTGTGTGTACATTTATATATCGTATGTATATATATATATATATATATTATATATATATATATATATATATGCACACACAGACACGCGCAGGCACACGCATATATATTTATGTATGTTTATTTCTGATTTATCTTCCATTAGTAACAAATTTTTATGCTCTTTTTCGATTAACGTATAATCTCAGCACTGCTGTCTACGTTTGTTTTCCCTATTTACACTAATGCAAATATGGCCCATATTATTGGTTTATATAGAGCGAAGAGGTCATGGAAGTTATTTCATTAAAAGTTGAAATGTACTTTTAATGTATATGTGTAAATTAACAAACACATCGTAAACAATCTCTATTTAGTCACGAAAACACCTACATTTCTGTAGACTGAGCGTGGCCATGTGGAGCCGCATCGCGGATGTATTAGAAGTGCAGCTTTGCTGTGTGGAGGCGCAGCGTGGTTTTATAATGGTGCAGCGTGGCTGTGTGGAGGCGCGAGCCTGTCTGTCTGGTAAGAAGTGTGCTTCCCAGCCACTTGTGTAGGTGTTTCTACTATAGCCTCGGGCCGACCAAAGCTTTGTGAGTGGATTTGGTACACTGAAACTGAAAGAAAGATTGAAAAGTGCGGGGAAAGAATACAGCAGGTTTCGTCGCCCCTTCCTGTGGAACTTTATATGTTTTGGCTCAATAAACACACACAACACCCAGTCTAGGAATCGAACGCATTCAACCTTGAATGGGGAGTAGTTAGTCAGCCGACAACTAATGTGGGGTCCTCTCGTTGTGTTTACTTGTCCTGTTTTCCAAATTTTTGTTGTTGCTTACGTTTATACGTGTATACATGTATAAATGTACGTACGCTTACAGGATGAGATTAACCCTGTAGGATGTCGTTCCTTGTTTTAAATGGTTCGTCTACTGTCATAGCTTGATTTTTATCATCTTCACTTACGTGTTGCATACTGTGGTTTACTGTAACCAAAGTGAGCATCACTCTCAATGAAAGATTACATGGAGTGATGAGACATGTTTCCGTTTGGGCTTTGAGCTTTTTGAGCATATACTGGAAGATGCACCTATGACTGTCACATCATTGAACAATATTATAGAGTCCTAACAAGAAAAAGAAAATCATCTTTGCTGCTCATATGTAATATGGTACGCAAGTGATAACTAAGCTTCAAATCGAGTTGCATCATTATGTATGTATGCGTAAATGTATATATTATGTGTGTATGTATGTATTTCTAAATGTATGTATGAGATGAGGCACAATCCTCAGAAAGCGTATTTATTTTCATGAATATACGCACCGTTCAGCTTCTTTCAAATTTAACATAATGAAACTGTAGAAAATACCTGATGTGTCTAGCAACGTTATGGCCATTATCGTATTCCTGTTAATGATTCGAGATTTAACACGAATCTGGCACAAATTAGAGCTCTATTCTATTACTGATAAAATTGACTCGCGCTTTAAATAAGTTTAGTTCGAACAAAATTGAGCGAGTGTTGTAAATAGGGAAATAGTGTTAGAGAGTTTGATCGATGGAAAGAAAGATGGATATAGAGTGTCTGAGAGTTTTAGACTGCATTGAATGACTGTTCAAGAAATCTAATTTTATCTATGCGCAGATTTCGATTCACCATGCAATGCAGTGCAACATCTCGCCTACTGCAATGTGCATCAGATAGACAATTCACACTACTTTGCCTACTTCAATGTATTTAGCGAACTGACCCCATCAAGAATGATTATTCACTAAATTTTATTGTGCAGTAAATGTTCAAGTAACGTTCTCAAAAATGTGATGTCAATGTTGTAAGCAATAAATATCTCGTTCTCACATATGTGAGAATCAATATTGTAATACTATTTCTCTTTAATACTACACAAACGATTCCTGAATTCTTCTATATCTTTCCTCTATATTGCAATAGGGGGATTGTTGTTGCAAAGGCTGGTTGAAAGATACTAGCATACGTATTTCATTTCGTTACGTACGTGCGAATTTGATGTTAGATGCATTCGCCTCTCTCTGCATCAAGCAATGATTTCCAAAATATGATTTTGGCATTAATTTTGTACTGCGTACTAGGGAATTCGTTTCGGATTGCTGTTTGTTATTATTATTAGAATACATGTTTCGTGCAGCATGAACAAGGTGAAAGGTAAATAGACATCAGTTGCTACTAGAAACTAAAATATTTTTAAAAATTATAACAATTGTGTTTGACGTTTACTGTTTGGACTTAAGCATGATAAGTGTTTTAATGCGATACTAAAAAAAGAAACGGATAGTTTTCTTCATTTTTTTTCGTTTCCTTACGATTGCTGCATCTATCAGTCTACAGCACAACATAGGTATCCAATATTAGAATATTACTCGTACCGAAAAATACTGCAGATTTTCGAACAGTACTCGGTATTAATACTCTTCGTATAGCTTTCATGGAACATCTGTCTGAGTCTTTAGAGCTAGCATAAATGTCGGAGTTAAAGTGACGGTAACACTGCTGCGGCGCTTTCATAGAATGCGCTACTGATATTAGTTAACAAATACAAATAGGGCAACATAAGCATAGAAACACATGTGAGAAATAAAAATATCCGAGCAAGCATAAAATATTGATATATTGCGATGATAGAAAAGACAAAAGTTAAATTAAAATAGAGAGGAGAAGAAACACGTAGAAAGACATCTTAAGTTAGCTGGATTAAATATAATAGCCGAGAGAAAAACATATTTACCAAGAAACCATGGATACGCAATACTTATTTCTTTCAGATGTGTATGTTATAACATAGGGAGATAGAAGAATAGCTTTGTTTCGCCATTGAAACAACTGTACAGTTACAAGAGACAAAAATCAACATTGCAATAAACATGTACGTATGTAGCATTTATAAAGTGCTAATATCCCTCGGCATTCATACAAACACAAATAGTTCCGCTAGTAAAATGTCAACATACATGAAATAAGTGTACGAATTTCTGTTCTTGGAGACACCTGAACAAATAACAATAGTTACTCGAGAGTTGATGTTCATGCACTGTACAAACAAGAATAATGCACAAACATGCGATAATTAACGAAATATAAACACATGCTTTCGTGTGTGTATGTGTATGCGAACGGGTTTGAGTGTTTGTGTGAATGCACGTCTGTGTGCTAGTTTGAATCAGAACTGAGCTGTGATATGGATAAAACAATATTTAGTTTAATCAAAGTATGGTTTGACATATTTTAACATTTAAAAGCAAACTCACTGTTGTTGGCGTGGAGATAAACTTTTATTAATATTTTTTTTCTTATGATAAAAACATAAATTTGCATTTAGAATTTAGAATATGTCAAAGCATATTTTTACCTACATAAATTTCATATACATACATGCATACATACATACATACATACACACATACATACATACCGGGAAGATATGGCCAGTCGATTAGATGGATCTCAGTACGCAACTGGCACTTAATTTATCGACCCAGAAGGGATGAAACGGAAAATCGCCCTCGGCGAAATTTGATCTCAGAACGTTAAGACAGACGAAATACCAATAAGCATCTTGTTACGCCAGCCAATATTTCTTGCATGTACTTATGTATGTATGTGCATATATATACATATGCACACACACACACACACACACACACACACACAAACACACACATATATATATATATATATATATATATATATACATAAATACATGCAAATTTAATCATATCTACACACACAAATATATATATATATATATATATATATATGTGTGTGTGTGTGTGTGTGTGTGTGTGTGTGTGTGTGTGTTTGTGTGTTTTGTAATATATGCTTAGCACTATTTCGTCTGTCTTTACGTTCTGAGTTCAAATCCCGCCGTAGTCGATTTTGCCTTTCATCCCTTCGAGACCGATACATTATGTACCAGTTGCGTACTGTGGTCGATCTAGTCCACCACCAAACGTGTTGGCCTTGTGAATAGAATAGAAATGAATATAGAGATTCACAGAATTATGTGAGTATCGGAGAAAGATCCTTTAGCGGAATCGACTAACAGGTCACATAGTCATCTCGTACAGAACTATATAATGCAGTATTATATATATATATATATAATGCAGTATATATATATATATACTTAGCCATCTGTCACTTTTAGAATTATGGCCGTTTTCAAACTTCTTTATGTTATAACTATTTCAATGAAGTATAAATTATGTTTACATTTCTATTCTCGTATGCATGCAACGCATTATGCAATACGATTGTGTATATATATAGACACATACAAATCATTGCAGATTAAAAAAGGTAGATGAGATCACCAGAACATCATTGTTACGCAAATAATTCAACACTAAATCTAAGTACCTAAGTTCCTCTTTATATACATATTTTCTCTTTATATTCAATGTATGTAAGACAACGAGTAGAGATCATTAGCTGTGTAGGGTCAGTAAAAATAAAGATATGCTGTTTCATAATAATCAAAGCGATGGATTGTATTTCAAGGAATTTACGATACTAAATGTTACAAGAAAAAAACAGAAGCGACAACAGGAAGTAAAATTGGTATTGTAAATATAAAAAGAAAAATATTTGAACAGAATATAACAGTACTTATAAAATTTGACTATACATTAATTCAATCGGGAACGGAACACATCATATTTAAGGAATAATCAGAGGATAGAATTGAAGAAGGGGAATATTGAAATTGCGTTAGAGAATCTAGAACTTACTGATATTTTCTTAATGACACCTAAAAATAAACTATATCAAAATGGGCTGAAATTGAACCTAACCAATAGTCACATTTAAATAAAAGCATATGCAAATCAGTAGTAACACACTAAGCAATGCACAACCACACTCACAACGTTGCATAATGTTGTACCCATGAATGTAATTACAGACCAAGGCGGCGTGCTGGCAGAATCGTTTGCACGCTGAGCGAAATGCTTAGCTCTATTTCGTCTGTCTTTACACTCTGAGATCAAATTCCGCTGAGGTCGACTTTGCCTTTCATCCTTTCGAGGTCGATAAATTAAGTACCAGGTGCGTACTAGGGTCGATCTGATCGACTGGCTCCCTGCCCCAAAACTTAGGGCCTTGTGCCTAGAGTAGAAAAGAAAACATAAATAGGCACGGAGACAAACTTAGAAACACACACACATATATGTATCCGTAACACCCCCCCCCCATATATATGTATATTTCAGTAAGTAATGCCGCTTGGCACATATTGACCTTGTACAAGCGTCTTAAATTTAGACGCCGTACCCCACTTCTGCTGTTTCCAGCAGTACTTGGAATGAAAGTGCGTAGCATGTGATCGACACATTGACCTACTCACAGAAAGTTGTCCTGGAGATACCTGCTCAGAGGGCTATGCAAAGTTGCAGAAAGGGTATGGAAAGGAGTGTATGAGCCGCACACAAATGTACAAGTGGTTCAGACGTTTCCAAGATGAACCAGACAATGTCAATAGTGATGAAAGTTCCGTAACCAGCAGAACTGAGAAACATCGCAGGTATGCGTGCAGCTGAGGCGAAATCGTTGAATCACGATGTGCAGAGTAGTTACAGTTCAGTCCAATATCACAGAAGATTTGGGCATGAGTCTACCAAGTTTCTGCCAAAAGTGCCTTCGACGGACCAAAAGGACATTCGAGGTTCAGTTACACACGACATCCTTGATTTTGTCGAGAACAATGAAAGCTTTTTTAAAAAATTTTCTGAGGTCTCTCAGCAGGTAGCGCCAAGATTTTTGAAAAAATATGATGCAGATCCTACGCTCAACTTTTTCTCTCGTGTTCAATGCAACGATCACACATTGTGTACCTTCCTTGTAAGCACTGCTGTAAACAGCGAAAGTGAATTAGAACGTTAAGACATAGCACGCCCGGAGAGCAACATTCAACTCTGTGCCAAGCGGGTTTACTCTGCCTTCCTTAGCTTCGTTATTATGGTAATAGTCCCAATATTTATTGATCAGACCACGCATATATATGTATGTGTGTGTGAGTGTGTGTGTGTGCGCGCGCGTATAATATTTATTGCCAAACTAACGTGGCAGTTCAAACAAATACCAGGAATACTCCTGTAGATTAGCTCCGAGAGGCGATCGGTTCTAGCTAAGTATATTATGCACAAACCTGCGTCCATAAACCTTCGAACAGACCGATTTCAGAGTAGTTGCCCCTTATCAATATGCAGCAGCCGAGTACAGCAGGGGTTACTGTTAACAATAAATATCATTAACCAGTACTATTGTTGTATCTCCTCTTGAGTGATTTAGAAATTATAACACACACATACACACACACACACACATACACATACACACACGCACACATATATATTTATATACAAACATAAATACATGCATACATACATACATACATATATACATATATACAGACAGACATATAAATGTACATACATATATGAGTGTAGTGGGATGAAGATGTACGTATGTAGTATATAATAATCTACTATCGCCTGAGTAGCACACACAATTACACGCTGCAGTCTATTTCGGATTGTAAAGAAAATAACTGAGCAACCTTCACATTTTTAGTTGTTAAGCTTATAATGCTTGCTCAATGCCAATAAGTAACATTCTTCTATGTTTATATCTTCAAGCTAGTAATACCTAAATCTCCTTATTTTCCTGGAAAGTGTTTAGAACGATACAACTAGGGGTTTGTTGTACGAAAAATCTATTGGCAAAACTATAAACTCCTTACCTATTCGTTCTTCTCTAATTTAATCTTCGACGTGTTTTTTATGTGGTATGTATTTTTCCCAAGTCGCCGAATTTGAAACAACTGGAAATTATAATATCAATTCCTTTTTTCACTACAAGTGAAACAAGAATTAATTCCCGATATCAGGAATGGTTGTGAGGTCCCACTGTTTGGCACCTTGGGCAAGAGTCTTCCACTATAGCCTCGGTCCGACCAAAGCCTTGTGAGTGGATTTGATAGACGGAAACTGAAAGAATCCCCTCATATATATGTATATATATGTATGTGTGTGTGTGTGTGCGTGTGTGTGTGTGAGTGTGTGTGAGTGTGTGTGTGTGTCTGTTGTCTGTGCCTTTCCCCCATGACATCGCTTGATAACCGATGCTGGTGTGTTTTCGTCCCAGTAACTTAGCCTAGTACTAGAATAAGTACTAGGCTTAAAAAGAATAAATCCTCGGGTCGATTTGCTCGACTAAAGGCAGTACTCCAGCATGGCTGCAGTCAAACAAGTAAAAAAAAAAACTAACAAATTGCCGGGCATTTTGTCTGTCTTACCGTTCTGAGTTCAAATGGGTTGATGTAGTCGAGATATTGTTTCCCCGATATTGCTGGCCTTGTGCCAAAAAATAAAATCCATATCACGATGTTGTGGCTACATACTGTACTAAAGCTGGCAGAATTGTTAGCACGCTGGGTAAAACGCTTAGTGTTATTTCGTCTGCCGTTACGTTCTGAGTTCAAATTCCGCCGAGGTCGACTTTCCCTTTCATCCTTTCGGGGTCGATTAAATGAGTACCAGTTACGCACTGAAGTCGATATAATCGACTTAATCCGTGTGTCTGTCCTTGTTTGTCTTCTCTATGTTTAGCCCCTTGTGGGTAGTAAAGAAATAGGTATTTCGTCTGCCGTTACGTTCGGAGTTCAAATTCCGTCCAGGTCGACTTTGCCTTTCATCCTCTCGGGGTCGATAAATTAAGTACCAGTTACGCACTGGGATCGATCTAATGGACTTAATCCCTATGCCTTTCCTTGCTTGTCCCCTCTATGTGTGCCCCTTGTGGGCAATAAAGAAATAAAAAAATATTGTACTGAAGACGACCGCTGTCAGAAAGTTATTACCAATATAAAGTATGACTTCACACGATCAAAAATAGAACTAAATATAAGTGAAAGATGTATAAAAAATAATAATAAACATAATATTCAATACGTTATATCTACTGCGTTGTTTATTATGAAAGTTCCTTACTCTGCCAAACAGTCTGTTTCTTACACGAATATATGTTATTCGGTAATTATATGCCATTTCATCATTCTGTTCAACGTTAATTTTATGGACAGTCTTCGATTAAATTTACCTATAGAATGTTGGAATTTTAGCCAGTGAAGAATATGATTGTTATATTTGAGTTAAATGCTGTATTTCGATGAAGGAAATCAATAACTGATCTTTATCAATGTATATTTCGTTCATCACTAAAGCACTTACAATAGCGTGTATGCTATTCATTTATCTTCCACAACAATACGAACAATTCTCGTCGATATTGAAGATATCACTTTAAGATTTATTCCTGCACAAGATAGAGGTCTTGTGTTGTATATTCTAATCATAGTTCGGAATAATAAATGTGTTTGAATAATTCTAACGTAGAAAATCATGGTTCTCATGTATAAAGCAGTCGAAGTATATTTACAGATTGCCATCAATAAATATCGTGAAGCGATAAATAATTATTTCTTTAAATAGTCAGTAAGATGTACAACGATGGTACTATCTGCAAAAGTGATCAGTCCAAAGCGTGGATCGTATTCTTAATTATGTTGGCTGACGCTAGGCAATTCAAACTCCACTTGGCTGCTGTGATTGTTGTGTTGACATGAATAAATGATGCCTCGGTACTATGTATCAAACTCTTTCGTCTTTCTTTCGTTTTTTTCTGCCTGTCTGTCTCCCACATTCTGTTTCTGCCTGCCTCTCTATATGTGTGTCTACGCCTCTGTGCGTGTGCGCGTGTTTATGTCCCTCTATATCTTAAAATATGTTCATATATGTACATGTATATAAAAGATGGTTTAAAGCTCTCTTCAGCCGCAAATACTGTTAGTCCAAAGAATTACATCACAATATAAAAAATATGAAAAGTGCATGTAGTATTACCCAAATCCAATGAATCTTTATACATTTATACAGTTAGGAAATTTTACAAATACACTTTTTGAAGGTGATATGATATACCTATTATAATGGGTAATACTACATGTACTTTTCATATTTTTTATATTGTGGCGACTGAAGAGAGGTTTAAACTACCTTTTATATCAAGAATACACTGATGTAATAATGGATTGTTTATAAAGCTTGAAACACGTGTACCGCGATATCCTTTGTGTTCTGTTTTTTTAAATTTTATTTGTACATCTATATGTATGTGTGTGTGTTCATGTATGTACATGTATATGTTTTTATATTCTTTTTCTTGCTTCTATCATATGATTTCGGTCATGCTGGTACTATGTATCAAACTCTTTCGTCTTTCTTTCGTTTTTTTCTGCCATTGAAGGGTTTTATTCGAAAACTCCACCCCAGGCATTATATTGTTATGCCTATTAATTATTCTACCGGTGCATTTTAGCGAATCGCTAAGTTATAAGGATGTGAAAACTTCAAGTGGTGGCGGGGGGGGGGAACAAACAAAGACACAAAGACACACACGCAGAGATACAAAAATGCACACAGAAACACACACGCACATACGCAAGCAAACAACACACACACACACACACACACACACATATATATACATGCGACGGGCTTCTTTCAGTTTTCGTCAGCCAAATCCACTCCCAATTCTATGATTGAAGCCGAGCTACAATAGAAGACACATGACCAATGTGCCACGCACTAGGATTGAAAACGGAACCGTACGGCTGGGTAGCAAGCTCCTTACCACATAGCTATATATATCTTAAACCTAAATGGCAATTTCCGTCTGTCGATCTGACTTTTGCTATCTTGATGCTTGTACCAGTGAATCAATGTTGACGAAACTTTGCAAGTAAGTGAAACCAACATCCATTTTAATTATGAGATAGTTTGATCTCAATAAAAATCTAAAATGTGCCCCTTAGTGGGGGAATATTATTTGATAAAATGAGAAGGGTACAAAGAGCGCTAGTGTGAGGGAAACGTGGTGGAATAGTGAGTGTGTCTGATATTAGGGAAGGAGGGAACAGCTTTGTGTACGCGACAACTATGGAGTAGCAGAGGTATGATAACGTCAATACAATTCTCATTTACGGATATATACACGCGGCATTGCTACACACATGCACATAACTAACATTTAAAGCGCCGAGGAAGGGAAAGACACGTGGATGTGAGGAGTACGTAGCTTTAAGGAGAGAGGGATTAGGTTGCTTCTTTGTTGCGCCCATGGCAAAGAAACACTCACACACAGACACACACATACAGGCATATATGTTCTATATATATATATATATATATATATCCACACATACATACACGTCTGCTATGCAGTATTTTAAACACGTATTTGCTTGTGTGTACGTTTGTAAGTGTGTGTGTATGTGACGCCCTATAATTGTGGGTCTCTACTTTTGTAGTATCTTCCCTGGGGCTGTCACATATTGTATTGGGATTTTTTTAAATTACGTCAAACTTTTCACTTTTGGTATATTGAAATAATTGTCCACGTTAAATCCGATTTTGTTCTTTATTTGTTCTCGAAAGAGTTGCAGGAAAATGTTACTGCGGTTCCAGGTCTCAGGTGTAATCAATTTTACCTACAGGGTTTGGAAGCTGGCATGTTCTGTATGATAGTTGTTTATCACAAACTGAAAGCCAAATCCTTAAGAGGAAGAAATGTCATTAAACAAACGAAAGCAAAGCATTACGACGAACAAATTTGTAACAACTGCTGTAGGTTTTATAAGCTTTACTGAATAAAATCAAGTGAAACAGTCGAACTAAGATGTAAATAATTTTAATAAAGAAAGCAATCCTCAACGAATATTTTTAAAGAAAAGTTGCACAGACCTGTCCTATTCAATAGTTCCTATCTGTCGGGAAAATTATGATCTGACATGGAATAAACAAAACAATTACATAAGACATTGTACTGTAAAACAACTGCCCGCCAACGTCGGGTTATTCGGCTAATATATATATATATATATAATATATATATATATATATATATTATATATATATTTGTTGGTGTATGTATAATGTGCGTAAGCAACTAATTTATAAACATACACACGCATATGTTGATATATACATGCATATACACACTCATACGCAGGTTAGGAAGGTACTATATACGTAGGCAGGTAGACTGGTTAGTTTGTCGGTTGTTTGGTCGTATTAATTTTGCGTTTTAGTCCCAAGAACTGCAAATGTTTTACATTGAAAAATTATATACAATTTATTATATTCATAGCATTGCGATACGTTTATTCATGAAATGTATTTCCTGTTCTTTAAGGATTTAAATCGTAGCTAAAGAATAAATTACTTTATGATGTACTAAAAATTTTCATATATGCAGATAGACAGATGGTAGATAGATAGATAGATAAATAGATAGATAGATAGATAGATAGATAGATAGATAGATAGATACATAGATACATAGATACATAGATACATAGATAGACAGATAGATAGATAGATAGGTAGATAGATAGATAGATAGATAGATAGATAGATAGATAGATAGATAGATAGATAGATAGATAGATAGATAGATAGATAGATAGATAGATAGATAGATAGATGCAAGCATTGACTGGATTAATCTTACCTATTGCACTTTACAACGCACCTAATATTTTCTTCGTATATATTTGTCAAGGCTGAGTGTTATTTCCAAAGTTTTAATGTTGCCATTAGACTAGTTTGCTATATTTAACGAGTAGAAATCTTAGATAAAACCTGATTTACTATTACTAAATTATTCGTAAATATCGTTTCTCTTGTCTAGTTATTAAAAATGAACAATTGTGTTTCGAATATATCTATCAGGTTAATATTAGTGCAGTATAAATCTAATTACAAAAGAAATCGAGCTACAAGCGTCTAAATTTAATAATTTTACTTGCTATTGCGATTATTAAACTGTAACTTCATGAATAAAGTACTTATTATTGAATTTAAACTTTCGACGGAATAAGTGAATTAGAATATTCGATAGAATGAATACACACAAGAGGACTGGTATACTCACATTTCGACTCTAATATTGATGGTACGTATTTTTTGTGTGAGTTTGCCTTAATAAGAACGATTTTAACTTTATTATTTTTGCAGCATTTCTCTTCTTATATTTTAGTTAATGTTCTGCTTTACCGCTTTTTTTCTTAGTCATGCATTAATCTATTTTATAGACATTACATACTCAATCCATATCATACATTAGTGTGTATGTGTGTAGGTTATTCTTAATAAGGTTGTTATTGGATGTATCGATCACCGTTTATTTTTTGCCTCTGTTGTTCTGTCGTTTTCTCTTTTACTTTGTTAGCTTAGATATTGTTGACTAGATTTCGTTTAATCTTCGGATTTCTTTAACTATAACATATTCCGCTAAAAAAATATTTAAATCTCAAACCTTCTTATCCATAGCAAGCCACCTACATGTAAACATGTGAAATGCAACTGATTAACAATAGGATTTGTATTTTGAAGGAGCACCATAAACATTTATATATCTAGGCTATAAATGTACGATAACTTGACAACCATTTCACGAGGCAAGAGCAACAAGTTGATTTTGCTATGCTCTATCGAACACAGCATAGGAGTGTGGAGTGCGCATACATACACTAAAGATTTAGAAATAAAATAGTCGATTAAAATGGAGTCAGTATTTATGGCATACGCATCACTAAACATGGTAAACATATGCTAATCAAAAGCGAAAGAAACACTTATCTGTTAGCGTATAAATGACAAGCCATCATTCATATTTAGACGATAACTTTTCGCCTGTCACATTTCGACTGGATACTGACAAAACCTTGCTCTGAAAATGACGCTTTGATGAATTATAAATATCTAGAGTAGATTATCTGAAATCCCAAACGAATTCCAAGGGACTGAAACAAGATATGCATAAAAAGGCTCTTATCAGGAAATAGTTATCCGTTCAAAGTCAAATTATTCTCCTTATTTCAAGGACGTTAACATTGTAAGTGTTCGTGTAATTTGAATGTATTGTTATTCCCAGCATATATAAAAATACATGATATTCTGGGTAATCTCACTGAAACAATATTTAAATAAAAGTGAGTTTTCAAATGTGTTTGCGGCTTTTAATAGGTATATATTTGAACAGACGACCTCGGATTGTAAACTATACTGAATCGGTAAAGAGAAATACTGTTTAATCATCCTTGGAAACACAAATATAAAAATCGATCTACGTGAAGATATTGAAGGACACTATTTTACTCATCAATCTGCAACTCTCACAAGTTGTATCGGTAAATATTTAATATCCGATTCAGACACATCAACAGTTCACTTTTATTAAAACTTAAAAAATAGATTACAGACAGACATTGTATTATCAAGTATGTACTCATTACGTTTTAAAGTTAATGGGGTCTGATCACTATTAAAATAATATGCATATGGCGGCGTCGAGCACCATTTCTTGGTTCTTTGAAGTGCCATGCACATTCATTTTAATATATGGCAATGGAATTATCGTTTCGGAAAGATGCTGGCTTGGACTCATTGTTTCTGTAAAGAGATACAAAATTTGTAATTGTGAGCAACATTCGCAAACTCATTACAAGAACCATTGAGTTTCTATAAACCTAGGAACATGACGCTCGTATGATGTTACTGATGGGCAAATGTCAGTTGAAGTCCGGCAAACGTATAATAAGAATCATGTAAGTATATTTTGCTGAATATTCAAAAGTATTATGAACTAATATAGTCATAATTTTCTCCAGGTTAATATTTTATGTAAGTTGGTTGCAAAAGAGACAACGATTGCATTAAAACTTTCTCATCTTCCTTTACCTGAAGTTGCGAGGGATATATCTTTAATGTACCTTATACAATATTAGTTTTACCTTTATGTGTTGTGAGTTTGGCTCACTCCGAGGTCCATTTTACCTTTTACACTTTCGGGAATAAAAATATAGTCACTCTAGACTGGGGAAATTGGAGAAATTCAAAGATCTTCTTTCACAATGTTTGTCACGGATCATGTTCAACCCGTTTTCTTGCTAAGTTCAGATTCCTGCTAGGATTCTAAATTACATCAAAAGCATTACGATCACTTCTCACGTAGTGAGAGAAGACATAAAGATCGATGAAGTGAAGAACTAAGATCCGCAGCTTCTTGCAATCCGACATGACAACAATTGTTTCAAAAGAGCTGCAACATGAACCCAAAAACCTTTGAAAGCAAAGTCTTTGTCTACACTAAGGTCATTTACTTGCAAGTAGCTCTTAATTTTGAGAAATCTAAGAATGCCCACAAGTTAACGCTTATGACATTATGTATGGTAGTATACAATTGAGGATACATCTAAAAATCCGTTGTAAAGTTAAGTTAAGTTGACATTTTTTTTAATTGAAAGCTGTTTCGAGTATGAGCCTTTAGCTACGCTACATCGATTCTAAATTTGAAATAATGACTTATTTTTAAATTTGAAAATAACTTACCTTAAAGAAACAGGAAAGTCCTCTATATTCTAAGAATAGTTGATATACGGTAGTTAAGATTTTTTTTCATATTTGAATATTATATTCGAATATAACTTCCGATATGTTACCATACATGTATATAATAGAAATATCATGTATCGTTCAGATTAACAGAAATTTTTTAAACGCTAGCACTTCGCGAAATTAAGTACTTGCTACAGTATCCTAGTATACAAAATTGACTAAAGTACTTTAATACTGCACTACAACCCAAATGTGGTCCTACGATTCAAACCAGTAATTATTTGTGGGGAATTAATGAGAGACAATGTGATTCAATCTAAAATGTACATAAGTCCAGACATTAAAATATTAGAAGATGGGTGAGAGCAGTATATTTAGAAAACTACAAAAACAAATTAACATTAAACTGGTTATTGAGATAATTAAGATTGGCAATGAATCTAAGTTTGTCTTTAATGTTTTTAGAATCAAAACAAATAAATCAGCAATGACTTCCCATCAATGTTCAATATTTGTAAATATTCTAAATTTGGTTTAAAGCGACATTGATGAAGAAGATTATTATGATGCCGATGCATATGTATATATATATATATATATATATATATATATATATGTAAACATATATAAACATATACATACATAAATATATATATACATATGCATATATATATATATATATATATACACACACACACATATATATATATATGCATATGTATATATATATATATGTATGTATATACCGCTGCATGCGGATTTGTGTGCGTCTTTATGCGTCGGTGAGTGTGCAGGCTTGTTTGGTTCTACTGAGATATTATACATATTCATCCACACACAAAATCAGATATCGCCACACTACAACATACACACGACTATAAATGCGTCGGTATATACATAAATACATATACATGCGCGTGTGAATGTATGTGTATGTGTGCGTATGTAAGTGTGTGAGTGTATGTGTGTGTACTCTCGTGCGCGCGCGTGTGTGTGTGTGTTTATATGTATATCACCACATAGTATTTTGAGTGTAATATGTAATGGAAGTTGGCTGTAGTTACCGAAAATATAAAGTTGGCAATATTTTTTGGGGAGGGTATTTATCAAGGCAAAATTAGAAAGAAAAATCCATCTCGATATAAGCGACCATAAATTGAATTATCAATATATTTTATGACTAAACTTTATAATTTGAAAAACAACCTTTTAACTGTAAATTAGAGTCAGATGATATAAATATACGAGATAAAATCAGGCGAGTAAACACAAGATATCTATATATAAAGCCTCTGATATTTATTATTCATAGAGTTACAGATTCGAAAATCTGAAGTCCCCGCGTTATGCGATATAACTAACTGACTGCATATGCCCCTTGATGAAGTGAGTTGGATATTATGAGACAGACCGCCTTGTCCAACAATTCTGTGTCACTTGCAAAAGTTTTCTATGTGATATTTCCAATACATTTTTAACCTATCATATTAAACTTCTCTAAAATTATGTTATATCATCTATGATAGATACATATCTAAAAGGAATGCAGCAGAAATGTTGTGACGCAAGTATCTGAGATGCAAATCTTGGTGAACCGTTTCAAGACCCTCTTTGACCAAACTAGTTTCCACAATGTTCCTGATACACCGAAAAATTATCTTTTCTCAGCTTTCTATGATAGACTAATGAATTCCCCACATCTCTTCTGGTTCATTGAACAAATAAATTTGGTTTCACCCAGATATGTTTATCTTTAAGTAGGTCAGTTTATTTTCACGTCCACATGTAGAATACCGAAGAAGTATTTCGATATTTTTCTATATAATTTACATCGAGTATGCCTCAAAATTACAATTATTAGTATACAGCACATAATGTATAGGTGTCTAGTTTTTAGTTTGGAAACGATACAACATTTGTTGGCAAAAATTCTTAGATCACAGTTCTTAAATGTAAAAACATTACAAATTGTGGAGAGTCATTTTAAATGTTTTCTACTGGAAAGGTAGCTTCTCATATATAGGGGAATGCAGGCAATAAAGCAACATATGAGAATAGCATGGCAAAATTTCCAAAGTAATTCGCATTAATTTGAGATTCACCTAAGAAATCACTTTTTTTAGATCAAAGAAAACTTGAAAATCTGCGACATCTTTCCTATGTACTACTTTTGCAAATGTCTAACAGAAATCATTATATCTTCTATTCTTCTATCTGATCTAAGTCTACAGCAGGGCAATGATAGGCCATGTGTATGCTTAAAGCTTGCTCCCCAACCACATGTTGCTGGTTTCAGTCCCATTGCGTGGCACCTTGGACAAATGTCTTCTATTATAGACTCGGGCGAACCAAAACCTTGTGGATGAATTTGGTGAAAATAGTTAGTGGAGTCGATTCATTCGACTAAGGCGGTGCCCAAGCATAACTGAAATCTAATGACCGAGAAAACAAAAGGTAAAATAAGTCAGCAAAAGATGCAGATATGCACATTCGAAGAAAATTACTATAGTTTTCATTTGATATGCTAACACCTCCCCAGCTCTGTGGAACTGGTGAGCCATTTCTGGTGTAACCATATTACTGATGTAACCATTACGGATGTAATCAATAACTGATGTAACAAGATTAACACATAGATTCCAGCAATGGCAAATAAACTCAGCTGCTAATATATCAACTGCAGTAATTGTCCTTAGTTCAACAATTTCCTCCGTAATGTGATAAGGCGTTAGGCCCTCTATAGCTTTCTCACCTAACATGTACGTGTCGTAAATAGAAAATTAAGATACATTATCGATCTCCTCAGAATGTGTGAAAATATGTTTGCGGGACTACATGATGTATAGAATCATTCTTTGTATATGCAATGAACCCAAGAGCGTAAGTATACTCAGGCAATTTACATAGGACTTAAAGAAAATGTCTCTGCTGAGGCTTCATCCGTCAAACACTACCATCAGAAATGCAACACACCAAACATCCAGGTTTTTTTGATGATAGAGAAGGAAACATTAGGAAACTGGGGAAAGAAGCTCTCATCATTTACAATATTATGCAACTGAGTGACAACCAAAGTAGTGCTATCTTGCGCAATCTCCTATATACACTTGCAGGGTTATCCTTCCGATGGATACATTATACAGTTTCCTGGCGATATTATGTCTCATCGTTAGATATTACAGCTACGAAATTTTTGGACAACTCCTAATATATGTATGTCATTGTTCAGCTTTATTTCAATATTTCTTGCCAATAAAGAACCGGTCTCTAACCTAGATCCAAGGCTCCTTCATTGGCATTTCAACATCAACAACAGGGTATTTTTGTATGTATGTATGAACGTTTTGATAACAACACACTAGATGAGGAGAAATATCCGTCGAATACAAATCATATGAAGAATATACATAATTCCTCATCTCTTAAATATGGAACTGTATTTTTAGATAGGTTGAAAAAATGTTTTAACCACAGACCTTCAGTGACAGGAACTACGAGATAGTTTTTGTTGTTTTTATTTTCGCATGGTGATATAAATGTAGATTTTACGATTAATTTTCTATTTTCCGGCGGAACTTTTATAAGTTTTCTCCATTACTATGTTTCAATCTAACTTTGTTACGAGCATATATGCATATAGATGTATTTTATTATTTTTTTATATTCTCCACCTGTTTTCCTATATACTTTATGAATTTCAATAAGTTTTCTATCTCCGCACATATACCATCTATACATAATAATATTTACAAATACACAAACACGTGTACCCAACTAGTGGATTCTACAGACGCATATCATAAGCGCGCAGAAGCGCTTATACGCATTTATATAATCTCGGATAGAAGCTACTGCTGCTACCTTATACTTACTTCGCCGTCCCTAGATTTCAAATTTTAATTAAATTACGAAATCAACGGCTACTATTTTGACCGAAAATACATCATCTTCCCTCTCCCTTTCCGTTACATCTCTCAATTTCAAATACCACTCCTCGTATTCATCCTGTGTCTGTTTAAATGGATTTGAAGAATGCTACAGCATGTTTACTTATCTAGGCCACAACCTTCTCGCGAATGACCCAAATTAAATTCATAAAGAACATTTAACCAGCGAAATTCTATGTCAAGCATTCTCCGTTCAACTCCCCCAGTTTCACACATTCTTCTCTATAACTCATTCCCATATATGTTTTATCTTATATTTAATTCTTCTTCACAAATATGTTTTCCTCTAGAGCTGAACTTTCTATGCACTTCGATCGAATATCCAACGACTTAACACGGGATCTCCTAACGACAGTGTAAACTTCATAAAATGCAGGTATCCTAGGCTTGGAAAGGAGCTTGCGGTCTACCAATCGTTTGGATAATTTACTACTTCCGAGGCTCCTCTAGCTATGAAACATATGTAGTTTGGATTTTATCTATTCCATTCGCTAATTTTTGTTATTTATATATATATATATATATATATATATATATATACAAAGTTGAGACAAGGACGAAAAACATCCAGACAGCTAGGTGAAACAAAAAAGGGACAACAAAATATCCAGACAGACGATACAAGGAAAACAAGGACGGATCGTTCGGAGTTTTCTGTCCTTGGTCAAGTTCCATATTATCTTTTCGGCTTGTAATTCTCTAGATTGATCCAATCTGGCCAGCCCCAAGGAAAAAAAAATAAGCCGAGAGCTTTACCTTTGTTGGGGGAAAGCAGCGAATGTATACGAAAACAAGGATTGGAAAATAACAGAGAAATGTTACGCAAATACAAATAACAGGGCATAACAACATGTTTCTTTCGACTAAGGACGAATGAAATTAAGCTGGCGTGTGTAGAAGTAAAGTCTTACGGCAGCGACATAAGTTTTAACAAGCAGAGGAAGCAATATAGATGGCTAGAAGAAATAAGGAGGGGTGAGAGAAAAATGAAAGAGAAAGTGAAGTGAATTAGGGAAATTGAGAATTAAGAGAAGGCCAAGAAATGTGAGAGAGGGGGAACGACAGAACGAAGAATGGAATGAACGAAGTGTTAAAGGGCTGATAGAAAGAAGGAAAGAATGAAAGAATACAAGGAACAATAGAGTCGTACAAAATTTAGATATATACTTACATATAAGGGACCAAAGTGTACGTACGCCGTTATACTTTATAAATAAAAAATACAAAATTGTGACAAGAAGACAAAACATCCAGACAGGTAGGTGAAGCAAAAAAGGGACAACAACATTTCCAGACAGACGATACAAGGAAAACAAGGATGGATCATTCGGAGTTTTCTATCCTCAGTCGAGTTCCAGGTTATCTTTGCAATTGTGGCACAGATGATTACATTTAACTTACAATGCATTTTCGGGCATAGTGTTGGACCTCTTAGTCAATCAGCTGTTTCATAACCTTGTGATATTGCATGCGTATTCTGGTGAACGGCCTACAATTAAAAATGCTTTGCAGTTTATAATTGATTTCTTTACGGTGTCTCCAGTTTTCTCAAGGGAGGCTGACTTCTGAATTTAGGATGTTGATAGACTAACTAACTCTAGATATGTAAGTTTCGACGCATTTTACCGAAACCCTTTGATGTTATTCTCCAGAATCTCATTGACTAAAACCTTGAAAAGAATTGAAAATATGCATACACAATGACATTGCGTGTATGCAAGTTTATGTCTGTATGTCTGCTCTTTGATTGCTTTGAATAGAATTATTTCAGAAAAGAATAGCGAAACGGTATGCGAGTGAGATATATACACTGATAAACAGAAATCCCATATTTGTAACAAAACAATTGATGTTTCATCCTTATGACAATGTTGCACTTTCCCCCCACTTCAACTTGCCCTTCTTCCCACCATATTTTCTACCTGTGGCTCGTATGATAAATCTTTATCTTAGAAAGGAAAATCTTGATAAAGTGACAAGGTTTTTCCCATTTGAACTGTCTCCTCACATGAAGTGGATCGCTTCAAACAGGAAATTAAAACTTCATTCTGGATTCGATTTATTTGCCAGGGGCCAACTCTTGCTCTCGTCATCGGTTTGATAAAATCTGTTCTCCATTTTGGTTCAACATATTTATTGATGAAAATTGTATGTTTGAAGTACTTGACACTTTTCCATTCATTAGAGCCGTAGATGATAATAAACGGTTTGGAACTGCAAGGTATTGATCTAGCCGTGCCGTGACTCATAGCCTACACGTCATGTCAACAACTCAGTATGTTATAGATTTTTTAATATTGATTTAAATCTACAACAAAGCTAAATGAAACATCATTTTCTAGGTTTTATTTTTGTGGGCAGAGAGAGATAATATAGCAACATTATTGAAATACTGAACTTTGCTTATAAATGGACGAAAAACATGTGGTTCAGCATTCCTTGAAGTATCACTGTTAGTTCAAAGAATATATGTGATATATTCGATATATAAATTCAATCGCTGATGACCTTTCATTTTTGCTATAAAATTCGGATAGTCATTTTTATTAAGCAGTCTTCCTATCAATATATATATATATATATATATATATATATATACCAGTGTTTTTGACTTCAGTGCAAACATACATTCTCAAGTCTTTGCGAGTTAAATTATAGCAAACATTCTAGTTCATCAACTTTTGGCTGCAATCTTCATTCAACGCTTTAATTATGTCCGTGTGCATTTACGTCCGTGTCCCGTAATTTCAACATTTTAGATTAATTTACTTAATTACCTGATCTACGTATTTTGTGATTTGAATTTATTTATTTCGTAGTACGTATAGTTCGTATTTTCATTCCTAACTTCACGCTACATTGTTCCTGATTACGAATAATGTAGTTTTAAAGAGAGAGGGTGACGTGAAAATAATGCAGCATGTAATTTGTGCACCTTTCGAAGTATCATTCTAGAATGAGAAAATATTATAAAATTACAACCAAATTGCCGTATCTGATAGTTGTTCATCTTCAATCATGTATATGGAAGTCCACTACACGGAAACTCTTGGAATTTTCTCCAACTTCAATGAAACAGGATAAGCAAATTATGATGACAACGATCAATATGTTGCTTTCACATTTCCTCTGAACATTGAAATAGATTGAATATGTTAAATATATATATATATTAATAATTTGATATACGAGGAAAATTGACGTAATCTTACGAAGACTAAATAAAAAATACATGTGATATAGAACTCTTTTAAGAACGGACTTTGATGATTTCCAATAGGCTAACAAATCCCGATCACCGGAACACATTATCTTACGAGTTAACGAGTTAATCAGATTTAATTCGGTTACCTTTGATAGATAAACAGGTCATCAATAAGGCAAATAGTATTCCGGAAACGAGGATAACAAAATCATATGCTTGACGTTTAAGAAGAGAGGTTCACTGAAATGCAAACGTGTTATTCCCTAGACGAAAGCTCTCAAGATGTTCAAAAGGCATGTAGATTCCGTTATGATGACATCAAAATTTTCATAAATGAATTTCAACTTGTTTGTATTTCTAATACACTTTGAGCATCAAACTTTTCACAAATATTACTTATTCACGGTTCGCTAACACTATTCATTTGCAATATTATTTTCCAAAATTGCATCTTTGGCGCGTAAACATGCATTATATTCACATGAAAGGAAAAAATTTTGTCATATAGTGAAAAGTTAATTATTTTAATGAGCCCAATTTTTTAGTACCCAAGTTTCTTCAGGTTGCACCAACACACCAAGCATTAAGATTTCGCTGTAGGCAGACACCTGAAATTCGAGATTCCAATGGATATTTAAATACAACTTACAAAATTGCAAACTGCTCTTATTCAGAAAAATTACATGTCTACAATTAACATTCTGAGACCCCCTTCGGTCATGACACAGACCAGTGCATTGCACCTAGAAAGTTACCCTGCCTGGCACAAATGCGGGCAGGGTTGTTTATGGAAGGCCAGTAGTCGCCTATGCATAACGACCTCCCCTCTCCACGCCACCAGTGTTATCCAAGGGAAAGGCAACGGCCGATACAGCTTGGCACCTGTGATGTCGCAACTCATTTCTACAGCTGAGTGAACTGGAGCAACGTGAAATAAAGTGTCTTGCTCAAGAACACAACACGCAGCCTAGTCCGGGATTCGAGCTCACAACCTCACGATCGTAAGCTCGACGCTGTAACCACTGAGCCACGCGCCTACAAAGTTAACATAGGTATAACATATATCATATAATGTAAAAGAGTCTTGGGTAGGTTTAGGTTAAAACCGACGGTATATTGAAACTCAGTTAATAACACACTTGCACAGCTTAGCTAGGGTTACAGCTTTGGCGTACATATGATAAAGTTATGATCCCGCAGATCTTCAAATACATATGAATATGTATATGCGTAAGTCAGATCTTCTAAGTGAGAAAATGTACGATAAAAAAAATCACTGTACAGCGATAGAACTACATTGTGTATATTATATTTCAGTTTTGCAGACACACTCTTGTCGACTTCGCAACCAGTTACCATCGACACAACATGCTGAAACCTGCAGCGTAAGTCGTAGCGGTAGAAGATTGGCCTTTAAATGCATTATCAAAACCTTTGGATTTATCATTACAAAAATGAAATTTGCAGATTTAAATAAGAAGTTTGTGACAATCACACGTACACTTGGTGGTGGCTGTCTATTCCTCATGCACAGCTTGACTACCTTCTGTACTTACACCTTAGATGATGTGGCTTTTTAAAACAGATACTGCTTTGAAAAGACATCCACTTAGATTGCACATCCGATTTGTAGCAGCTAAAGCTGAAGTTAAGTTCTGATCATTGTGGAATTTTAAATGTATTTTGAGATCTCCGATAGATTTGAAGAGCATCTGGCGTACCACTCGCGTATCATATGATTGTTCGCATCTTTCAGTGGTGCGAATTGACATAGTTGGTGGAGAAATATATATGTGTGTGCGTGTGTGTGTATGCATGCATATATATATATATATATATATATATATATATAATATATATATATATATAAAGAACAATCTTACTTAGAAAGGGATGCGTGCGTTCTGTCATATAATAAATTAATAAATAAATAAAATATATGCATATATACATACATATATGTACGTACCAACCTCTACATGTATATATACATGCATATATGGGTACAGGACACCAAAAAAACGTCGAACGCAATGAGAAACGAAAACATAAACACAAAACCAAGGAAATGGACATTTTTTTAAAACAACGAAAAAATAGAGTACAGGACATACAAAACAAGGAAAATTGCCCTTCTTCAGTCGCCTCAATTTCATCTACTCCACGTTTTGAAGGTCAATGCGATACAACTCTAAGCCTTCATTATTTAGGCTTTCCTTTTCTTCTACTTACTGTCTCTCTCTCTCCTTCTCTCTCTCTCATTCTTCATTCTTTTCTTTTTCTCTACCACCATTCCCTTCTTTTCTCTCTCTTCTCTCTTCTTTTCTCTCCTCTTCTCTTACTCCTCCTCCTCCCTCCCGTCACGGTCACGTGATGAGACGGCTATTTCTGTCTTTTCTTTCTTGAACTCCGTCAAGTAGAGACGTTAACCTGTTCTCTCTCGCGTCTCAAACAATAGCGTTCGTAAAAATTTTTTATCTCGTTTGGCTTAACAGCCCTTCTTGTTTGTGCTACTGTTATTCTCCGTGTCCTGTCTTTTACTGTTTATATTTTGCACTGTCGTTACTATCCTGTTTTTGTTACCATTTTTACCCCTCCGCAAAAAAACCTCAAATTTTATTTAATTTGATTTTCGCGGGAAGGAAAATTTCCTGAAGACATGTATCGCCTTGACCTTCGAAACGTGGAGTAGATGAAATTAAGGCGACTGAAGAAGGGGAATTGTCCTTGTTTTGTATATCATGTACTCTAATTTTTCGTTGTTTTAAAAAAAATGGCCATTTCCTTGGTTTTGTTTTTATGTTTTCGTTTCTCATTGTGTTCGAAGTTTTTTTGGTGTCCTGTACCCATATATGCATGTATATATACATGTAGAGGTAGGTACGTACATATATGTATGTATATATGCATATATTTTATGTATTTATTAATTTATATATATATATATACAGTTTATAAGTAAGGGAAAGAGAAAAAATTTCCAATGGCAAAATATGCTGAAAATAGACATAACGTCAATAACCATGTAATTTATCACTACAAGCACGCGTTTCGAAGAAAGCCGACAGAGAGTTCTAAAAAATCATATGACAGATACAAGCAAAGGAATAAATGAATATATTCTTTATATCAAGCCCGAGGAGTTTTATTTCTTTGTTCGCATAGTTATCACTTTGTATTTCTCTTTCTTCCTCTCGCCCTCCCTCTCATTCTCTCTCTCTCTCTCTTTCTGTGTGTGTGTGTGTCTAGAAAGGCAGAGCTCCAGCATGGCCACAGTCAAATCACTGAGACAAGTAAAAGAGTAAAAGTTTAAGAATAGAAAATAAATAAATATTTATATTCTTTTCATTACAGGCGTTCGTATTTTCTCCCAATATTCAGTGATTCTGGATATACCCAGTAACGAAAATTTATAAATCCCGTGTTGCTCTTGCCTGGCATGTGACATAATCTGAGACCGTGTTTTGAGACTGAAAGTGTTACATCGTGGAAAATATGTTTAAAAACAAACCGAAAGCTACTAATTTTATCTCATATTTCAATGTTTCTTGAGATGTCAACTTCGCGACAATTTTAAACTATAAAACTTGTTCACTCATTCAGATCAAATACACCTGCTTGATAGTGTTTTAATAGCCAACCCTTCAAGCATAATGATTTTTATTTCTTATTTCAAATTATTTATTTCTAAATAGGTGAGATTTTAAGATAATCAATTTTCTATTTACATATATTTCAGAGACTGCACGTCTTTGTCAGAAATCCACTTTGTTGTAATAGTGCTATATATTCTAATATTCACAGCATACTAATATACTGAAGGAAGATGGACCATTTTTTGAAAAAAAGCATCATTTCAGAAAAATGTAGGGCACAATGCTGTAAATATATAAAGTGTCTGTTGCTTATAAACCTGTTATACGCATAAATTACACTCCAATGAAAAGTAACGGTAAAATACTTACCTTTTTTTTTCACACACACACTCACTCACACATATATATTCACCCACACAGGCAAGAATGAAATATTTTCCCGTTGTTTTTCACTCACAAAACACACACACGTTTATATGTACATATATATATATATATATATAATATATATATATATATATATTTATCTTGTATTTCAATAAAAGTCCTGATTTTTAGCTTTCAGACTTTTTAAAAATATAAACCAATAATTGATTTATATATAAACAATGTTAATCAATTCAACATTTTCTTTCACAGCACGAGATACAACAATGAGAATCGATTACATTAATGAAAGAAATACACTTTTGTTTTTCTCTTACATTCACCAGTTTTGCAGAACTAACTTGAAAGCTATCTTTGGTGAGAAGAAATGGAAATTGCCGTAACTCCTAATTTTCAGCAACTTCACTACTATTAATAACAGAAAAATCACTTTACTTACTACAAAATATTTATAATTATTTCTGAAACATTTTAAAGTAGTTCCGACCGTGTCTGAGTAGTGCAGTAGGGGGGCATCAGAATTTGTTGTCAGTTTGCTATTAGAACAATTTTATATGTCCGAATAAAAACATTCTATAAATCATAACGAGGTCACTGTACTAAAATTAGCTTCTCCTTGTAGTTTTAAAGAGTAGTTGATATCTTATGTACTTTATAGAAGCAGTCAAATCTTTTTAATAATGCCAAAGTCAACAAAGAGACGATTTACTGGGAAGTATAACAACATGTTGTCAGCTATATTCACGGAGAGTGTATTGATTATGAGTTATATGGAGAAAGAAAATTTAGTAATAAACTATAAATTATTGGTCGCAAATAACATTGGCAGTTGAAAAGTGTATTATTAGTGGTTTGAAGAATTTGCTTAAACAAGCATAATTAGTTATTTGTATTGATATGAATTACTGTTGTTTGATAACTATTTCCATGCAACGTAGCTGACGATCATCGATAGACTTTATTCTAACATAAGCATGTGAGCCATCTATATTTTCGAAATTATTATTTTGATAAAAACGTTTTAATTTTCACGAAAAATTACCTAATATTTACGAGTTATATTTGTGTCTATATTGTCTGGATAAGTGTATGTAAGAATGCGGCCTAGTCGATAAGAGCTGGTTTATATTAAGATTAGAAAAGAATGTTCATACATCGTGCAGAAGTTTCGGTGCAAAAGGAAGAAAAAAGCAGATATAGATATTGATTTCAAATTTTGGCAAAAGGGCCGTAATTTCGGGAGAAGAGGTAAGTTGATTGCATCGACGGGAGTGCTTAACTAGTAATGATTTTATCGACCCCGAAAAGATGAAAGGCGAAGTTAACCTCGGTGGAATAAGATGTTAATATTGCAACCCTTTTAAAGTATAGAATCACTGATGAAAATCCTAATCATTTTCATCTGAAAATTATGATTGTTTTTGCTTACATAGTAACATTAATATGTACTTTTCAGTATCAACTACTACAATAATCTCTTGCGTATTTCATAT
>NC_043002.1:16864144-16871644 GCF_006345805.1 Octopus sinensis
GGAATGTGTTCAGTATTCCATGGCTACAAGTAAAAGTTCCTATAGGAGCACTCCGTCGGTTACGAGGGCGTGGGTCCTAGCTGATACGATCAACGGAACAGCTTGCTTGTGAGCATTCCACAGACACGTGTAGCCTTAGCGTAGTTCGCAAGGAGATTCAGCTTGACACAGAGTGTGACAAGGCTGGCCCTTTTTTGAAATACAGGTACTACTCATTTTTACCAGCTTAGTGGACTGGAAAAACGTGAAATAAAAAATGTCTTGATCAAGGACATAACGCGTGGCCGGGAATCGAACTCACAACCTTACGATCATGAGCCGAATGCCCTAACCATTAAACCACGCGCCCTAACGTTCCTATAATGTTCCTATAACGCCCATGAATTCATTGTTAATGTAAGCAAACACATATGCACTTAAACGCACATAAGCACCATATTGCGGTTGGAGGAAATTCAGACAAAATCGCATCTTGCATGAACAGAGATATTCCTGAGGTTATTCCCATGAATTTAACTGAGTGTTATAAAGAACATTTTATTTTATCATGTGAGTATAGACGTGTCTGTCTTAATAAGTGAAGTATTAGAATTCAACAGAGAAACAAAACGCACTGATATTTTACTAATTGCACATTACGTGGCATGTCTATTTACAATAAGGGCAGAGAATAACGTGCATCAGTAAACGAACTGAAACTCAAATAAAGGTTGATCAAAGAAACTATGCAATATATACAGAAGGTTCAGACCCCATCTTTAAAAAAATCTTACAAAAGGCAACTTGTAAATAGCAGGACAACCCTGTAACTCATTTGCAATACATCAACAGTAGGTAATACTAGAGACTGAGGTACATCATCGTATTTGAATAAATGTACGCACAAAATATACCATGATTATATATATATATATATATGTGTGTGTGTGTGTGTGTGTGTGTGTGTGTGTGTATGTATGAATATATACACACATGAGCATCTCCCGCCATATATATTTTCCCCAACTTTAGACAACACATAAGTCAGTTATTATGCTTCCTTCCCACAAAAAAACACAATGTGAGTTCTGTTCAGACTAGTAAGAAACGATTATCAACTTTTTCATTAGACTTAACTTTTTAAAATATTTTTGATAAGGTTAAACGAACCGAAACGTAAAATTTGTAAGAAAATTAAAATTTATCTTATATAGTGGCGTTTTCAAACTTCTTTTTCTATAAATATATATATATATATATATATAACTTAGAATAACTTAGAAAGGTTTTGGCCAGTATTGGCCCAGGCCATGTCTAACTTAATAGCACCACCTGGCGAAGTCTTTCATTTCAGGATTTAGGCACTGAGGCCCATTCGAGCAGAGAGTTATTCTTTGCGGAGACATATCCGGGTGTGGGTGGTTTGTCCGGGACTGTTTGAAGGAATTTGTCCAAAGACTTCTTCAATTTTGTGTGGTCAGTTTCTGTTTTGACGTGTCCTGCTGTAATGTTGAAGAGACCGGGTCCAATTGAGGTGAAATAGTTGTGCCTTATTGTCGTTATGTGATGCGATTTAGATTTTTGCTGTGGACGGATGGCACGTGATCCAAGCCTTGGATGTATTTTGAAGTTGATGCCAACATCATTCGGACAGTGCTGGTGGAATATTTTCCACATCATACAGATAATGTAGCGTTCAAGGCGTCGTTGGAGTGAATACAGTTTCAGCTTCTCTAGTCTACCCCAGTAGTCAAGGTCTGACATGCCATCTATTTCTTTTTGTGATTGACCTTTGGGGAGCTTCAATTCTCATAATATTTTGTTTTGTGTAGGGAGACCACAGTGGACAGCAGTATTCAAGGTGGGGTCGGGCAAAAGTGGAGAAGAGAAAGATAATAGTGTGGGAATCTCTCGACTGGAAGGTTCTGAGAATCCAGGAACACATTCTGCGGTCCATGTCAACTTTGCTGCTTATATGTGTAGCCCAGCTTATGTTGTTGTCCACTGTTACTCCCAAGTCTCTGATGTTGTTGGACGCCACCAGAGTAAGCACATCAACGTGAAACAAGGTGGAAAAAAAGAGTACTCAAATACCAGAGGTAGAATTCGTCGGACAGTTTTGTTAGAATGAAACAGAAAGGACGATATAATCAAAGAGGAGATAACTACTCCGCAATGTTAGCATCTCACAGTACGGGTAGGCAGCACTATGAGATGATCCAGGTGTATACACAACATTCGTGAACAAATGGGTTGTAGTTTCCGTGGCGAAACGCTGTGAGGAGCTTTTTCTTTAATTCGAACGTGCCTCAGCATATTCGGACAGATAATAACATTGCAATTTTACTTATCACTGCTTAGCACTCTCCGTCTATAATCTCTCTCTCTCTCTCTCTCTCTCTCTATATATATATATATATATATATATATATATATATATATATATATATATATATAATATATATATATATATATATATATACATACATGCATACATTCATATATATATATATATATGTATATATATATATATATATGTGTGTGTGTGTGTGTGTGTGTGTGTGTGTGTGTGTATAAGCTTACATATACGTATATTCATATATATGTGGAATGTGCGTTGGTGTCTGTATGTGTCTATGCAAATACTACATATTTGCCTATATATGCGTACCTATATAAATGTACAGTGATATATGTATGTATATATGTTTGTATGTATATATGTATATATGTTTGTATGTATATATGTATATATCTATGTATATATGTATGTATATACATACATATACTCCCTCATATAAAACGCATTTGCAAAATTATCGATATTGGAAATATAAAGTAGAAGCGGTATTTGTTATTGTTATTGCTAATATTTTAGACATTGCAGTAGTTTTAATTTCAACAGACCAGCTGATGTGTAGTATATGTTCTCGTTCCCCATATCACAAGGGAATTATATATATAAGTTTGAAATATATAATCTTACAAAACTGATTAGAATTCAAATGGCGTTTAATATATTTGTATCTCACTTTTTCATCATTCTGTGCATAAGATGTGATATGTTTCATTTCAGCAGTACCACCTGCGAAAACACCTGATATTTTTATCGTATCGATAAAATGTGTAAAAATAGTATCTCATTCAAAGTGGCTATTGTAGACGATTTTTTATCGTTCATGAATATTTGGATGGTTTTAATGTATGGGCACTAACCATTTATAAAGGAACATTTGCTAGCTAGTTAGTAGTTAAACATTTTCCAATATCAAACGATTAAGATACTGGCAGGAAAATATTATTTAGTATATAATTTAGTATATATTTTCTTCATAATTTCTTGCAGTAGAGCGTAGAAATGGGATATGTGCCAAAAACTGTGTCTGCAAAAAATTTACATTTGAATTATTGTGTTAGGTTTTCTTTCTTCACCATATTGTATTACCAATCATACTAAGCACTTTTTTTCTCACGTGTTTCGGTCTAAATAATATTTTAAACGTTATATATGTTAATGAAACAAACAGAACATCAGAGACTCATGATTCACATATCCTAACCTATTTCTTTAATACCCACAATGGGCTAAACACAGAGGGGACAAACAAGGACAGAGAAACGGATTAAGTCGATTATATCGACCCTAGTGCGTAACTGGTACTTAATTTATCGACCCCGAAAGGATGAAAGGCATGCTAACTATTCTGCTAGCTCGCCGCCTTTGATTCACATATCCTAATCATCACCTTAAGTCATTAAGGTTCTTTAAAAAAGGATCGTAGATGCCTTCAAATTTTATGTGTCAATGCTAATATTATTAAGATAACATTTATGCAATGCAGGTGAGGAGTTAGTCTAAATATGTAAGATGTTGCTAATAAATAAAGCAGGACATTCTTTCACACTATGTATGTCGTCTTCCATTTTATTTTCATAAATAACCTTTTATGGAATATTAGAAACATATCTAAGTGTGTGGAGAGAAATTGTTATTATCGGCAACACACTCCTCACAAATCATCAGAATCCCCTACTCTTAATAGAAATTTTCCTTGAGGCGCTTCAGTTATTTTTCCTATGCATTTCTGAAATATCTAAACGCTGCACCACTCATTGTGAACTTTCTCTCAATCAAATTAGATTTCCTTTATGAAGGCTGGCTCATCCGTGAACGTTTAGAGTTACTATCCAAAGTTTTCTTCTTGTTTTTGACTCAAGTAAATATTTTTGTTTTTATTAAATACTAGCATTATGAACCGTCATTGCCGGGTCATAGTGCTACTGCATGTATATATGTGTATATATATGAGTACATATTACATGTACATCTATATATATACATCGACACATAAAATACAAAATACAAAGTTATATCTTGATATCGCTAGTGATAACAATACTCAAAGTATATAACAGACTGGAATTGTAGGCCCGTCTCTTGCAATTTCGATCAATTGTATCTTGTCCTCACTCTTGTTTAGAAGTGTGGCTACAATCCAGCCTCGCTCTACTTCTGGAGGGAGATTTAATTTTTATCCGGGACGTCCTATGTCCCAGATATAAAGGTAAAAAGAAAATATTTCCACTTTGCAAGGCTCGAGTCGAGTACTCCCTTACACGCTCCGTTGACTCGAACCTTGCTACTATTGTGGCGAATTTACCGCTTCTGGTTAGATATCTTTCATATTCGCACCAAGACACTTTTCGATGGTGCTTTCCTCCAAGTGTTCAATTTTTTTTCTCTACATTGTATACTTTATAGACAATAGTCTTTTCTTTAAATTAACTTTTTATATCGTTTGGCGGTGTTATCCTAGATGCACTGCCTTTGTCGGTGATCAGTCCCAAATAGGTTTGTATTTCTTCCATTTCAATTTTAATGAGTTCGCGACCGCCGACGGCTGCAGCAAATTTCATTTTTGGACTTTCTTCTATCGAAGGCATTCTAACAAAAATGCGTCCGTGTAAACGGTGAATATATTGTCAATTTCCCCAAACAGGGACACAATTCAATTTTTAAACAATAACCAAAGCCCCTTCTCCCAAAGGGGGAGGATTACAGTTTACAATTAATTAACAAATGTAACACAACAACGTTTCCCTTACGAGGAACCAACAAACGTGCTAACAATAGTTAAACAGTAATAATAATAATAGTACTCAGTAGAAGCGCTGTTCGAGAAACCAGACATTACATACAGCCAATCTTTATATAGATACTTAATGCTAGCTAATGTAAAAGCTGTGGTAAAGGGTATTGCACACCTCCATCTGGACTATTCCATTTCTGCACGCTAATTTTATTTTTAATTTATTCCCATTCATGTGAAACCACTTATTCAAGTTCAAGCCATTGATGCAATTTTATACTAATTGCTATTTTTACTTTTGTTATGTTACGATTATATTATACTTTAGTTTGATTTTAATTACTACTTACTACATATATATCAATTGTTATTATTATCTCTAATTTTTATTGTTAAAGTGAAAGTATCTGACATAAAATAGAGAAATGTTTTGTTTCACTTTTAACATGTAATACTGAAATAATGGAGAAGATATGATATTGCTATGGGTTCGCCCTAAGCAAGAAGTTGAACATGTTTTGCCCATGAAACTACATGGACCCTAAGTAAGGCATGTGTAAAATTTGAATGAAATTTGTTGTGTAGTTCTCAAGTTTTAGGGAAACACACAGACAGTCAGGCAGACACACATTCTCAGTTTTATATATAGAGAGATTTTAGATAAAAGCGTCGAGCGTGTCGAAATTTTAGCATGCCTGAAGAATGCTTTGCGTCATTTTGTTCTTCTTTGCACTCTGAGTTCAAATTTCGCCGAGTTCGACGCTACCATTCGTCATTTGAGATGGTCAAGCACTGAGGCCGATGTAATCCACATCACCCTCTGTACAAAATCTGGTGGAGCTGTGCACATATTTCAATCCATTAAATATTTCAAATTAACAAACGATACAAAATTCCATGCCTCGGTGATCCATTAATCGCAATATTGAAGCATCGAAATCTCATTCGGTATTTTGGTGTCGCAAATGAAAGTATTGAGTAGATGCAAAACGCATAGGCTTATACATTCATTTTCTAACATCATTTATATTTTAATTTACATGACTATTTTTTTTTGTAGCCGTTTCTCCTGTTGTAATTTTTATTTCAATTTTTATATTGAATAGCAGCCAAGAAATAAGACTTCACACTATGAAACAATATCTTTTGCCTGAACGCAAACACGCTAATCTAAATACTAAACACAATAAGAATCCTATATATGAGTGAGTGTTTGTTTATTCTTATCTATATCTGTTTCTCTCCCACTCGCTCATTCTCTCACTAGCTCTTTCTACGTCTCTCTTTCTCCGCCCGCCCCCTCTCTTTCTCTCTCTCTCTGTATATATATATATATATATATATTTATATATTTATATATATTACTCTTTTACTTGTTTCAGACATTTGACTGTGGTCATGCTGGAGTACCACCTCTTAGTTGAGCAAATCGACGCCAGGACTTTATCTTCGTAAGCCTATTACTTATTCTATCGGTCTCTTTTGCAGAACCGCTAAGTTACGGGGACATAAACACACCAGCATCTGTTGTCAAGCAATGTTTGGGGGTGACAAGCACACACACTCACACACACACACACACACACACACACACACACACATATATATATATATATATATATATATATATATATATATATATATATACACGACGTGCTTCTTTTAGTTTCTGTCTACCAAATCAACTCACAACGGCTCGAGGCTATAGTAGCAAACACTTGCCCAAGGTGCCATGCAGTGGAACTGAACCAGAACCATGTAGTTGGTAGGAAATGTCTTGGGCAAGTCATTGTTGCAAGTCATTGAAGCCGATCCAAACCAAACTGTACGTCAACTTGCGGTAGAGTTTGGCGTCTCCCCTGCCACGATCATCAACCACCTGCATTATCTCGCTGAGGTCAGCAAGCTTGAAAAATGGGTGCCACATGAACTGACTGAAGCGAACGAACCAGCTCGGGTTACTGCATTTCAAAGTCTGCTCTGGCGAAGCCTTAGATTCAATTGGTTGGAGTCAGTAATCCCTATGGATGAAAAGTCGGTACTGTACTCCAACGTGACGTGCAGAAGATCAACGGTCAAAACCCTCACCAAAAGAACGCTCGTGCAAAAGAAGATTGGGATTTCAGTTTGGTAGGATTGCCATGGTGTGATCATATTGGGTCTTCTCTCACGCAATACCACCATTGACAAGTATGAGTACTGCGGACAAATCGACCATCTAATGATCGTACTGACAGAAAAACGCTCGAATTTGAAGAAGATGATATAACATCAAGACAACACACAAACACATCGTGCAAAGAAGACGTCAGAGAAGCTGAAGGCTGGGTGATTATGCTGCACCCACTGTATTCTCCAGACCTTGTACTTTCTGACTACCACATACTCACTGCCTTGCAACGTGCAATTGGTGATACAGAGTTCGAAAACG
>NC_043002.1:16881644-16901644 GCF_006345805.1 Octopus sinensis
ATTGAAAGAATAATTTCCCTTGCCTCTCACTAAACTGACGTGCTACCATCTACCTTCAATTGATACCTACATAACAAACTGAGCTATGCTACTTATATCGAATTTATCAAGGGAAATTCATTTACAGATATACCGACATTACTGCAGATATAGTGTGGCATGAGCGTGCTTTCAAGACATATATGCCTGTAGTAGTAGTATTAGTAGTAGTAGTATTAGTAGTAGTAGTAGTAGTAGTAGTAGTAGTGGCAGTAGCAGCAGTAGCAGTAATAGCAGCGGCACGTAATTGTAGTAGTAATGGCATCAACAGCAATAGTAGCAGCAGCAATAGTAATAGTAGTGGTAGTAGTAGTAGCAGCAGTAGCAGCAATAGCAGCAGCAGCAGTAGTAATAGCATTAGCAGCAGTAGGGCAGCAGCAGCAGCAACAGTAGTAGTAGTAGTAGTAGTAGTAGTAGTAGTAGTAGTAGTAGTAGTAGTAATAGTAGTAGTAGTAGACGCCTCTTCATTTTTTAATTAGATTTTTAAGTTGTAACCGATATATTCATTTGGGTGCAGATCATCATGTTGATGAAATTAAAGATTTCGATATAACGATGTGAATCTCTTTAATATGCTGTTCCAACACCATGTTATTGCCTACCTGTACAGTGGCTAAGATATGTCGCTGTCTAAGGTGAAAAGTGTATGGAACTGACTTGTCCCAGGTACATGAAACCGAAATCTCTATAAATCTTATTTTAAAATAGCAACACAAAGATATACTCAGTCAGATTTCTTATTGCCACATCATTGAGAAATGTCTGGATTTCAAATCGCGATGACATGAGAAATTATTGGTGGATAATAGAACATATTTCTGCTATTCTTTTTATATCATTAGCAACAAAACATGGAAAATATATTGACTAGATTTCCTTAAGTGTTTTCAAATAATTAGTCAATATTAGAGAATTTAACCCGCATACTATACCCGTTACTTAGCGGTTCGGCAAAAGAGACCGATAGAATAAGTACTGGGCTTAGAAAAGAATAAGTCCCGGGTCGAGTTGCTCGATTAAAGGCGGTACTCCAACATGGCCGCAGTCAAATGACTGAAACAAGTAAAAAGAGTATACTCATTGATAGTTGGAGAGGATATTCCAAACACCATTTTTCCATTGATGGATCTGACGTACTCTGAAACATATATAAAGTAAGCTATATTAAAGAAACAAAAGATGTTCAGCTGTTCTCCACTATTAAACCTACACAATGAAAGAATATCTAACTTATAGCTATATGCTTTGCAAATATGAAAATGAAAAAATGGAGATATCATAAAATTATGAATACATACAGCTGGATGTGGTGACGAAACAGCGTAAGTATGGTTTCCTTTCCAACCGATTATGTATTCTGAAAACACAAGATGTCAAGCAACAATTGAAATGCATTCAGCATCCGCTTTCTTATAATATAATTTAAAAAGGTACGTCTTTTTATTTTCATTATTTCTAAGGAAAATAGATCACTTCTATGTAAATACATACATACATAACATACATATATATATATATATATATATATATATAATATATATATATATACATACAACATATATATATATATACATACATACATATATATATAATATATATATATATATTATATATATATATATATATATATATATATATTATATATATATATATATATATACACATATATATATATAAGATATATATGGTCATCTTCTCCTATTGCTAAATACAAACACGGCACTACCTTCAAATTTATTATTGTTCTTATTTTCTAACCTTTCTCTCTCTCTGCAGACATCTTTAAGGGGCCTCCATTCCATGTATATATATATATTATATATATATATATATATATATACTGCTGCTGCTAATAATAATAATAATAATAATAATAATAATAATAAATAATAATAATAATAATATAAACATGCCCTGATGCAGTACCAGGCAGTGGCTCTCATGGCTTCTGATCTAACTGATTGGAAGTGTTATCATGTACATTGTTTTGTCTTGGTATAAAAGATGGGATACAGCAAATATTCTGCTCAATACCACAGATTTGCTTGTCAGTTGTTTGACCATAACCATTTGAGCATGTCCCTTAGTGGGTGACGATATGTGCATCTCTGATCACGAGCAGAAGTAGTGGGGGAGCATCATAGCCATGTGTTGAGAGGGATTCTTTGGGGTTTGAATAGTTCACCTCTGGAAACATGGGTGGTTCTTTCAACATCCTTAAACAACCCTTATTCAGGGACCGTTTGAGCGGGATGGGCTACTCAACCTGAAGAAAATTCTAACTGGGCCCCACCTGCAAGGTCATGTGCTGTTTATCTTGATATGAGATCACCATGTCGCGCCATATGGTTGTGATGCATGTGCCTGGTGTACCTTTATCAGACGGGTAGTCATGATGGGTATATTGGGCTTCGTATATTTTACCCCAGTGTCACTGTGATGGCATGAACTGCTCTCTTACTCAATAATAATAATAATAATAATAATAATAATAATAGTAATAATAATAGTAATGATGATAATAATAGTACAGTTATATATATATAATTATATATATTATATATACATAAAGAAAGAGAGAGAAATGAAGACAGAAAGAATGAAAGAATAATTTATAGAGAAAAAGAGAGAGAGAGAAAGAAGGGTGAGTAGAATAATAGCTTAACAGATATTTAACATTGTGGTATCAGTCCACGTTATTGTAAGATTTTTGGTGGGAGTTGGACATGTCCACCTTGTCAGATATTCGAATATCCCACGTGATGGACTCGCCTTAGTTGCCCAGGAAGATTAAAGTAATGTGGATCTTACTCTAAATTTATGTAACTCCAACGAAATATGTTGAGTGTTACTTTATTTCGTTTGATCATAACTCATCTGTGTAGAATATAGTACTGGCTTCTTGAAGCAGAAGACTAAAACAACGATAGCATTAAAAATATATATATAGGCTGTACATTTATTTCAGTTACTCTGTAGAAATTATTTTCCGTTTTTCCTCTCATTTTTCTTTCTCTCTCAATCACACAAACAGCCTCAAACACGCTCATACATATACTCCCTGTATCTTTCCCTCTCCACTGCAAACACTCTTCCATATTTTCAATACATACATTCCGCCATTACACCGAAACATCTCATTCATGCGGATATTTTCTAACTCCACTGTCTCCAGTAATCATTAAATAGGATCTATTTCTATGGAATCTTGGCTACATTTCTGCATTAACCTGTTTCTATATTATACGAAATGTAAATAGTCTTGAAACTTTTAATCAGGCGACGGAAAACATTCATCAATTGTTCTAGATCATTAGAATTCATATGGTCTTAAGGAAAATTATAAAGTTTGCATTTCTATAATGTCTAGATATCATGAAATCGCATAGTTACTTAAGAGCGTGTAACTATATTGTCATTGTGTGTGAATACGATCAAGAAAGAGAGTTATCACTTATGTATATAGCATATGTATGCGAATGAGTATATTATGACATGTTTCACGCACGAATATATGCAGTATTCGTATGTGAATGCATACTCTAAACAAAAACGTACACCCCATATATATATGTATGTGTGTGTGCTTGTATGAGTTATGTACACACACAATTATATATGCATTCATGAATGTATGTGCAAGTCCATAAATATGTATGTATATATATATATATATATATATATATATTATATATATATATATACATAAAGAAAGAGAGAGAAATGAAGACAGAAAGAATGAAAGAATAATTTATAGAGAAAAAGAGAGAGAGAGAAAGAAGGGTGAGTAGAATAATAGCTTAACAGATATTTAACATTGTGGTATCAGTCCACGTTATTGTAAGATTTTTGGTGGGAGTTGGACATGTCACCTTGTCAGATATTCGAATATCCCACGTGATGGACTCGCCTTAGTTGCCCAGGAAGATTAAAGTAATGTGGATCTTACTCTAAATTTATGTAACTCCAACGAAATATGTTGAGTGTTACTTTATTTCGTTTGATCATAACTCATCTGTGTAGAATATAGTACTGGCTTCTTGAAGCAGAAGACTAAAACAACGATAGCATTAAAAATATATATATAGGCTGTACATTTATTTCAGTTACTCTGTAGAAATTATTTTCCGTTTTTCCTCTCATTTTTCTTTCTCTCTCAATCACACAAACAGCCTCAAACACGCTCATACATATACTCCCTGTATCTTTCCCTCTCCACTGCAAACACTCTTCCATATTTTCAATACATACATTCCGCCATTACACCGAAACATCTCATTCATGCGGATATTTTCTAACTCCACTGTCTCCAGTAATCATTAAATAGGATCTATTTCTATGGAATCTTGGCTACATTTCTGCATTAACCTGTTTCTATATTATACGAAATGTAAATAGTCTTGAAACTTTTAATCAGGCGACGGAAAACATTCATCAATTGTTCTAGATCATTAGAATTCATATGGTCTTAAGGAAAATTATAAAGTTTGCATTTCTATAATGTCTAGATATCATGAAATCGCATAGTTACTTAAGAGCGTGTAACTATATTGTCATTGTGTGTGAATACGATCAAGAAAGAGAGTTATCACTTATGTATATAGCATATGTATGCGAATGAGTATTTATGACATGTTTCACGCACGAATATATGCAGTATTCGTATGTGAATGCATACTCTAAACAAAAACGTACACCCCATATATATATGTATGTGTGTGTGCTTGTATGAGTTATGTACACACACAATTATATATGCATTCATGAATGTATGTGCAAGTCCATAAATATGTATGTATATATATATATATATATATATATATATATATATATAATATATATATATATATATATGAAAAAACAAGTCAAAAATAGAAAATGCTAAAATAATTTTATAGTGAACATTTCACTACCGGTTTCGGTCATTTTGAGACGTTTTCAACTGTAACGATTAAACAATTAAATTTAGAAAAATTAGAAGAAAAGTTTTTTTAAAGGAATATTTCTATAGTAGTGTTCAGATATAAGTGGCATTCTGCCTTTCTCTCACTCCCTTGTTTGCACTTGTGTGTTGGAGGTCGTTGTGAGTTCTTGGTAGAGTAGTAGAGGAAGAAGGCTGATGAGGAAAGGGGGTGGGAGAATCTGGGAGTGCCCTGATTGTTGTATTTTGAATGGTCAGTGGCGGCTGGCAGTTGCAGTTCAATTCAGGAGAATATTTCTATTGAAAGGCTTGTTTATAGAATTTGCGTAGGTGTTATACTAAAAAACATTAGTGACAAAGTTAAGGGGTAGAAGGTGGAGAAGTAGCAGAAGAAGAAGAAGAAGAAGAAGAAGAAGATGACGATGTTGATGATGATGATGATGAAGAAGAAGAAGAAGAAGAAGAAGAAGAAGAAGGAGAAGGAGAAGATGACGATGATGGTGATGGTGGTGATGATTATGACGACGATGATGATGATAATGATGATGATGAAGAAGAAGAAGAAGAAGAAGAAAAAAAAAACAGAGAAGGGAGAATATGAATGGGTTAAAGTAGTGAGGTGTTGTATGACTTGAAGTTGGCATGTTATGGATTATAGCTGTGATTTTAGCTGTGATTAGTAATGGATTCTTTGGAATGTAATATTTGTGTGTGAATATTTCTTTTATTCTAAAGTTGAGGTATATTAATTGTTTGTCGTAGACCCGTTAAGAAGTGGCCTGTATTTTGCAATAAAGAGAGTTTCTTTACTTATTCGTTGTCTCGAGGTTGTATCGTCCCTAAATTGGTAGAGGGGGAAAATCCTGAAGCTTGGTGTTTTTTGTTGGCGCAAGTATCTATGTGTTGGCTAAAAGCTATTTTTCTGTTTTGGGGAATTTTTATCTGGGATCTTTTATCTGGGAATTTTTATGTGGGATATATATATATATATTATATATATATATATATATATATATATATATATAATATATATATATATATATATATACATATATTTATGTATGTATCTCTCCATATACAATCACGTGTATGCGTGTGTATTCGTGTGTAAGTGTGTATATGTATTTATCGATCTACGTCTGTATGTACTAAAATATATGACAAACGAATGGGAAATTATGCAACGTACTTCATTAACTTACAGATGTTTCTGTTTTAAGATACAGTGCATACTGAGGTGAATGCTTGTGCATAACCATTTGGGCAAGCATTTACTTATATTAAGATCAGCACCATGGAAATCTATAAAGATACATGAGAATTGGAATACAGCGTGTAAAGGGTCAAATAACCTCCCAAAAATATATAGATTTAGATGATACGTTATTTAGATTATTTACATTTGACAGATATTTGTCCTCGTCTTGTTTGTTGTTAACACAACATTTCGGCTAATATCACCCCCAGCCTTTATCAGGTGTCTTGGAAAACTTTCGAAACTGATGAAGGCTGGAAGGTATATCAGCCGAAACGTTGTGCTAACAACAAACAAGATGAGGACAAATATTCGTCAAATGTAAATAATGTAAAGAATATAAATAATTCTTCATTCATTAAATATAGAACTGTATGATTTAGATGATGTTGAGTATATACTCGGTGGTATCAAAAGTTTTCCGGTCTTATTATGTTTAATACCAAATAACTTATTTACCAAAATTTTAACATCATTTCTTTCGAGATAGTCATCTTCAGCAGCAATACATGGGTCCCAACGTTGCTATAACTTTTGGAATCCGGCCTGGAAATTGTTTTCCGTAAGTGAGTCGTGGACATCCTCCGATTCGCTCCGAATCTCGATGGTTTAAAACGGTGAATTTGAGCTGCATTTTCTTATTGGGGGAACTGATGAATGTCCGCAGATCCTAAATCTGGAGGAGACGGCGGTTGAGGAAGCGATATCATGTTGACTTTCGCGAGAATCTCACGGGTGAGACCTCAGTGACAGGGTGCATTGCCGACGTGAAAAATCCAATACTCTGCGCACCACAGATCCGGTTGCTTTCGTTGAAGGTCCACTTTCAAAACCTTTCAGTTGAATACTTGACTGAAGGCTCATCGTATTCCAGAGAGGGTATTGCCTCATTGCTTTAAACTTGCTGAAGCATACTCAATGTCACGGTAGTAGACTTCTCAAGTTTAACGAAAAATTTCATATTGGTTCCAGTCCAACATTAAATCGTAGACTACAACATACACGAGATCACAAACCACAAATTTCATAATTTGCGAAGTAAACACGTCAGTATCACTCGGCATTAACCGTTTCTATATTATACGAAATGTAAATAGTCTTGAAACTTTTAATCAGGCGACGGAAAACCTTCATCAATTGTTCTAGATCATTAGAATTCATATGGTTTTAAGCAAAATTATAAAGTTTGCATTTCTATAATGTCTAGATATCACGAAATCGCATACTTGCTTAAGAGCGTGTAACTATATTGTCATTGTGTGTGAATACGATCAAGAAAGAGAGTTATCACTTATGTATATAGCATATGTATGCGAATGAGTATATTATGACATGTTTCACGCACGAATATATGTAGTATTCGTATGTGGATGCATACTCTAAACAAAAACGTACACCTCCATATATATATATATATATATATATATATATATGTCTGTGTGTGTGCTTGTATGAGTTATGTACACACACATTATATATGCATTCATGAATGTATGTGCAATCCATAAATATGTATGTATGTATATATATATATATATATATATATATTATATATATATATATATACATATATTTATGTATATATCTCTCCTTATACAATCACGTGTATGCGTGTGTATTCGTGTGTAAGTGTGTATATGTATTTATCGATCTACGTCTGTATGTACTAAAATATATGACAAACGAATGGGAAATTATGCAACGTACTTCATTAACTTACAGATGTTTCTGTTTTAAGATACAGTGCATACTGAGGTGAATGCTTGTGCATAACCATTTGGGCAAGCATTTACTTATATTAAGATCAGCGCCATGGAAATCTATAAAGATACATGAGAATTGGATTACAGCGTGTAAAGGGTCAAATAACCTCCCAAAAATATATAGATTTAGATGATATGTTATTTAGATTATTTACATTTGACAGATATTTGTCCTCGTCTTGTTTGTTGTTAACACAACATTTCGGCTGATATCACCCCCAGCCTTTATCAGGTGTCTTGGAAAACTTTCGAAACTGATGAAGGCTGGAAGGTATATCAGCCGAAACGTTGTGCTAACAACAAACAAGATGAGGACAAATATTCGTCAAATGTAAATAATGTAAAGAATATACATAATTCTTCATTCATTAAATATAGAACTGTATAATTTAGATGATGTTGAGTATATACTCGGTGGTATCAAAAGTTTTCCGGTCTTATTATGTTTAATACCAAATAACTTATTTACCAAAATTTTAACATAATTTCTTTCGAGATAGTCACCTTCAGCAGCAATACATGGGTCCCAACGTTGCTATAACTTTTGGAATCCGGCCTGGAAGTTGTTTTCCGTAAGCCAGTCGTGGACATCCTTCGATTCGCTCCGAATCTCGATAGTTTAAAACGGCGAATTTTTCATATTGGGGGAAGTGATGAAAGTTCGCAGATCCTAAATCTGGAGGAGAGGGCGTGTGAGGAAACGATACCATGTTGTCTTTCGCGAGAAACTCACGGGTGAGAACTCAGTGACAGGGTGCATTGCCGACGTGAAAAATCCAATACTCTGCGCTCCACAGATCCGGTTGCTTTCGTTGAAAGTCCTCCTTCAAAACCTTTCAGTTGAATACTTGACTGAAGGCTCATCGTATTCCAAGAGGGTATTGCCTCGTTGCTTTAAACTTGCTGAAGCATACTCAATGTCACTGTAGTAGACTTCTCAAGTTTAACGAAAAATTTCATATTGGTTCCAGTCCATCATTAAATCGTAGACTACAACATACACGAGATCACAAACCACAAATTTCACAATTTGCGAAGTAAACACGTCAGTATCACTCGGCACTCTACCTAATGAAGATCACTGCTAGCTCTCACTACACACGCAACTGTACGCTACCATGTATTGGTGCGCCACAGAACAAGTCTTGGGACCTCTTGATACCTTGTATAGAAAAAAATATATAGATGAGCGCAAGTTGAAATTCTACAAAAATAAATATTCAGACGCATACACAAAATATAGAAGACCTATCTTAAAACACGTTGTGCATTTAACTAACCGTAAGAGCGCAAACAAAAAAAGCCAATATATGTGTGAATGCCTGTCAGTATTTGTGTTCTTCTGTATTTACTTTCATGCATATTTATATGTGTGTTTCCGTGTGTGAAATAGCTCACTAAGCGAGCTATTTTCACTAAGAGAGCTTGAGTGTGTGTATGTGCGCCTGAGAGAGAGGGTGTGTGTGTGTGTATGCGTGTGTGTACACATATAAATGATGAGTGCTTCTTTCGTTCTTGAGTATAGCAAACGTTTGACACATTTCAAATTCGGTGTCTCATGTGTGAGTTGCATGGAGTGACTTTTCAGCCCGAAAAGTGTCAAATGCACTTCATCACATATTTTACGTACATCATTTCCTCTAGTAAAAACGTCATCCACTTGCTTCTTATCATGATCCTTCATGCGTCATTTCAAGCCTCCATCTGAAAGGTACATCGTGCCATGGTATGTTCATATGCTCTGTATGCAACGATGTAAATCAAATGTGTATACGTGGCTTATATTGTAACTTTTCAGTTGCTTTCAATTTGTGTGACATTTCATTCTGTTCACCCATATCTGGAAATATTACATCTCCACCCTTTTTAACATCCCTCTTCATCTTTACCTGATTTATCCAAGCGATTCTGAAATTAATTCTCACTTCTATCGTACATTGCTTTCCACCCTATCGGTTGTAGTTTTATTCCCAGTCGTTTTCCGAGACGCTAGCTTTCCTCAAATAAACTTTTATGCAGTCATTGAATCACACAGCTTAGCTTTATGAGAGAGGTGCTTTCCGTTCTTCTGATCACCATACAGATGTTGCTTCGGTTTCTTGAAGTCGTCTATTTTCACTAAGCGAACTACCCATGAAATGACAAATTGTTTCTTATAACGTGTGCATTTAGAATTTCGATTACTTTTGAATTAAATAATATGTAACTATATACCACTATCTTCGGAAATATATATCTACAACACGCAAATTTAAAGTTGTTCTTTATATCCTTTGAATTGTAAATTTCCACAAATTTATCAATAACGAACGTGATATGATATCATAGTTACAGCTATGCCTTCAATTAAGGTGTAAATTGAAGGCATAATTGCAGGGATGCCTTCAATTACAACGCTACTAAAATATGAGTTATGCCTTGTATTATTGTCATGCCATGAAATCTTGAGAAAAACTGGAAATTTAGCCTTCTTCAAGAATTACCGCTCAATTAAAAAATACATTAAAATAACTTATGTATATGCTGTGTGGGTAATTGGGTTACTTGCGTGGTGTAACATGGTAGGAAATTATGTAATGCAAGCTAGTTTCTCCTAAATGTACTGTATTTTCTTTTAATCAGATGTGCTAAAAACTCATGAATCATACCGCCTTTACATTAAAAAAAAACATACTTTTTTGCGCAGAATAGGTGAGAATTAAAAAAAAAAGTCACAAGATCATTCCTTAAAACGGGAGATTTTACAACAATATACGGAATCAAACAAAGCTTATTGCTGATCTTAAATGTCTCTATTTCGCACGAAAGAAATTTATTAGGAGTGAAATCTGAATTTAGAAATCGGAGAATGCATAATATTATATCTAATTCTCTTTTGAATCTTTACCTCTAATTGGATGAGCTCGGTGTAAAACTTTACGCATTAATATAGGAAATCTTAAAATTTTGCTTTTAACACATTGTAAAACAAAATTTCTTGCAGATTCCTGTTCGTGTTTTATCACTACTGTCAGACGTAATGATAGAGTTGATGATCAATCATTGAATTAATGTTTTAAGTTGATCATTAAAAGTATAAAGCTTACTTAAATTTATTAACATTTCAGTGTCTCGCTTAAACCCAAATTCAATTAAAATTTACCATCGAGCGTATGTCTGCTCTTAACGTTTCAAGGATTATTTTAATGTTTCCCATTTTTTCCGTTCCCTAACATTGGGTTAGGGATCACTCTTAACATTTGAGTTTACATTCGGATGGATTAGCATGTCAAATATTACATCAAGTATATTAGATATATCTATCACTGCAGGAAGAAAGTCCATGTTAAACTAAATAGAATGAGATAGGAAGACGTAGGCGAATAAAAGTTAGGTGAATAAAAATTAAGCTAAGATATTTATATAGCTAGACGCTTAGAAATCTCATCACCTGCACACATAATTGAATAATAAATCTCATACTATAACTTGAACGAATATGTCGAAAAAGTCCACGAAACTCTGCAGTATTTAAATTTCAACGTTTGTGTATGCTATTGTATACTAAGATCTTGATGCTCCTATACATATGGCGTCAAAAATCAAATATTTGTGAATAAAATGCAGTACACACTCGTACAGATACATATCGTCATATCTATTCGATTAAGAATTTCGTTCTCCAAAGATGTCTCTTTGAATTCCTGCGACATCAGCAATTTCCCCGTGAGTTAATTTCATAGATGAATACCTTGTAAAATTTGTCTTTTACGTGAGGGTGTGTGCAAGGCCGCCTTAATACATGGACACAATGGAGATTTGTTCGGGGTCCTTCGGCTCTAATGGTCCAGTTCTGATTTATATATATGCTGTGGCTTCATATCAATAAATAAATACCATAGCTCCTAGTTCACTAGTTTGTCCGAGATGTTCAATACTACTAGAACGGACCTGGATATGTATGTTTATGTGTGGGGAATTATGTTTGACTCAGTCTTCGCTTGACAGGCGGAGCTAGATAGTTTAAAACTTTCTAAATTAGTTGTTAGGCGAAAAGGAGAATGAGAAATAAGTATAAAACTTAAAATATGTACTGGTTTCATTTAGTCCCCACAGAACTAATGTGCTTGCTTTTATCAATTTAATCATCTAACACACGCCCACATATTATTGCCCTTCTTTGTTAAAAGGAATTATTTTCATTGTTGTGTAATTATATTTCGATAACATGTCTCCACTGCTGTTAGTTTTCGGTTTGATTAATCTTTTATTGTTTTGTCTTGTTTTTCAGAAGTGAATACGTTTGCACTTGTGTGCGCTGTGCAAAAAGATTTTATCAAGGAAGTTTATTGCATTTGATTTATTTTCGAGGAAAAGAAGAAAACGGGGAAAACAAGGCATTTATATTATTTTGAAATTAGATTCATATCAATTCCGATTCATTGCGTCGAATTGTGGAAACGTCTTTGAAAAATAATATTGGTTTTCTTTCCTACTCTACGCATAAGGCTCGAAAGATTTGAGGAGGGGTCAGTCAATTAGTTCGACATCAGTACGCAACTGGTACTTAATTTATCGACTCAGAAAGGATGAAAGGTAATGGCGACCTCGGCGGAATTTAAACTCTGAACATAAAGACTGACAAAATACAGCTAAGCGTTTCGCTCGGCGGCCTAGCGTTTCTGCCAGCTCGAAGCCTTCTTTAAAAAAATATTACAATATACGCATTTTTGTCATCTACAACCAGGGGAACAAATATATATATAGCGGTTGGGAGGCGGTTGCCGGCAACCGTGGAGACTGGCGACGTACCGTAAGAGAGGGAATACAAAGGAGTGACAGAGAAAGAGAGGAGAAATGGAAAGACAAGAAAAGACGTCAACAAGAAACTATGGCATTACAACTAGCCAGGAAGAGTCTTCGCTACATTTGCGGTACCTGCCAGAGGGAGTGTTTGTCCAGGATAGGACTACACAGCCACAGCAGGAAATGTATCAGGACATGAAATGTAAAAGCCGGACTAGACTACGTTATGCGCAACTCCATTGTCTCCCGAGACAAAAAGGATGCCAACAATAAATTGAAACTATTCATACAAATTTGAGGACAAGCAAATTTCAATTTGGGGTGAGTTGGAAAACTTTCTTCATGACACTAAAGTAATAATAAACGATAATCCCCATACTTATACAAAACTATATATCGTAAAAGAAGTTCATTCTTGTATCTTGAAACCCATGTCAATCACTAAACGATACGATAGGAATGTTCCCGCCATAAGGTACAGGGACAGAATTAGGGTCACAGATTTTTCACTTATTGTTTGACTATACAATACACGTGGAATCTTTTGTTCTACAAAGAGTTGTAACATTCTATATAACCTTAAAAACATCAACAGGGGAGACATTGGTAGATATGTTGGGGAGGAATTAATATAGAAAAACACTCTACCTGGTATTCTTAGCCAAATTCGAAGCCGCAGAGAAGCGGAAATTGTGATGTGTAATAATATTCTGCTCGCAAGCTTTAGCCACGGGGCAACAGGAGTAAAATTCGGCGGTAAGGCATAAGACTCAGTCTTGATTTTAAATGTTTTAATGAACGGATTCTCTAACGTACTGACAGGAGAATAATAATGACATAATTGGTATATATATACATATGTATATATATACCAATTAAGGACAGAACTCGAAAAGTGGACAGTCAACATGCTAGATATAGACGTCAAATCGCCATTCTCCACAAAAAGATTATGTTCTCAAATCAAACTAAGCACAAAACCAAAGCAATAAACAAATGAAATATACGAAATAAAATAATTACCCATGTACTGATCAGTTTCGGTTATTATTATCCGCAAGGATAACTGTAACATTCATCAGCATGGTCCGTTATGAATACAATTTGCTGGACTAGATGCAAAAACGATACCGGAGTGCCGCGTGCATGGAGTTCGACCGATTATATTCGAATGTATTTCTCAAATGCTTTTACTTTGGTGCGCTGGGACCCGAAAAATCAGCCTGCAGCTACCAATTAGCAGCATTCAATTCACCGGTTAGAGAACATATTTATTTTATATAAAATTAGTTAAGGGTAGAAATTGATATTAGTCAATTAAAACCAGTGGACTAGCATATTAAAAAGAATCCGAAGATTAAAATATTTATATATACCAATTAAGGACGGAACACGAAAAGTGGACAGTCAACATGCTTGATATAGAAGTCAAATCGCCATTCTCCACAAAAAGATTATGTTCTCAAATCAAATTCGGCACAAAACCAAAGCAATATATTTCATTTGTTTATTGCTTTGGTTTTGTGCTGAGTTTGATTTGAGAACATAATCATTTTGTGGAGAATGGCGATTTGACGTCTATATCTAGCATATTGACAGTTCACTTTTCGTGTTCAGTCCTTAATTGGTATATATAAATATTTTAATCTTCGGATTCTTTTAATATGCTAGACCACTGGTTTTAATTGACTAATATCAATTTCTACCCTTAATTATATATATATATATATATATATATATATATATATATATATATATATATGTATGTATGTATATGTATGTATATGTATATATATGTACATATGTATATATGTATATGTATATGTATATATATGTACATATATATGTATATGTATATGTATATGCATATGTATATACACATATATATATATACACACAGAGAGAGAGAGAGAGAGAGAGAGAGAGAGAAATAGAGATTTTGTGGATATAATAACCTCATGAAGGGATGGTTGCATCTAAGGAAATACTGGATCAATAATTAGTATTCATGGGAAATGAGGCTCCGTTAAAACAATAGGTATATATTAAGCATATAGTTTAAATACATTTAATAGGCGCAGGAGTGGCTGTGTTGTAAGTAGCTTGCTAAACAACTACATGGTTCCGGGTTCAGTCCCACTGCGTGTCTTCTGCTATAGCCCCGGGCCGACCAATTCCTTGTGAGTGGATTTGATAGACGGAAACTGAAAGAAGCCTGTCGTATATATGTATATATATATATATGTATATGTGTGTGTTTGTGTGTCTGTGTTTGTCCCCCTGGCATTACTTGACAACCGATGCTGGTGTGTTTACGTCCCCGTCACTTAGCGGTTCGGCAAAAGAGACTGATAGAATAAGTACTGGGCTTACAAAGAATAAGTCCCGGGGTCGATTTGCTCGACTGAAGGCGGTACTCCAGCATGGCCGCAGTCAAATGACTGAAACAAGTAAAAGAGAGTAAAGAGTAAGAGTAATAGAATAATGTATTAAGGAAGTTAAAAAGTATTTTATTGTTAAAAAAATGGGTCATATTAGCTTCTTACAGCCGTTTCAATTAATACTCAATAATTTAATTACAGATTTCCACATCAAATTAACATTTATGTGACATGAGCATAATTTGGAAAGAGAAAAAAAAAGATGTACCTTGCGATGTTATATGTGGACCTATCAATTCATTCCAGCTGGTTAAATATTGCGGTTTATGATTTGTGTTATTATACGCTCGGGTGAATGGTTTACAGATTGACTAGGATACGATTAGATATAAAGTAAAGTAGATAAAACGAGAACAATAAATGAAGTAAAAATATAAAGGATTGAGGTATGATTAATACAAATAAGGTAAATGTACAGTTAATAAAAAGAATAGTATATTCATTTATAAGGTATGCATAAAATTATAAAGATTTATATATATATATATATATATATATATATATATATATATATATATATATATATATGCACGCGCACACATACACACACATACATGCACATATACTTATGCTCACAAACAACATACACATACATGCACATAGACGTATGCATACACACAGACAGACCCACACGCATATATATAAATATGTATTCGTACCAATCACCCCTATAAATGAAAATAATATAGATCGATATTAGTCAATCAGTGGCCATTTGTTAATGACATTTTGAAGTAGTGTGTCTACACCATATCGAGCATATGATAATAATACAATTCATAAACCGTAATATTTAGACTGTGATTGAAACTGCTGTAAGAAGCAAGATAACCAACGTGTCAATAATAAGTTTTAACTACATACAGTATATGACGAAGATTAATTTGAATTAGGTACTGATGTCGAGGCACATCGTTTTCGGAATAGTATATACACACAAGAATAATATGTAAACATCAGCTGTGGTACAGAGGTACCGGCGGAATGTTATTCTTGTAGTGCATGCAGACAATTTTACCCAGCCGTGTGGCTAATACGCTCTTGAGCTATCCAGGCCTCTACATCTTATTAGATATACCTATTTCGTTACTACCCACAAGGGGCTAAACACAGAGGGGAAAAACAAGGACAGACAAACGGACTAAGTCGATTATATCGACCCACCCCAGTACGTAACTGCTACTTAATTTATCGACTCCGAAAGGAAGAAAGCAAAGTCTACCTCGACGGAATTTGAACTCAGAAGGTAGAGACAGACGAAATACTGCTAAGCATTTCGCCCGGCGTGCTAACGTCTCTGCCAACTCGCCTTTATTAAATATACCGTCCACATTATACTTCAGAATTTACGAAAGACAATTTCCGAAACAGGGAATAAAATCTAAATAATTAAGTATCGAAGGACACATGTCCTTCAGTTGATATATATATATATATATATATATGTGTGTGTGTGTGTGTTGTGTGTGTGTGTGTGTGTGGTGTGTGTGCGTGTATATGTGTGAGTATGTGTGCGCGTGTATGTGTAATTACATATATATATATATATATATATATATATAATATATATATATATATATAATATATATATATATATATATATATATATATATATATACATATACGTATGTCTGTGTGTGTGTGTGTGTACGTACGTATTTATGTATATCAGTATGTATATGTGTATGTGTATCTGCTCATTGTTTGAGCAGATATTTCAGGTGTCGAATAATAATTATTGTCAAAAAGCAACTTCACTTGTTTCTAAATAGTTTATTCAATTAGATCAAGCGAGATGACATCCTCCGACATACCCAAAAGAAGATAAAATGTGACGACCAGAGAATTGCTTACTATCGAAACCAAACTTGCATTGTTCTTTAACTTTGATCTTTCTGAAAAGTAAAAAAAAATAAGCTGTAATGTACAAGTAAGCACTATTTTGATGTACCAACCTGGATAAAGGAGATTCGTTAGCAGTTGATATTCCAAAGACAAAAGCTAGTAAGAAAAATAAATGAATTCTAAGAATATTATTTGGATTTTATGGTATTGTGGAGTAACATGTGTTCAATGGCAAGTTGATCCTTTCATCTTCTGCAATAAACGTACCATAAAGAATACAGTTTGCCAGTGTAAGTTTAGTTTCTCCAACACTTAAGTTAGAGTAGTCTGAGAATATAACTGCATTATAACGATTCTGCAGATTCAGTCAAATTAATTAAAAACATTTTAGTAATAGTAGGAAATTTAATGTTTGATTTAGCACCGTAGAGAATTAATTGAAATTTGATGGTCTCAAGAACGTTAAAACGTATAACTCATGTGTAAATTGTAAGACGAAGAAGAACAGTTAACATTAGCTAGAAGCAAATTTAAAAACTGAAAGATATCTATGCCACAAGCATAGATTATTAGAAAAAATGGTTTCTTTTAAATTATTCCGAAGATAATTAATGATTTTAGTTTGAAATATAATTTCTTTTAATAGATATTCTCTTTTAGCTGTTCTATTTTTGTAACTGCAGCCAATAAATTCGCTCAGATTTCTCAATACGTATCTAGGGACGTTGTGCATGGAAATACCTACAACTATTCTATTCATATTAATAGGAGAATTGCATTCAGAGAAATCAATATCAAGAATGGCTTTCACATTGTAGTTTAAGATGTGTGTGCATCCTGTGGTAGGCAATGTATGTGAACATATACTATATTATTATTTTTATATATATTACATATTTACGTGTGGTAATATATGAGTCCTAAGTACTTACAGTAAAATATTGTCTGTGACTTTTATTGTAAGGTGTGAAGTGGTGAATAACATTTATATATATATATAAGTATCTATACAGCCTTGGTTTTTTTTTGTCTCATTCATATATTTATATTTATATATATGTGTGTGGTATGTAGCTTGCTTACCAACCACATGGTTCCGGGTTCAATCTCACTGCGTGACACATTGGACAAGTGTCTTCTACTATAGCCTCGGGCAGACCAAAGATTTATGAGTGGATTTGGTAGACGGAAATTGAAAGAAGCCTGTCGTGTATATGTATATATATATATATACAAAATCTGGGAACTCAAAAATAATAATAAAAATTATAACCTTAATTGGGAAATAGTTAGGAGAGCAATTCCGTATAAAAATAGTAGGGTTGGTTGCCAACTATGCTCCATGGAGACGTATGAAATTCTAAAGCATAGAAAACATAGAAACTTATTGAATAATCATATCGAACTAGGTCTAGTTTGTGTCCACGCTAAATTGAAGACTTTAAAATATTTTAAATGATTAGAATATCCGTAACTAGATAGATAGATATAACTTGATTTCTACTAGTATAGCACTGCTTTAAGTAGATAACTAAGAGTTCTCACACCACAGTTATCTTTTTCCTTATATCTGCATCAGTTTTTAGGGAACAGGGAAATGAATAGCACTTATACGCTGCTTAATTGAGGCTTTACCTAATTTCAAACTCATAATCTTTTAAATTCTTAATTTTAAATCTTAATTGTAATTTTTAATTTTAATTCCTAACTTAATCTAATTTAAGTAGCATAACTCTAATAAAATAAAATGAGATACTATAGCCCCATAATTCTATTTCAAAATTAAATAAATAAGGCTACCCCCTCGGTGATAATATGATTATCTTCATTATGATAGACAATCCCCTAACACCTTGTAAATGATCTTCTAAGATTTGACCTGTAGTCCGTCAATGTATGAATAATAACGGCAACTCCTTAAGACAATAAAATGAATAACTTAAATAAGTAAGTTTTATTGACTTTTTGATAAGATTATACTTAGATTTTCCTAATGTATTTCTTTTGATTTTAGCATCTGACCCCTAAACCCCTGACTGTGTTATCTCTTTAGATTCTCTTTAAATTCATAGCTGATTTCAACAGCAATAATTAACTGTTTTACTGGCCAAAGAATAATATCTCCTCTAGTTCATAGATGCCTGTAAATTAAAACCAGACTTGCCGTCTACTAATTCTTCTGGATAACTAGAACCCTCTTTTTTATTTTTATTTTTTTCCCTTCTTTCCCTATTTCTTTCTCTTTTCTCTTTTTTCTGTTTCTTCTTCTTATTCTCTTTTTCCTTTTCTCTTCTCTTTTAGTCCCCTTCCCCCCCCCCTTTTTTGCTCCCTCCTCCCTTATTTTCTCTCTTTTCTTCTATTCCCTTCCCTTTCTATTCTTGGCCTCTCCAGAGGCCCTTCAGCCTTTATAAGTTAAATAGCTACAGCCTCTTGTAAATAGCAGTAATGTGATTAATGTGGCAAATACCTAATCATATAACAAGAATTGATACCTACCTCATTGTGTTCAACCATTGATAAATTTATCGCCTGTGAATATGAAATTCCTCTTCATTTCTCTGGAAACTTACATCTACACCATTGGAAATTGTGCATCTATACAAAGGATTAATTCACCCTCTCTGTAATGCTAATAAGCAGGAATTGAGACCCACCTCGTTGTGATTAACAATGGATAAATTTGTCTTCTGTGAGTATGTAATCCCTCATCATATCTCTGGAAATTCATATGTGCTCTATGGATTAGGTCACCTTCTCTGTGATGCTATTAGAACTTTTTTAAAATTCTGTGATAAGACTGTACATCATCTTTAAAGAACTTTAATGAACTTTGGAAATCTGTTTATGTTACTTAATTATCTACATTACTTCATGAGTATAGCCTCAACCACTAGGATGTCTAGAGAACTCACATGTATTTTAGCTGATGAGTACGGGACACGTTTATATGC
>NC_043002.1:16904144-16959144 GCF_006345805.1 Octopus sinensis
TGTGTGTGTGTGTGTGTGTATGTGTGTGTATGTGTGTGTATGTGTGTGTATGTGTGTGGTGTGTGTGTGTGTGTGTGGTGTGTGTGTGTGTGTGTGTGTGTGTGTGTGTGTGTGTGTGTGTGCACGCATTTGTGTTTCATCCCGTCATTCTCTTGAAAACCGGTGTCGGTGTTTGTATATAACCCGTAACTTAGCAGTTTCAGAGATTACAGTTATGAGAGAATAAGATAGATATATATTTTCTTGCTTCAATCATTTGACAGCGGTCATGCTGGAGCACCGCTTTTAGTCGAACGAATCACCCCCAGGGCTTATTCTTTCTAAAGCCTAGAACATATTTCTATCAGTCTCTATTGCCGAACTGCTACGTTACGGAGGCGTAAACACACCGACATCAGTTTCCAGCGATGATTGGTGGGGACAAAGACTCACACACACACACACACACACACACACAAATACATACATACACAGACATACAGATTCACAAACAGTCACACAAACGTACATATATACAATGCGCTTCTTTCAGTTTCCGTCTAATAAAAACACTCACAAGGCTTTGGTCGACACGAGGCCCTAGTAGGAGAGACTTGCCTAAGATGCCACGCAGTGGGAGTAAACTCGGAACCATGTTGTTTGGAAGCAAGCTTGTTACCGCACAGCCACTCCTGTACCTGTGATAGATACAGATAGATAAATAGATAGATAGATAGATAGATAGATAGATAGATAGATAGATAGATAGATAGATAGACAGATACATAGATAGATAGATAGATAGATAGATAGATAGATAGATAGATAGACAGATATATAGATAGATAGACAGATAGACAGATAGATATGTTTCTTTATTAGCCACACAGGGCTGCACACAGATAGAACAAATTACAAGGTAGAGCTTTTCTTTTGAAGGTTTAAAAAAAAAAATAAATAAATAAATAAATTTTAAAAAAATAAATCAAAAAAAAAATAATAATAATAAAATAACAAATAAAATAAAATAAAAAAGGGGGGGTCGATCAAAAGGGATCGTAAAAGGAGAGAAAGAGGACAAAAAAGGGGGGGGGTTAAAAAAAAGGGGGAGAGGAAAAAAAATTGATCAATAGGGATCGTTATCACAGAATTGTCAATATGAAGTGTAAAGGGGAGGACAGGTGAGGTTTACCCGTGGAAAGAAAAGCCTACGGAAAAGACCACGGTAACCTCGGTCAATGAAGTCACATGTTATATTTCTTTTTTTTTTTTTTGCAAATAAGCAACTCTCTGTATTAATTTTTACGGTTCATAGAATCATAGTCAAGGTGGCTTCGTCATTCATACGTGCCATCCTTGCTACATTCACCCATCTTTTTTTAAAACATTCACTAGACAAAACTTGCCTCTCTACTCTCACTTTTTCTTCAAGTGATACTTGAAGAAGTTGATGAGAGATTGACCAGAGAGGAAAGTGTTTGTCTCTAATCCTTTCAGACGCGTCCACCAGATACATTCTTTCGCCATAGCCACAAGTATGATAAAAATAGCTCTTCCTTCCCGTTTGAAGGAAGGAGGCGTGACGATATTAACGATAGACTCGGCTGATAAACCGACACGTCCCACACGTGACAGCAGTCGTTCGACATAAGCCCACAGGTGGGAAATTGCTGGACACTGCACGATTGCGTGCAGAGCGGTTTCGTCGCTCTGCCCGCATCTCGGGCAGGTCGGCCCCGTGTTTCTCGAGCCATGCCTATAGAGCTTATCCCGAACGGGTAGCGCTTCTCGGTAGCACCGCCAGGCCAGGGATCTCTGGAAGTTGTCCATAGGTCCCGGCCGAAAGTCGTTTGAAACAGGCGGGTCAGGTATTCCTCGTCGACGCCCAGGTTTGCCCCGAGCTCGTCGTCGCACCTCCCCTCCACTAATCCCCTATAGAATGCTTTGGTTGTGTTGAAGTCACTCAAGGTCGACCCGGGACGGCAGAGTTGCCTCAGAGCAACGCGACACTCGCGGTGCCATTCGCCCTTCTTCGGCCTCTTTTTGATCCACGACTGTAGTTCGGTCATGGAGACGAGTTACGGGAATGCGTGCCTCACAAACGGCGACCACTCCTGTTCACCGTCGTCTACATAGAGCCGGAGATGTCGCAGTCTCAGCGCGTGTCTGCGCATCATCAACCACGGCATGCCCAGCCCTCCTTTTAACGGGTGTTGACAGCAAATGGATCGCCTGACCATCGGGACGCATCCTTTCCACAAGAAGCGGAAGAGGATGCGTTCTAGTTTGGTGATGGTAGGGTCGGGACAGGTACGACGGTCAGGCGGTAGTAGATGATGGACGCGATGTACGCGTTCACCACCTCCGCCCGACCTTTTAGGGACAGTTTCCTCTCGGCCCATTGCTGGGCGAGAGTGACCACCCTACTCGTTATCTCGTTCCAGTTCTTCTCCATTTGGAGGTCCGGACCGAACCAGACCCCGAGCAACTCAACCGGGCCGTCTGTCCAGCGTCCCACGACGGAGGTACTGGTGGACGGCATGGGCTTGCTTCTCCAGGTGCCGAGCCGCAAGCCCACTGACTTTTCCCGGTTGATTTTTGCTCCTGTCACCGCTTCGTAGTCTTTCAGTGTCTCGCCGACCCGCTCGATGTGCTCGTGGCTTGACACTATGACGGTGACGTCGTCCGCGTATGCAGACACGCTCGTCCCGCATCCTAATTCTCGCGGGATGCCCCTCAGAGTCGCCAGCTTCCGCAGTAGTGGCTCAAGAGTCAATACGTATAGAAGCGCCGAGAGGGGGCATCCCTGACGGACCGAACGTGCAATGTCGAAGGGTCTCGATAGACAGATATATAGATAGATAGATAGATAGATAGATAGATAGATAGATAGATAGTAGATAGATAGATAGATAGATAGATAGATAGATAGATAGATAGATAGATAGATAGATAGATAGATAGATAGACAGATAGACAGATAGATAGATAGATAGATAGACAGACAGATACATAGATAGATAGATAGATAGATAGATAGATAGATAGATAGACAGACAGATACATAGATAGATAGATAGATAGATAGATAGATAGATAGATAGATAGATAGATAGATAGATAGACAGATAGACAGATAGATAGATAGATAGATAGATAGATAGATAGATAGATAGATAGATAAGTTTCTTTATTGGCCACACATAGCTGCACGCAGATGGGACAACTTACAAGGTAGAGCTTTTCTTTTGTGGGATGAAAAAAAAACAAAAAAAAGACAAAAAAACAAAAGAAACAAAAAGAAAGTGGCGTAGGTTTTCGATCAAAAGGGATCGTAAAAGGGGGAAAAAAAGAAAGTAAAAGATAGATAGATAGATAGATAGATAGATAGATAGATAGATAGATAGATAGATAGATAGATAGATAGATAGATATATAGATGGATGGATAGACAGACATATAGATAGATAGATAGATAGATAGATAGATAGATAGATAGATAGATAGATAGATAGATAGATAGATATATATATAGATAGATAGATAGAAAGATAGATAGATAGATATATAGATAGATAGATAGATAGATAGATAGATAGATAGATAGATAGATAAATGGATTGATGGATTATTTGATTGATTAATTGATTGATTGTTAGATAGATATTGATAGATATATAGATTGATAGATAAACAGAGAGATACATAGATAGACAGGCAGACAGGAAGATAGATAGATATACATACACATACATACAAGCTTGCATACATACATATATACATACATACATTTTTACATGCATACATACATACATAGATATGTATATATGCACATAAAATATGAGTGCGTATATATGTGTGTGCATTGTGTTTTTCTGTAGTCCTATGCATGCATTGTATTTTTCAAAACACACTCAGATGGATAGATTTATATATAAATGTGTATATGTGCGTTTATATTTGTGGATGTAAAATGTTTATGCGTACATGTCTTTAGCAGTGAATGTTTTCAACGATATGATGTTGTGTGTGCGTGTGTGTGTGTGTCTCTGTGTGTGTATGTGTGTGTGTGTGTGTGTGTGTGTTTGTGTGGTTGAGTGTGTGTCTGTAGGTCTAACTTATATGACATAACCCAACAGTCTAAAGAATCTCAAATGCCACGAACCTGATATAAAATTATCATCGATTCATAATTTTATTGCAGAGAAAAATAAGTTATAATATGATTTCATAACCTAATTATATTGTATTGTTTATCTGAAAATGTTTATCATCAATAATGATTAGAGAAAGATCAGACATTCTGTGTTTTTTAACAAGTAAATACAATAGTTGATTTTGTTCACAACTCGACATATAATATAATAAGGTATGTATGCATACAATATAATGCTGCTAGTACTCCGTTGCACGTGAAATGTCTACATGACTATCGAGTGCATAATATTTTTATTTGATTTACAAACAGTTCACTATGATTTTCCTTCAATGTTCTGAAGCTTTAATATGCAGAATCTGTAAACCGAGATTTGAAGAATATTTTCACAGTATTCGTTTCGCTGCGCTATTGTCTGCAGGACATAAAGGGAAGCTGTTTACTTATGTAATTCAGCACATGTTAGTCTGGCAACAACTATCTTTCTGAATATCATACTAAACATCTGCTTCTGAACTTGCCAATATATTGAGAAAATCTATACTATATTTAAAAGAGAGAAACTCAGGGAATCATTCTGCATGCTAAATACACAAACCTCAAACTTTATTATTTATGAATTCTGTCTAGTAACTGGTGCTAGCTTTTTCTGTGTAATTCTGAAAGTACGGAGATATATTCGTTACTATCGGTCGGGTTTAGAAGCAAAATTGACATCCATATCCGACGTCTTATAAATTTCAAAATTGTCGCCAAGCGGATGTTATTGAAGTCGTCTCTCTATTTTTTTTTAAAGTGTAATCATGTCTAAAAACAGTTTTACCAACTCATCACTTGGAGATATTTTGTCGTTTTTACCAACTCATTACTTTACAAATGTGAATGCTTATCATATATGTATTTAGTACCATTTCTCGAAAACGTACTGCTTATGTGCATTTTACACACACACACACACAGAGGAGTGGCTGTGTGGTAAGTAGCTTGTTTACCAACCACATGGTTCCGGGTTCAGTCCCACTGCGTGGCACCTTGGGCAAGTGTCTTCTACTATAGCCTCGGGCCGACCAAAGCCTTGTGAGTGGATTTCGTAGACGGAAACTGAAAGAAGCCCGTCGTATATATGTATATGTACATGTGTGTGTGTGTGTTTGAGTGTCTGTGCTTGTCCCCCCAGCATCGCTTGACAATCGATGCTGGTGTGTTTATGTCCCCGTTACTTAGCGGTTCGGCAAAAAGAGACCGATAGCATAAGTACTGGGCTTACAAAAGAATAAGTCGCGGGGTCGAGTTGCTCGATTAAAGGCGGTGCTCCAGCATGGCCGCAGTGAAATGACTGAAACAAGTAAAAGAGTAATAGAGAAAAGAGAGTATATATATATTGATCTCGCTCAGCCGAACCATGCTACCGGTTATGTTTAGATATGAAGTATGCATAGAGGATCGGTTTGTGTTTTAATTGCTTAGACGATCTCAGTTAATTGAAGTGTTATGTGTACTATCTTCTAAATGAGGACACAATATGCTCGACCTTTAACTGTTATCTCTATTTAAAGTTTTCTTCAAAAGCGTTGTTCTGTAATAACGTTCACCATACGAGAAATGTTCCACGTAAAATAGATAAGACGAAACTTTGCCGACTCACTATTAAATATATAAGCCTGCTTGCAAATATAACAATGTGGTAGATGTAGTTCCGTTGTTTCTCCTACACATATATCGCAGCATTAAACTGCAAAAGACAGATCTTATTTATTTATTTATTTCATGAAACATTGTTGAACTAATTAGGAATTCTCGGAACACTGAAAGAGTTTCATCTCATCACAAAATACTTATATCAAACCATTTTAGCAAATAATATAAGTTTCAGTCGTGAAGACACGAAATCAGCCTAAAAACCAATAAGTAGTTGTTACTGATTAGCACCGTGTCAGACCTCATTGAGCAATCCTGACATTAAAATCATTCGATTAGAAATTTTTGCCATTAATGCCAATCCAACCGTAATTTTCCCTTCTTTTCAGGCTTATCTTATATAAGATTATACGTTGCGCCTGTCACATTTTTAGAGAGTGCTGTAGAGTATAGGTGATTAATGTTAGATATTTATTGAAGATCGAGTAAGAACGGTGAAGCTTCATTAACCAATTTAGGTATAGCAGTTTAAATTCCAATCTCGTAGTAAATTTCACGCTTTCAAAATACTAACAATCATCAAATAGCAGACTGTAACAGTGGAAGTTGTGTAAATTTCACAATGAACAATCAGAGTCACATCAAATGAAGATTCATTGTTCGTTGAATGTCTCACGATGTTTCATACTCACTGCTCAGCATTAAAATATGGAAATTGATGTTACACAATGGTAGTAGGATCATTCTTTTAGCGTGCATTTTGAAATGTAATATGTAATAGAATTATAGTAAGTACCTAAAAAAAATTGGTGCACACAAAACGAACCCGAACAGATCATGTGTGAGTTAATGACACTGAATAGAAATTTCAGTAACAATTTGTGATTTCTTCTCTATTTTATTTTCCTATATTGCTTGCCGCCCTCTCTCTCTCCATCTCCCCCCACTCTCTCTCTCTCTCTCTCTCTCTCTCTCTCCATAAAAGTGTGTTTTAGTGCGTGAGTTTCTGTCCGAGCATGTGTCTATGAATGTTTGTATATATATTGATAAAAAAAAAAGAAAGAGAAATTCAGAGAGAAAAAAAATGAAGGTATGGTCAAATGACACCTCATTACATGTATGCAACAGAGGATATTTCGCAGGTTGAATGAGGTAAATTATTCTACCTGCTCGATTCCATGCTGCTTTACTTAGGGTATATGGCAGATTTTTTTTTATTTTTAAATTGTCATGAATGTAAATGCTGGTGGACGTAAAATTAAATTTATATGTTATTCTTTATGTTAACATGACTTTCATAGCTCCATAAAGCATATAAGATTTTTGTCTCTGAGTGTGTATGCGTGTGTGTGTGTGAGCGTGTGTGTGTGTGTGTGTGTGTGTGTGTGTGAGAGTGTATTTTGAATGCATACATATGTTTTTCGGTGTGCTGGGAAACACACTTGCATGCGGACTTAGTTTACAATATGGTGTTAAATTAGCTTACCAACCACATGGCTCCGAGTTCAGTCCCACTGCGTGGCACTTTGGGGGAGTGACTTCTACTATAGCTTCGGCCGACGAAAGTCTTGTAAGTTGATTTGGTAGACGGAAACTGAAAGAGGCCCGTTGTATATATGTATATATGTGTGGGGGGTGTATGTTTGTGTGTCTGCGTTTGTCCCTCAATATCGCTTGACAACTGATGCTGTTGTGTTTAAGTCCCCGTCACTTAGCCGTTCGGCAATAGAGACCAATAGAATAAGTACTGGGCTTACGAGAGAATAAGTCCTGGGTTAGATTTGTTCGACTAAAGACGGTTTTCCAGCATGGCTGCAGTCACATGACTAAAACAATTAAAAGGGTAAAAGAATAATTGATACAGATTCTGTCGTACCACTCTATGCAGTCGAAAATCTAAAGCATAACAAATAATTCCCTTTATGAAAACTGAGCCTATCAGTTGAATGGCATGGTTCAACGGACAGAAATTATATATATGATTACTACGATATGTTGTGACAGACTTAGGAGGGGATGGACAACAATCCTAAACCGATGCAAATCCACTAAACTTCTTTATTTTAGTTAAGGAAATGAAATTAATTCTCTCCCTTGTTTTCTCTCTAGATACATGGTCCAGATATTGCAGAACACTGGAGTCTTTAATGTCACTAAATGATCAGCTTGTGATGCTAGACTGAGCGACAGATAAGTTATATCACCCAATCATATCGTAAATATATCTGCACAGCGTCTGTCCTAAGGATTTGCTCACAAAATACGGTTCAAACAAGTTTGTGATAGAAGGTTAGAAAAGCTTGCATCAAGTGCCCTGCAGATAAATTTGGAAAATAACGGAATAAATTCATACTGCTTTATACACAAATGCATCTGGTAAATAATGAATTACACAGAGTTATTTAGAACCTAGTGCCCCAGATTTACAGCACAAAGGTAAATTTCTAAGGGCAGCTAATGATAATACTAAAAAGAAAAAGAAATAAAATTTCAGTATCCGTTTTCAATTTACTGTATTATTGTTACTACTTAGATCTCACAACTGTAATTTTACAATTTGAACATCAAAGCGGTTAGGGATATATTTCCTTAAAATAAATGCAACTTCATAAAATCGGCAGTTAGTTTCTACCATTTCCAGAATAACCATATCATTCATTTGACAAGAATTTCAATAATCGATAAATAAAACCATTCATTTAAATATTGACGGTAACTACACACGCTCTTATGGCGCTTGCTTTACATCCTTGTCAATATTCTTGAAATGTTCAATCAGAATTTAGTATTTGTAAAGAAAATTAAATTAGATCTAAACTTCAAGCAATACTTTACAAGTACTTTGTTAGTTCGGGAATAATGTAATTAAATCAAAAAGTAATGAAATGTTCTTGAAATACATCTATTCAACGCAAATAGTAAAAGTATAAATGACGAGGAATATTAAGACGGCTAAATCACATTCACAATAAAATGTTATTCTGATTTATGAAACCAAATTACAAATATGCAAGTCTTGCGACCAAACAAGTGCAAATCTTACAATTTCTATACGTACATTGTTCGGACCAAAATGTTTTATTGAATGTTGTTGCTTGAAATGAAAATTCCGATATGTATTTCAAAATAATTCAAATGTTATAGAATCAGTAAAATGAATATGTGTAACTAGAGACTATAAGTATGTACACAGACTTATTCACACACCCAGTTCATATTAGAAAACGTGTTTGCATATGTAAAATTATTCATTATATAAGCAGATGGACTAATATAAACTAATGCTCTCCTTCCTTCTCTCTTTCAATTTGGAATAAACTATACATACGTGTATACACACAGAGACACACACGCACAAAAATGCACACGCACACATATAAATTTGAATTTAATATACAAATGAAAGTACTAGTAATAGTTACATGCTTTTGTGATACTTGAACAGTCATATTAATAAAATATGTTATATATCTCAAATTAATCGTTCACGTTTTGTTTACGCGCTATATATATAATTTAAAAGCAAGGACGCTGGACAGTGAGAAAATGAGAAAATAAAACGAAACAAACGTAAAGTATTTTCGTGCAAAACTTGGAATGAGTAAAAAGAAACAAACGAAATCAAGAAGTTTTAGATTCTCATCATCCCTGATTACAGAGAAGTCATTAAGTGCAACTGCTAGAGAGGAAAATAGTAGAAAATATCCCAAAGGCTGCGAGACAGCAACTCAGTCCGAAGCGGGTGGTTCCTTCCACTTCGATAAAAGAAACTTGTCCATGTGTTCACACCTGCTAAATTTCAAATCTGGAATTAAGCAGTGTGGCGGAATTACTGGATCTAAGAAGCCTATGAGATCTTTTAGCTGCAAATACGCCTTGCATTTCTCCACTATTCTCCACTTAATTGTATGTGGTGGGGGGGAGCTCTTCAAAACAATCGTGGCTAGCCAAATTAATTGCATTATTTTTATCGTTTTGCCGGAAGGCAAATAGTTGATCTGAATAAGGTCTCTGAAATTAACCATCACATAACCATATGTAATTCTCCTTTTTAATTGATGTATCTTGAAGGGTAAACGTAACCCCAGCATCGCGTAATACGGAGGTTATCATGTACGCCTGGTCAAGTTGTCATCTTTCAGGGTCGCGAGAGTTACAACTGAGTGGTCTTTTTGGAATTATAATTAGTTGTAATGTTCTTCATATTGGTGCAGCTTGTGTATGTCATTTTAATTGAACATCTGTTAAAATACGTAATTTATAGAAGTAAAAGTTATACGCTTACACAAATGGAAAAGAACTCAAGACAATAATATCATTTTATGAGGAGGAGAAGGACATACTTTAAGTTTCATAGCAAATCTTGCTGCACATTAACTAATTTATTGCATTTCATATTACAAAGAAAGTATATTCTACGTAATTTCTTAGATTCTACGTAAACCAAGTCTTTTTGGCAATACAAAAATAATGGGGAACTACGAAAGAACAATCAGCCATCCCCTGTATATCATCGTCGTCTGAAATCCAGATACAGACTGTTGTCCTTAAATGCCCGTAGTTTATGCAGCAAGGTACATCTTTTTGACTCTAGCGTCAAAAGTATCGACCCAGATTTCATTACAGTCACGGAAACATGGGCACATTCTGCACTCTGTGATGGGGTTTTCAGCATAGCCGGCCACAACCTGTTCCGCAAAGACCGCATTAATCGCCGTGATAGGGGCGTGATGGTCTACGTTCGTTAAAATCTATCGGTAATTCCATGTGATGATTTGAACAGGAAGTATTTTTCTGCAATATACACATGAGAATGTCAATACTTGTACTTGAAGTTATTCACCGCCCCAAAAATTATCATCAAGGCGCTCAACATTTTGATATCCTCAGAGTTGCTACCATGAAAACAGCCACTTATGTGTATATTGCGGGGGACTTCAATTTCCCTGAGATTTACTGGGATTACTTCCGTTGACCGCAAAGTGCAGACTATTTCCTTGAACTGGTACTGAATTCAAATTGGTCCCAAGTAGTTACCTCACCTACAAGGGGTAACAACACTTTGGATCTGCTATTTACCTCTTCTCTTGAAACAATTATTAGTGTCACTACTGAAGAACCATTAGGTGACTCTGATCATTCCATGGTCATGGCCGACTTGTCTATGATTGGTTGTAACAAAAATCGCAACCATCTTCAAACTGCCCGCTTTGACTAGAATAAAGCAGACTGGAGCTCTTATTGTACCGAGCTGCGACGCCCAAACTGGTTTGAATTTTATGCCTCTGGAGATGTGAACACTATACTTCAGAACGTTCTGAATTCAATATAGACGGTATGTGCAGCATCGGTACCATGCAAGCACAAAACAACACCCAATAGTGCAATTTGGGAGACTGCAGCAGTTCGACTTGCCAGGAAAGAACGCCGTAATGCTGAACAGGTATGCAAAATGCACAAATTAGAGAGCAACAGGAAAAAGCGCAATAGATCAACCAACCATTTCAAGCAGGTGACAAAAAAGGCAGTGCTTGAATTCGAACAGCGCATAGCAACCATCCCTGACAGCAAAGTTTTCTGGAAGTTTGTACATTCAAAGCAGAGACCTCACTCTCCAGTTGGCTCCCTTCGCAATCCCCACTCAGGGTAGATTATTGACAATCCCAAAGAATGTGCAGAAATCATTGATGGATGCTATGCAGGCATATTTACTGTCGAAGATCAAAATGTTCCATCACCTCTAACACAAAAGACTTATGGTGAAACTCTTTGTAATAAGTGTAAGAGATGATCTCTATAACTGGTTGAAGTCCTTCATTATCGGCCGAAAAGAGGTTGTCACAGTTCTAGGACAGTATTCTTCACCCTATGAGATGACATCTGGTGTACCATAGGGATCCGTTCTTGGCCCCCTTTTATTTGTTGCATATGTTAATGACATAGATGCCAACTTAAAGAATGCCACAGTGCTGAAATATGCAGATGACATCAAGCTGTATCGCGAAATAAAGAGGGCAGATCTTGTACACTATAGATCTCTATTGCAATCAGACCTAGACACAATGCAGCAGTGAATCATGGACTGGCAACTCAAGCTGGCTGTGGACAAATGTACCACCATGCAATTTGGGAGGAAGAGCCCAGCGTTTACCTACTCCCTCCACAACACTAATCTCAAAAATTCTTCTTGTGAACATAACGTGGGCATTATTGCTGACAGCGATTTGCGTTGGACAAAACACATTTCTAAAATTGCCAAGAAGGCTGAGGATGTCTTGGCATCACTTACCAAGGTCTTTGTGAGTCGCTCTCCGGTTATCTATCTGCGGCTTTATATAGCTATGGTGCGGCCTCACCTCGAATTTGCATCACCAGTCTGGAACCCCTATCTTGCCCAGGATATTAATCGTCTGGAAAACGTTCAGCGACGTGCAATCAAGAGAATCCCCTCCATCAGACATTTGCTATATTCTGAACGCCTTACTTCCCTGGACATGGATACATTGAAACTGCGACGTCTGGGAGCTGACTTGGTAGACACCCATAAAATTATTAACCATCTTATTAACAATAACTCTGAGCACCTTTTCAAACTCCACCTGTCTAACACCCGTGGAAATGTTTACAAAGTCAGAAAACAGCACAGCTTTCATGACGTCCGGAAACATATTTTCACGCCAAGAGTTGCGGAATCATGGAACAGACAGCCGGCATCAGTTGTTAGTTGTCGGATCACTTCATCCTTCAAAACTTCCATGCTTGCTGAAATTCGCCAACACTACACCTGATTTTCACCCTCCATACGCACGCAAGCATGTATCTGACTCATACACTGTTCACTTCCCAGACATTTGTACATTACTGCATATGCTTTCTAGGCGCTTTTGACATGTTGTGGTGCACCTGAGCATTGTATTCAATAATTTCATTATTATGTTTTTAAATGACATTTGTACTTAACACGATGCCTCTCATGGGAATATAATTAACCAGTGTATCTAAACTCAAGAATCTGCGATGTGGTTCTAAACTCGCCTGAAGCCTCTCTAGCAACCCATTTCTAAAAATATGTGAAATTATTTCATTAATTGTTATAATTTTCTCTTCGTCATATTTCATGTGGATGTAACACTTTACACAAAGTTGTAAAAATGTACAAACCTCAGAAGAGATGGATTAAAAAGTATATTTATTTTATTCCCATTACGTTCTGCAGTCAGATAAAAAAAGAGATATGATCTTTATCATCCTCCCTTGCTGAAATCCAGTTGAAATAAAATCCTTCACCTGCAGAATGAAATCTATAATATTACAGAAAAAGAATATTATCATCGATTAAAACCAGTTTCACAGGCCACTTCCTATATTTTGTTACCAATGAAGTAAATTTACACTACTAACATGACATTTTCACTAAAGCAATACGGAATTATTAGTTACTTGTTGCGTTTGCGTCAAGAAAACAATATGCTTTTCTCTGATTGATTAAATATGAACAGAAAAGAAAAACAAATCATGGTTATTTGAAACTACGTAAAGTGATTAATGATATAATGGTAGACGACTTTAAAGACACACCAAACAAACGTGCTACTGCGTATAAACATATGACGGAAGTATTTCACTGTGGGAGTCGGACATGTTATACTGCAAGAAACTGTTCATTTGGTGCTTGAAATGTTGCTAATTAAAAACTAATGCTAATGAATGCATAAATTTCTTTGAGTTGTTCAGACTGTGTGAGTATAAAACTTGTTAATTAAAATTTCACTTAATTGCGCACTATCTCATTCGATGGAATCTGTACGTGTATCAGAGAAAGCGTCTGAGAAAATATTAGGAGAGGAAATGGTGATGTTTGCATATTATTACATTATTTTCAGTTAGAATTTCAGGCTATTAAACTTGAAATAATAAAGAACAAATAATTCTAGAAGAAAAGCGAAAAATATGCCTAAAAATTATCGTTTTATCTTAGGCATTGCCCAAGGATATCATCCTAACAAACACCAATACGAATAAATGCAATCAACGTTGAGCCAATAGAGAATGAGTTTTATTAATTTTGGTTATTCGCACGTTCTCGTAAAATAGTTTTACAGTTACAAATCGAATATAATTTTGTACTTGATACTTCCACTAATTCGTATAAAATTGGTTTCATATAATAAGTATATATAAAGCATAAAATATTGATATACTTCTCTTTGCCGTTTTCCAGTTTAATTGTAATGACAAGTTCGTCCCTTCACATAAAATTTGATATATTCATCATAAATATGGCGAATGTATTTCTATAATTATATCCAAGTTTATTACCTTAAATGAGTTTTGAATTAATTCTGAAAGCAATGATAACGTCCATGTCTTCAGCATTCTTGCACTGGATGCATTATGATCTTGATCTTGCGCATATATATCCGTATATCAATTGTTCCCACACTACGATGTATATAAACTTCGAAATTCTCATGTAATCCTGTTTGTAATTCTGCTGTTGAAGATAGTACACGTTTATATACCTATTTGAATAGGAATGCATTTGTTGTTGCTGGTTCAAATTTATACTAGAGAACACGTAGCAAGATTACAATAATCGAACAGGCAGGCTAAATGCTGTCAGTTGATATCATTTCCAAGTCTCAAGTGCTTGAACATCCTACGAGTATAGTGCACAGCTCTCTGGTAACAACATATATTCCATAAGGATATGTATAGCAGTTTTGAATTGAAATGGAAACTTAGTGACAAATATACATTATGGATAGGCAACAGCCATTAAACGCCTCGCCCAAACTGAATAGTTAAGATTTAGACATAAATATTGAAGGCTCACAGGCCTTAACATACCAGGTATTATCCTTGGGGTACTCAAGAAAATCTTCCCACTACTGAGTAATAACGAACTATTTTTAATAACTATGCAGTAAAACTTACACACACAACTGCATTTTAACTTACTGGAGATTATCGAATAATTCAAAATCTCCAAATTAAATACATACTGTGAATTGAACTGTACTGGGAAAGAAATTTAAATGCTTTCATTCAGCTGTTGAATATGAAAATAGTAATTACTTAGAAATCCCACTATTCGTTTGTATCGCTAAAAGTTCTTGGAATAAAGATGTGTTTGTGTTCGTGTGTGCATGCATGCGTTCGTGCGCGTGTTCGTGTGTTTTGTCCTCCTGATTTAAGGCTCAATTTTTCTTGGTACTGCAACATTGTCTTTTATGGTACCAGTAGATGCAAAATGATGTATACAAAGAGTCAGGGCTCTAAATCCATTTTTGTGAGAACAAAAGCCTTTAAATTTGAAAGAAATGGTCAAAATTGGACGTCCAGGGGAATCTATGTAATATTTGTTTCATAAGTCTCATGTGTATCTATGTTATACTTGAAAGTTATGGTGCAAGTGCATAATATATTTTTAAGTATTTTATAAAAGAGCACTGTAACATGGTTGCCAAAAATATGTTTATCAAAAATCAAAAACAATCTTCCAAGATACATATTTAAATATACATTTAATGTTTTGGGTTTGCAACAAAGTTCCTGCGGGTTTTTTAAATTTTAATTTTTTAAAAGGTTTAATAAAAAATAACAACTAATTAATCAATAATGTATTCACCCTTGGTGTTTACAACTTCTCAACGTTGAACAATATTTTTAATAGCTTTACTTCATTTTCGACATTGAACTGCCATCTATCTGGTACAGATGCAGAACCCCTCTTCCAAATTTCTCTGATGAAAAGTACCTCTCTAGTATAGTTCTGATCTTGTCAACAGAATTCATCTTTTTCCGTCCAAAATATTTGGAAGACTGGAATAAATTATAATGAGATGGGCAATGTCCGGCAACTATGCTGGGTGGGGCATCATTTATCATTCAAACAGCTCCGGCCTTATAATATCATCCGTGTTGCATGCGGCTAAGCAATATCCTGATAGAACACCTTTCGTCTCGAAACCAAAGATGGTAGTTTTTCTCCGCCAGCGCTGTCTTGAATGACTGGTTGAATGACCAAATCTAAGCTTTTCTGCTACTTCATCAACAGTTACTATGAGATTTTGTCCCACCAGGATTTGTATCGAGCTCTACAGATCTTCTAGGACGAGGCTCGTCTTTTAGTCTGTATCTTCCGGCTCGGAAACTTTGTTGACACTAGCGTACGCTTATTGATCGATCCCCATATATTGCATTGATATTCCTTAAACTTTTATTTGCCTTGTTGCCTTTATTGAATTCATAAAGCAAAATATATCGATTATGCCCTTTGCAACTTCCATTATAGCTTTGAAAAAATAACTTTTAAAATGAACTGCAATCTTCAGAACTTGCACTAAGTATAAGGACAAGGTAGAATTTGTACCTGCTTTTATAGCAAGTTCATGCAGGTATTTTAACCCGTCCCCCCCTCCGACTTTTATTTAATGAAAAAAAACTCATTATTTATGGGATGATCCAATATGTGTGTGTAGGTGTATGTGTGTTTAGGTCTGTGAGTACGTGTATATAGATAGATAAATTTCAAATATATATTCATAACATAAGCATACCAATAGAAAGTTTATATTAACACAACAATTAATTGATTTTCCTTCGTTTTGACGCAAAAATAAATTTAATGTTGAAGTAGCTTAACAGGAGTCCTTCAGAATTGTGAGTGTTATTCTAGAATAGATAACGATGTTTAGCTGAATCCTTCGTAGGCCATTTATCTACGAAATACATTCCATTAAGTGCTTTGCAGATAAATATATAATCGCTATTTTACCGATCATATTGATTTAACAGGACATGATGCAGAAAATGATGCAGTTAACGACAGAACTACAAGAAAATATGAAATGGAAATAAATGCTAAATTTTCAGCTAAACATTAAAAATAAAGAAAGAAGATAATAAAAGCAATAGAAACGAAACATTTTGACGAATTTAAATATTTGTATAGAAATAAAACAGGATGTGTTGGATCAAAGAATGTGCCGGATCAGATCAAGTAAGCCCTTGTTAAAAAAATCGATGTTTTCCGAAGTATAGAAAAATAAAACTTAATGGAAACCGAAGTTTACTTTTATCTGCTCTGAGAGAAATGTTTAGAATGCTGCGTTTTGGTCAACACTACATTATAATACATTATCATATATATTTCTACCTTCCTGGAGAAAGAGGAGTGGAAGATGATATAGGAAATTGATGTTAAAACGCTCAGAGAAAAAGATGTATGACCAGCGGTCACTTGTTGAGAGGAAATAATAGAGGTGTGATATTTTGTCGATTTATGCGCATCAAATGCCAGGGATGGAGCGAACATGTATGTGTGTGCATGTATATATAATGAGAGAAGGACAATATATGTGAACATATTCATATACATTTCTTTAATATCGACAAAAGCTTTTGCATACAGTTCTTTATAATGTTAGAGAAAATGTAAATATATCTTTATACACATGAAAAGATGAATATATGTTTATACACATGAATCAAATAAAGGATTTCGTAACTAAAATACAATACTAATATAACAATATGCTTGTGAGTATCTAAAACTTGGAAGGTATTCTGGGTTAACTCAGTTCTTCTGATAAACAACCGATATGGTGTATATATATATATATATATATGCCAAGTATGTAACACATACACACATACACCCACTCACACAAATACATAGAAAGTGTGAGACAGATAATGAAAGGGAGAGAGTGGTGGTACAATAGATATGGTCATGGGATAAGACGAGATAAACTACCTGCATCAACTTCCAATAAAAGCAGGTACTAATTGTACCTATTTCTTTATTACCCACAAGGGGCCAAACATAGATGGGACAAACAAGGACAGACATAGGTATTAAGTTGATTCCATCGACCCCAGTGCGTAACTGGTACTTAATTTATCGACCCCGAAAGGATGAAAGGCAAAGTCGACCTGGGCGGAATTTGAACTCACAGCGTAACGACAGACGAAATACGGCTACGCATTTCGCCCGGCGTGCTAACGGTTCTGCCAGCTCGTCGCCTTCTAATTGTACCTTTTAGTTATTCTTAGTACAAGTTTTGAAGAGCGCAGGGCAATTTTAAGTTATGTTTTCAAAATTATAACGTGACAGCGAAGCATATTCGTCATATTTTGCTTTATGAGTTCAATAAAGGCAACAACGCGATGGGATGTGAGAGGAATATTAGTGGAGTATATGGGGATCGAACAATAACAGTAATCCAGTGACAACGATGGTTCCAGAATACGAGCCTCATTCTGGAAGATATGTAGAGCTCCACAAAGACGTCCTGCAAAACCTGGTGGGATAAAATCCTCTCGCATTGTTGTGGAACTAGCAGAGAAGCTTGGATTTGTTCATTCAACCAGTAATCGATATCAGCGTGTCATCGAAAATGTCAGCAAATTGGGTCAGTGTGTTCCTCATGAACTTCCCGGGTCTAATCTCGCACAGAGAATGAATGTCTGCACTTCTTCTTTGATGCCTCCTCACGAATGAACCATTTTTCTACCGAACATTGACTGCTGACGGGAAATGAGATCTGTATATAATTATCAAGTGCAGAAGACACTTGAAGGGAAAGGTGAAACGCCGGTACCCCAGGCTAAAGAATGTCTTCGCTCACGCAAGGTGTATTATCTATTTGATGTGGTATGAATGGTTTGGTCGTCTTTGAACTTTTAAATTCAAACTCAACGATAACAAAGGAGATATACTGCGAGCATCTTGAGAGGCTTAGGTCAGCGCTAGAAGAAAAACGACCATCTTTGGTTTCAAGACGAAAAGTGTTCTTCCATCCGGATAATGCTCAACAACATAAAACGCGGATGACATTACATAGGCTGGTGTAGTATGAATGGGAAACGATGCTCCACACACCATATTCGCCGGGCATTGCCTCATCTTATTACCATTTATTCCGCAGTCTTCAATATCAATTAGACGGAAAAAAATGAATTCTGTAGAGAAAGTCAGAACGGTACTGGAGGAGTATTTATCGTCACGAGCAAGTGATTTTGGAAGCATGGCCTTGCAAGTCTCACAGATAGATGGGAAAGCATTGTATAAAATGAAGGGGGATTACATTTTAGATTAAAAATTAACTTTATCTTAATTTTGAAAGTATTATACTATCATTGGGTTTTTCAAGAAGAAAGCTATCCAAAATCAACATGTAGGTTACAGAGATGAGACCAATGGCTAGAGCCATGTACACAGATTAATGGAAAGGTTTTGATGTAACAGGTTATTGGTTCGAAGTCACAATTCCTCAGTCGAAATGTCTTACAGAATATAGCGGACGACAAAGCACCGAGGTAAAGAGGATAAACTTGTCTGATGATACACAATTTAAAGAAAAAAGGTGTTGAAATCTCTTTTGATGAAGAAGGTGCGTTTGAATTTTGATATGTCGCACGTTCGAATGCCTCTACTACTCAACTCGACTCTGCTACTCTCCGACTGCTACGCCGCTCTTGTTGTTTTACAACTGCTTTCAGTAACTCTTCCATTTTGGTACTATTCGAAACCTCATCCCCACTATTATGTCACACGTTCGGATGCCTCTACTATTCAACTCTACTCCACTCTCTCACCGCTACTCAACGCTCGACTCTGACGACGTCTAGACTTTCTCCCTCTATATCTACGTATTGAGCTAGCCTACATCACCGTCTGGGGGCGGCCACACAAAATATTTAATGAAGACACGTTTAATCTTCTGATAAGTTGACTAAGCATGAAATGCAGTAGTATAATTACGACGTGAAAACCAAGATTCAACCCTTGGAAAGATTTTACAACTCCTCTCCAGAGGATAAGATGTTCAAGCGCCGAGAACGACATGGTGATTGTTTTGGATATGATAGTGACTTCATTCTTTTTTTTTTCTTGAACGTGACAGAAATTTGAATAGTAAGCAGTCCGCAGAAAGACAAAGAAATTAAGAGAAATCAATCTGAAAATTACCTACACAAGGCAATAGAATGCATACAGATTTTTGCAAAAAAAAATAAAATTGAACAATCATTAAATTGGGCTCTTCAGTGTTCCTTTATTCTTCTATTTACCATCTAATAAATAGGAGTCTTCGGATTGGGGAGAAAAATATGATGAAAGAAATTGCGACGCATAGGGTACAAAAACACACTCTTGAATTTTTCAAACAGAGACCTGGGAATTTAGATTGATATTGGTGCAAATGGAACGGTTACAATGTGCAGCAGTACAGCAAACTACAGCGAATAAGTAAAGCTAAGAACAAATGCAAATGTCTAATGCCATTTCAACGATGATTATCAGTTAAAGCATAAACAAAATACCCTATGCACATACTTATATCACTTTCGGTAAAGCTTATATATAGGCGCAGGAGTTGCTGTGTGGTAAGTAGCTTGCTTCTCAACCACATGGTTCCGGTTTCAGCCCCAGTGCATAGCAACTTGAGAAGTGTCTTCTACTATAGCTCAGGCTGACCAAAGAAATGTGAGTCTAATTGTGAGTCGGAAACTGAAATAAGCTCGTATATATATATATATATATATATATATATATATTATATATATATATATGTGTGTGTGTGTGTGTGTTGTGTGTGTGTGTGTGTGTGTGTGTGTATGCTTACGTAGTTTCTTGAAATTCAGCAGTGGCGGCAGCATTTCTAGTAGAAAGATAATATAACATAAACTGGCAGTCACAATTGAGCAAGACATCATGCAATGCTTGACCCTGGGACTTAGTGTGGCGACCGAGACCAGCAAAATTGTTGTACAAACATTTGCCACTTAAATCTTGGGGCACAAATATATGTATGTATGTATGTTATTTTATTTTATTTTAGGATTCACTATTCCTTTTATGAATTCATATGGCGTTGTGTGAGAAGAGATACTAGCGCATAATTATGAAATAAAGTAAATCAGAATGTTGTTGAATGTAAGACTGCTTTCATCTCACAACACGAAGCAAACGTCATATGTATATATACATCTATGATGTAAATCCATACAAACACATCAATTCATACAGACATATTCATACAGACACGTCAACATAAACGCATTTACACACACACACACACACACACACACACATATATATATATATATATATATATATATATATATGTATGTCTATACTGTGTGTGAATGTATGTACTAGGTGTATGTATTTCTATATAAGTACGAGTGTTTTAGTGAGAGAATTTTCAGTGTGTGTGTGTAAGTATGTCTGTGTGATTATGTATGTATATATACGTATATGTGTGTGTATATGTGTGTGTGTGTGTGTGCATAACTTATAAACACATCATTATGTTAGTTTCCTACTTACTGCATATAGTATCCTGAAGGAAAGGTATTTAATGTGTCATCAAAGCAGTGTCATATAATGTCTCTGAAAGTAATGATTTAAACGATAATTATACATAACTCACAAATTATGTCTTAGGTATTTATAGGAGAGACAAATACAAGGTATCTTTACATACTTCCGAGACTGTAGATATGGTTGATAGTATATATATTGAAAAATATGTCGAGGGTAATGACAGACGTTTTGGGAAGATCAAAACATACGCAGGAATCCGGTGTATCTATAGTATAATTTTGTGTCATTAAAATTACATATACGAACATTATAAACATCATTAGATTTCCCCTCACTTCTGCTGCTTTTCTCTGTCTGCTTTTGCATATATATATATATATATATATATATATATATATATATATATATGCGTATATATATACATATATTCATATATATATATATATATATACGTATATATATACATATATGTATATATATATGTGTGTGTGTTCTTGTGTATGTATGTATACATGTGTATTATATTTATCAGTGTGTATCAAATTATCTGCCTATACATCAGTTATTTCCCTCCACGCTCTCCCCACTCTTGATTTTTTACCATACATAGTTTAGCACTTCATAATTGAGTATTACCTCACGCCTCTGTTCTATTCGGCTTGCAAGTATGTTGATATGAATTCATTCATATAAAGATATTGAAATATTAACTACACCACGAGGCTCGTTTTGCATGACTCACATTTTAAGCATTATTCCTGGCCAGGCGGAGGCTTTCCTGTATGTTTAGAAGCTTGCTACACAATCACGTGGTTCACGGGTTCAGTCCCACTGGCTGGAAACTTCAGCAAGTGTCTATTTCCTATATATGATTAATTGCTCCATATCCATAATCATATATAGAAATTTATGACAATTTTAGAAAGAAAAAGCCCTTCCCTGCTTCCCATAGATATAACAGAATTTTTTCCCCCGAAAGACAGTTAGAATCTCATACTCTACTTTCCCCAATATGGGTACCACCACAGCAAGGTTAAACAGAAAGCATATGAAATTAGTAAGTGGTAGTAATAATAATAATGTTAAAGCCAAGACTAAATTAAACCCCTTCAATATGAATAAAAATATTAATGGTGACATAGAAAATAGAAACAGCGGTAATAGTGCATCTAATTTAAACAATATAGACTGTAGCTCTGAGGTCCATAGCCGCACAGGGACCACTGATATACCTGATGATGATGGGCTGGATGTGAAAAATACTACAGTAGTAGTAGAAGGATTAATATTAATAGTAATATTAATGGTAATAGTGGTATAATTATCAATAATATTAATAGTATTAATTCCCCTAGTTGCAATTACATAAAGGCCGTTATTAGGCCGATGTTTAATCCAGAACGTAATCTATAAATGTACAAACACAACTGTAGCTGGTAACTTTGTACTTTTATCTTTATATATATATGTATATAACATTATATATATAACTTTGTATATATAACCAAAAAGGAAAAGATTTGAATAATTTTGTGTATATACCAAAATTTACAACAATAGAGGGAAAGAAAAACATTACATAGAATTAGTTTAATATTTATTCATATACTTAAATATTTACTTATGAGGTGGTATCTATGAAGATTGATCACTGATATTTACTGGTATTTAATGAAGGACTACTGGGACGATAGAACATGTTAACTCTATAATAAGTAAAATCTGAGACGTAGGTTATAATTTGCAAAGTTGCCGGTGCTGTTATATATAAGCTAATATAAATTTCTACGGGTACAAAAATTAGGTTTATTTACATAAAGGCTATTATAAAATAATGATATGATCAGTAGGATATAACCCCATAGAAAGGAATAAATCATTTACTCAATAAAAACCATGATGAAGTATATATATCTTATTATCATCAAAAGAGAAGAGAAGATTATATAGAATCTGTTTACTAATTCAATCATTTAAACTAAAATTATTTATTTATTAGTTGGTATCCATAAAGACTGATACCTGGTATATACTAGAGGAATATTGAGGCTATAGAACATGCTAACTATATATTAATTATAAACTGAGAGGTATACCATAAGTTTTAAAATTCTCCAGTGTTAATACATACATGATTATATAGTTTCCTAAGGGTACTTAATTAGGAAGGCTACTTACATAAACGCCTTTATAAAAATAATAATATGATCAGGAGTGTGGAAGCTATAGAAAGGGATAAATAGATTAATCATTGAAATCATGATGAAGTTAGACTAACTAGGCAGGAATATTCATAGGATCGTATATTAATTCCATGTAGCACACTAACTTACTATACTATATAGGTTACATTATATCATGTTTCAAGCACTAAGTTAAATAATCGTGTACAGTTTGTGAATTCACCTATGGCAATGCATCACGGACGAGCTTTAATAAGACAAGAATATCATTAGTTGCCAAATATTAATAACCAGATTCACAAAAGCTTCCAGTGCACCTGAATTCAACTTTTGTGATTAATTTTAATTAAAACAAATTTTGTATTTTTTGACCAGACTTCTTAGGTGGGATTAAGAATGTGTGTAAAAATAATTACATTATAGTTGTAATACTAAATAATTTAGGAAATGTTTCCTTCCTGCGTTGATTATCATAACAGCTCAGTAATACGTATTAATTGAAAACTAACTAAATATCTTTAAATAACAACGCATTAGTCGGGATTTTAAAATACCTTTGCTCCTATGAAAATCACACAAACGGATAACAGATTTGGAGATTATGGTTCAATGCCAACATATATTTTAGGAGAATCATAGCAAATTTTACGGAACTTATACTATTTTCTAGTAATTTCACTTTCTTTCTAAATCATTTACTCCGCACCAGAATAGATGATCTGTCGTTGTACGTAATCGAATTACACGTAAAATAATAATCGCATTACATGGGATAAAGATTTCCATTACAGAAATATCTAAAATAGAAAAATCCATTCCATTTACTTCTGTATATTATTTATTCCGTGCAACTGGATCCCATGCCCGTAATGTAAATCACCAAACTACGTGCCTGCCTCCAATAAATTTACTACTCGACATACGGTTGTTTTCCTTTTATTTTCATCTATTTCATTCCAACTCTACGACCATGTAAGAAGGAGATGAAGGATATAATTGATAATACGATTTCGAGTAACTGTATGCTAATCCATTATACCGAAATTTTAACGAGGACATTATTCTAAATTTGACTTTGGATATCATACTTACTCGCTACTATTACATAATTTACACTTAGCATATCGCATCAATTTTGTTACGATGACTGCAAAAGCTATTACACTATATCTTAAATGCACAGATAAGGTAAAACAGCATTGTTAATTCGTTGGGACATGTGAATATTTTTTTCCAACGTTAAAACTATATTCAACTATGCATCAAACTTGTTGAAATAAGGTGTATGTATGTGGGTTAAACTTTCGTTTGTCTGCTCAATTTTAAATCTACTTTTCTCAACATATATTAGACCAGAAATAATATATCAATTATTCCTGCAAGTGAGGCCGTCAGAAAAGAAAGTTGGTGACTTCTCTTACTAATTACTCTTTAATATATGCCTTTTAATAACTTTTATAAATAATACACAATATTCTAAACTGTCTTAATAGTTGTCTGCAATCTATTTCACTAAGGGGCTGCCCCAGAAGAGTCTATAAACCAAATCTTATCTGGTATTTTGCACCACTTTCAAAAGAGAATATTTCAGTAATACTAAGCACTGATTAATGTACTGATTCTCGTAACTCAATATTACATATACAAACTTCAAACTTTGGTACAAGGCCAGATATTTCGGGAGTTCGAGTAAATCGATAACTTCGACCCTAGTGCTCATCTAGTAGTTATTTTAATGACGCCAAGATGATGAAAGACAATATTGACCTCTGCGGAATTGGAACTCAGAAAGGGAAGATGGATGAAAAGATGCGAAGCATTTTGCCCGGCGTGCTAACTATTCTGCCAGTTCGCAGCGTCCACCATTAATTACATTAATGTGCACCTCCTCTCCTATTAGATATTTTGTAAGGTTTGCGCTACATAGTAATTTCAAGTTCATTTACAGAAACTTCTAAACAGGATACTGCAGTAAGACGAAAGATCGATGATTGACAAAGCATTTCCTAACTTGTAAGTTTCCACTATATTATACGAAAATTCTGCTGGAACTTTCATTGATTTTGCTGCCTCACATTGTAAATGTGTTACAATTAAATATTTATGGCATTTTCTTGCATTGTATTATAATGACGAATGACACCAATGCAAATGATTCCAATATTTAATGCACGAATATACTTCATCCCTTACGTAATCAGATGGTCATGTATTTCTAAGAATTAGCAATTATATTGTGTGACAAAATACATTTTGGTTAGTGGTATCCGGGGCTAAAATATATAAATTGGATCGGATTAGAAATCGAAAAACCATTTAGTTTAGTTTCAGGAACTTCAGTCTTAGTTACCTGAATATGTGTAGGGAATAATCATATTTTCGAATAACGGTGAAAGGTCGCAGGCACACACACACACACACACGCACACACACTCACTCACACACACACACACACACACACACACATATTTGGGAAGTATATTCCCATTTTATTGAATATTGTAGCTTGTAAGTGCTACCTTATATCAGCCCTTATAGCACAGAAAAAGAAAGAATATGGAGGGAAAAACAGAAATGTTGTCACTATATACGGCACATTATTTTGTCTCTCCTATCCGATTCTATTATTTTGATATAATTCAGTGCAGAAACAGGTAAGGGATTTCCAATTATAAATTAAAGTGTGGAAATATGATAGAACATATTCCACATATAGATAACTGTAAGCTAGTACCTAAAATATCTAGTCTTAAACATTTCGTATATGAATAATTTCCATGTATGTCATTACATGTAGCAATCAATCTAAGCGCCATCTGCGATTTCGGTTCCCTTTCACATTAACTAATTTCAAAATCAAAACAATAATATGGAAGTTGTTAATCATTTTGCTAATAATTAAAACTTAAAATGTTAGTGCAACTATAAAGGGATTTTAAACTTTAATTTAAAACCCTGATATCAGGAATTTTTTTTCTCTTTAGTCAAGACATAAAGTCATTATATCAATGCTAAGGATGTTTTTCTGAAATTGAAAGGTAACTTCTTAGTATAAATGTGAATATTAATATGACATTAAGTAATTATATCACCTGAATAAGTTTGAGGTGCTTTGGTGAATTGCAGAATAAATATGAAAGACACAGTAATTTAATATTTGATTTAGATTTAACCCTTTAGTATTCAGATTACTCTGTCAAATGTAAAGCTTGTTTAATTACATTGTTTTAAATTAATTGTACAGCATCTTGTAACTCTGAGATTTTGATGATGTCCCTGTTTAATTTTAGAATGACTTTGTAGGGTAGGTGTGAGAGGTCAGAGCTGGCTGGTTTGAGCATAAAACAAGAAGGCAATTTTGGCCTGATATGGCCGGTTTAAACACTAAAGGGTTAAACTATTTTAAAATGTTCTAAATACGTAATAAAAGAGGCTCAGAGATGCTCTAAATAATTTTATATCAGTTACATATTGTCCAAAGCATAGCTGATATGAAACAAGCAGGTTAGTGTAAGCTTGACTTATAGAAATAAAAATCAAAATTTCTCCCAACCACCTCCTCACATCATACAAACCAATATACAAGCTTGCTGAGAAGGAATGGGCATAGTAGTCATCCACTTGATCATACATCATACACCATAGCGTTTGTGTAATTCATATATCGTTGTTATTATCAACAACATGACTTTTTATTACTTCTAAAGTTACTCTTATTGTTGTTAAATTCAATTATGTCTGATGTTGTCCATTCAATGTTTTTACTTCTCCTGCTGCTATAACTATATTTTAGAGAACGGCCATTACTCAGCACAGTTACGTATAGCGTTTGTATTAATCCTTTTACTAAAGACGTGATTATTTATTTAGTTATGTTGAGAACATTGACAAAAGTCATTCCAGAATTCTGCACCCGTTCATAATTTTTAATCAAGTAATATGTTTAGTATTACTACTGTATTCGTGCATCCCAACTTTCTTTCACTGTTTCTCCTTGCTTAAGTTCTGCCTGTACCTCAAAGTGCCAGCCTCGTTACACTCTGTGTCACGCTGAATCTCCCCGAGAACAACGTTAAGGGTACACGAATCTCTGGAGTGCTCAGCCACTTGCACGTTAATTGCAAGAGCAGGCTGTTCCGTTGATCGGATCAACTGGAACCCTCGTCGTGGTAACCGACGGAGTGCCACGTTATATACATACATACATACACATATTCACACTCACATGCACACACACATGCATATATATATATATATATAGATAGATAGATAGATAGATAGATAGATAGATAGATAAGAAAGTTGGTTCGTGAAAGCACGTGGGTGAATATATAGAAAATAGTAGAGTGAAAAAACGACAGAAGGCTTAAATGTTAAAAAATATATATATTTGCGTCAATATGTCTGAAGAATATTAGAAAATTTAAAAAAAAAAAAAATTTTCCCTCTTATAATGACATAAATTAAAAGAAAGACCGGTTTCGCGTGTAGCTTTTCAAATTTCTTGTGAAAAATTTTCTAATATTCTTCAGACATATTGACACAAATATATATATCTTTTAACATTTAAGCCTTCTGTCGTTTTTTCACTCTACTATTTTCTATATATATATATATATATATATATATATATATATATATATATATATATATTTATTTATAGACCGATCTTGAGCAAGTAGATCGCTACCAAAGTCTTTCCAGCAGTTTTTCTGATAACTGTATACCATTAACTAAATTAACATATGAGATCATTCTCTTTTAGAAATGAAAATTTTGAGGGAGACTCACATGCTAGTTTTAGCAGATCATATGTCTGACCGGCTAGAATCCGCCATGTTGTTTTCGTGGCTCTTACCTTTGTTGCAGATGTTCATTTGCTTTCCGCTCTACTTGTTATAAAGTCTTTTGTTATGGGAGATGAGATGATGTTTTCCAAATGTTTTTGTTGATACAACTATTTCAATGGAGAACTAAATTTCCAATCAATGTTTACTATCATTCTAATATCTGTAACTTCCGTTTTCTTACTTCAGCTTTCCTGTAACATCCGCTTGATCGAAGACGAAATTGATGAAAGAATTCTATGTGAATTCAAATGTTTTCTCAAATGAAAATAGATGATCAAGACAGCACCCTCCTTTCGCTCTAGAGGGTATGCATTCTTGAATAAGTGTGCATTAAATTCACGCTAATGAACAACACAAAGAATTGGAAATTTACATCTATTGCCTGTAAAGCAAAATATGACGATGGCGACGACGATCGAGAGTCAGAGAAGATTGTTGGCAATACAGATGATGATGATGATGAGCCTAATAAAGAGATGGGAAGAAGGAGGAGGAGGGAGAGGAGGGGAGACAAGAGCGATGCCGATGACCATGGTGATGGAGAAGATGGAGGACAAGATTAAGAAGACGAAGAAGAATTCGAGAAGTGGAAGGGAAGAGGCCAGCGCTGAGGACCACGGCTGCTACTCATGACAGTAATACATTTACACATTTGATGCTAATACATAGATTTATTATTTTGATGAAAAACATAATTGCTGAAGCTGAAAATGAAAAAAAAATATCATTCATTCTATAGTATTTCATTTGGAGAAATATTATTTTATAAAATTAAGTCAAAAGATTGGAATTTCATTCAGCTTCGAAGGTGGTTAAATTCACTCTTTCTATCGACTGGTCCGCACATTGATTTCTTATGTAAATAAGTGACTATTCAAAGGGACGACTTTAACTTTAAAATCACATAGAATCATTGTGACTCAACGTAAGACAAGGCCTGCGTTTTGCATTACAGACATAGTTTATTCTACGTGCTTTATCATAATGTAAATTCACCCAGTTTTAGTTACATGGTACAGATTCATCTAAAAATACGCGAAAAATCATTTGGTTAGGTGGTCAAATAAAGGGATCGAACCAAAATTTACAACATCATAATTACAGACACGTATATGCACATATCCACACGCAAGCAGATATATATGTACATGGGAGGACATATATAAGTTTAATACTTTTATGAAATGCGGGTGAGTTTATGTGTAAAAATATAATAAATATGCATCCTACAAAACTTACTAGGCAAATCTTTTGTTTAACGGTTATTTTATTCTTTAATGGTAATATTTTAAGGCGGCGAGCTAGCAGAATCGTTAGCACGCCGGGCGAAATGCTTAGCAGTATTTCGTCTGGCGCTACGTTCTGAGTTCAAATTGCGCCGGGGTCGGCTTTGCCTTTCATCTTTTCGGAGTTGATTAAATAAGTACCAGTTACGCACTAGGGTCGATATAATCGACTTAAACCGTTTGTCTGGCCTTGTTTGTCCTCTCTGTGTTTAGCCCCTTGTGGGTAGTAAAGAAATTGGCAATATTTTATTCTGTAACTCAATACGAAGGTGGCACGCTGTCAAAGTCGTCAGCATGCCGGGTTGAATGCTTAGCGGGATTTCAGCCGTCTGTTAGTTGCGAGTTCTAATTCCGCTGAGGTCGAATTCGCCCTTTATCATTTCAGGCTGGATGGAATAGGTACCAATTGGAATAGGTAACGGGTTGGATTTAATCAACTACCCCCGCGCACAAAAAATCTGTATCTTGTATCTGTAGTTGAAAGGATGATAACTCAACATAAGATGACAAACTGGATGAATGATTCGCTCGCTGGTTAACGTGCTTAGCGGTATTTCTTCCGGTTTCGAATTTTGACTGAAAATAACATCGAGGTGCAAATCGGTTGTAGCATAGTTGAAATGATTCTGACTCGACTTGCAAGCATGTGTGTGTGTGTATGTGTGTGTGATATAAAATAATCTCACATAGGCAAACACACCTTCTGTTTGGACGTTGACGTGATATCAAATCATACCCGCAATAATTATTTTTCATTATGGCAAAAGACCAGGTCCTTTGAAGGAAAGGACTGCAAGATTACATTAGTCCGATTACTTTACTGCTAATTGGTGTTAACCTCGATTGGATTTGAGCTCAGAACATGAAATAATGGAGAAATCTTGCTAAGCGTTTTTCCTGAGGCACTAACGATTCTGCCAGCACGATGCTTTGATCAGGAACGTGACACATAGTTGAAGTAATCATGCGTGAAATGAAAGAAACGTAAAGAGAAAGGAATATGATTATTTGTCAGTAAATGACGAGAAAAAGAACTGGCGTTATAGGAAATAAGAAGTGGGCAACTATACATGACCTGGAGGAAATGATGCACAATAAAGCCTAATATTTTAACTGTGTTTTAAGTATATCCGTCTTTTACCATTTTGACATAGTAAACATGTTTTTCAACTATATTTCAAATGCAGTGATAGGAAATATAGTTATATTATAAGTCACGGAATATGAACATGACTTAAAATTTTATTTCAAAAATAGTAATAGGAAATATAGGTATATAAGTCACGCAATGAGTAACATGATTTATTTCAAATTCAGTAATAAGAATTACGCTATAATATAAATCACGAAAATCTATTCTGAAAACCACATACAACAATTGAACAAAAGAAAACACCATCGGGGAGGGAAATGACAGTAACTCGGTGAAAATACACACGAAGATATGGAAACAATAAATGGGATGAAAGAGAAAGAATTTGAAAAATTTGAAAGAAAATGGGTCTCAAGTCGCAACATTAAACACACAACAGCAATTCAAGTATTTAAAATGCGAAGAATTGGTGAAGTGAATGAAAATACGAGATTATACGTTGCGAAATAAATAAATATATATATATATATATATATATATATATATATATATATATATATATATATATATATATTATACAGGCGACGTTCAGTTTTCGTCTACCAAATCCACTCGGAGCAGTTATAGGAGAAATCACTTAACCAATGTGCGACGCAGTGAGGCTGTATCTAGAACCATGTGTTTCAGACGCAAAACTTCTCACCATATACAACCACGCCTACTTATGTATATATGGATGTGTGTGCATATATATATATATATATATATATATATATATATATATATATATATATATATATATATATATATATATATATATATACATTTCAGAATTTCAGGCTTTGCTGAAAAAGCTACTTATGAAAGAATTTCTGAACTTTTGAATGGCCTCTACGAATGTTGAATGTTTAGCACACACACACATACAAACATGTTCATGCAAACACACACATACACACACAAACACAAGCACACATACATACATACACACACTGACACACACAAGCGCACATACATACATGCATACACACACACTCACACACAGAAAGTTGCCTCTCTTTAATTATCATATAATAAATATGAGAAAAATGCATGTTTTTGATAAATGTGGTTGTTCTATAATTCTTTTATGACATTTCATGTGTAAAGAGTTAACTAGGAGGCGTGTGGCAAGAATTTTCTCAGCCAGCTCATATTAAATAGAATGGAAAATGATTTAATAACCGCCTTCTTGACCATGTATATTGAAGTTGAATTCAGAAAAAAATTTTTTTTTAATCTCTGAGAAGTTGATATCGAAAGATGAAAAGAGAAAATGCATTACGAATGTAGTAATTGGACGGTGTCAAGAGACATGCATTAATGTGGGGAAACTTTTTGCTTGTGTTTGTCCCCACATCATTGCTTGAAACCGGTCCGAGTACGTTTCTCTCGGTGTAACTTGATGGTTCGGCAAAAGCGTCCAATGGAATAAGTACTAGGCAGTAAAAATTAGGTCCTGGGGTCGATTGCTCAACCGAAAGACTTTTAGGGTGGTGATCAAGCATGGTCGCAGTCAAAATATCTGAAACTAGTAAAATGATATATATATATATACACACACACACATATATATATATATATATATATATATATATATATATATATATATATATGTGTGTGTGTGTGTGTGTGTATGTATGTATATGTGCAGAAGGGGAGTGAAAGACAGAGAGACGCAGTTAAACATCGTAGATACCACAAAGTCCAATTGGAAGTTCGTGGAGGATTCTTGTAAATATTGATGTTTAGTTTTTCCTTTAATATTCATGCAGATATGTTAAACTTTTGTATGTTAGTAAAAAAGATGAACATTAAATAATTAATTCACTTTGTTTCTGAAGGCGTGAGGATATTAATGTTTAACAATCCAGTGCTCGAGGCTATCCAAGTGGTTTTAATGAGTTGCAAATATAAAATCGGAATTATGAAGTGAGAAACGGAAAAAGATATGCGAGAGTGAACAATTGTATGTTTATGATATTTAATTAGAGACTTTGTTTTAATTTTGGAGTCCTATCTAAGCGGAGGTTCACATACCAACAATATTTTTCCATATTTTCGATGTTTCTTACGGACTATGTACGCAGATCCTTAAAACATGATGGGCCCTTAATATTTCTGTCATCGTCTTTCCCCACTCTAATTTTAGTAATTTTACTTCAAAAACCACAGTTAAAAAATGAAAATGAGAACTGTTAAAAATTAAAATGAGAACACGCGCACTATATGTTCGGTGTTCACTTCCTTCAGCTTTATATTTCGGCGAAAGTTCTTTCGTCACACTTCTTTGACCTCATCAGTGGTCCTTTGCTTTCTTCTTTATATTTATGTCTCTCCTTCCTAAATATCTGCCGTTTTGTATTCCTACTGTATGTGTATTTACTTGCACATACGTATATCACTATGTATGCCTAGGTTGAGTGTTTGAGTGGGGATGTGTAGCAGTACCTCCTGTTTATTTACTTTTGTTTATTTTATTCAATTGTTTTTATCTATTTACTTTTTCATTTATTTATTTTTTTGATTTAATTTAATATATTATATTTTGTTTATATATATAAGTATATATTCATTTATTTATCTGTGCATTATATTAGTTTCATATTATTTTTAGCTTATGAGTATCTTATTCTGTCATAGATTGTGGTGTGTGTGTGTGGGCCGGGTGCTAGTGTTCCGTTCTAGTTTTCTATTTAGGCTATGTCTATCTTGAAATATGTGTACATTCCGTAATTTGTCTAAGCATTCTATGTGTAGACACTATTTTAGTTTCTATGTCGTTGAGTGAGATCCTCTTGTTCCCGCTCAGGTATGCTGTTATGGAAGCGATCAGTACTTCTCTTCCTTAAGTTCTCTCCAATGACCATTTGTCCGATCTCCTATGCTCCGCGCTGTCTCCCCTATGTCTTTCGTTGTCTTGTTTCTGCACCGTTCCTCTGTACATCTTATACTATAAACTACATTGTTAGCTTTACAATTTGTTTACGGGTTAAATCTACATACAATACAGTTCCTATCAGTACATGGGGTTCTACTAAAAGGGTAGGTTCTACCCATTATGGATTTGATAGGGTTTCCTAGCCTTTCTACAACCTTAATTCTTAGCTTAAGACTGTCTATGGCCCTTCGAAAGCGGTACAATTGAACGCAATAAGAAGAAAATAAGCAATGCCAACTCATGATAGAATACCCACAAATACGAGTATGTCAAATCCATTGACACCACCCTTAGAGGCAAACTGGCATACCGTTTTAGAAGGACCCTAGACAAGCTTAAGCTAAGATTTAGGGTTGGAAAAAAGCCAGGTAATCGTTATTGATACCTTATATAAATGCCATTGTTATTAATTACAGTATTGTAAAACCCGACACCGTATACAAAACCATTCGCGCACCATATATATATAAGAGATAATGGTGTCATTGAGACCCAAAGGTGTCAGGTTATGCTGAATAAGTGCTATAGACATGCCATAGTTAAGTTCCAGGTTCGGCAATATTGCAAATAAAGGGTTCAACGTCGTTCCTATGTCAGCGTGTGCATAAAATAATGTTTTGCATAAAAAGACAAAAAAAACCAAGGCTGTATATATATATTAGAGCATTTATAGATAGAATGTATTAGAGCAATGCTCTAATGTCTATACAGCCTTGGTTTTTGTTATCTAATTACGCAAAAAATAATTATATATATATATATGCGTACGAAGGTGCATGGCTCAGTAGTTAGAACGTCGAGCTTACTATTGTGAGGTTCTGAGTTCGATTCACAGACCTGTCTACATGTTGTACTCTTGTCTTGAGCAAGACTTTATATTTCACGTTGGTCCATTTCACTCAGCGGTAGAAAGGATTTGCGACGTCACTGGTGCCAAGCTGTATTGGATTTGTCTTTCCCTTGCATAACATCGGTGGCGTGGTGAGGAGAGGGTGGTATGTATGGGCGACCGCTGCTCTCCCATAAAAATAACCCTAGGTTGCGCGTTTGTCAGTGATGCGACTTTCCGCCCAGACTTGTACTCCGTAGCTGAACCTCTTAGGTGCATCTGTGGTCATTCTTGACCGATGGAGCCGAGTTCTATTTATGCATAATGCTTACATACATGCATACATACATACATACGCGGCATGAGTACATGAAAAGGAATCCCACACGGTTGTACCACCATATGATCTACAGAATAGATTGAAATCAATTTTCTTAAATTTCAAATTGGACAACGGCGAATATTTTCTCTGCTACTGCAAAATCTGTTTTTGGCTGAAGTAATCCACCGCTATTTCTACAGCTACGCATTTCTTTATACGAAAACATATTTCTAAATTTAAACAAAATCTGCATTATGCCCCTCTCTTTCCTCTCTTCCTCTTTCTCTCTCCCCTCTCTCTGTCTCTGTCTCTCTCTTTCTCAGCAAATGTCACCTTGTGAAAACGACGACGTAAACGAAATTTTTACAGTAGAGCTTTCATATAAAATATCTATGAGAAAAGTTAATTTCGTATTTTTACTTCATATATATATATATATATATATATATATATATAATATATATATATATATGTATATACATATATATGTATATACATATATATGTATGTATATATATGCACATATATATATATGTATATATATATGTACATATATATATATATATACATGTGTATGTGTGTTTGTGTAAGTTATCGATTTCTTTGTGCATTTATTTGTCTACATGTGTATTTTTTTCTTTTTGTAAAATCCCATAGAGACCCCAAGCCCTAAAATGCCATGTTCATGTCCGAGACAATATAACATTTCTACAGCCATTACCTACCAACGCTAACAAATTCAAATACTTTGATTTATGACCCTATCCCTACCGACCTATCTACATATCTATCCATGAAGCCATTATGTTGGCAATAAGATAACATGTTTGAGGTAGTATAGAACTGCGTGTGTGGGTGTGTATGTGTGTGTGTGTGTATTTGTGTGTGTGTGTGACAGTATATGTTTAAACAGGCATGTTCATAACTACTAGTGTTACAAATAAGTTTCTCTACTTTAAGACATATTAGTTGGTCCCTTTATTTTCCGAGTTCAAATTATTCTTGACCTTCGTCCTTCTAGAATCGATAAAGAACATGAAATATGCTTAAATCGAATCAAGCGAATAGAATCGATTCTCTTCGTAAGTTTAGGCCTTACGTTTATGTGCTAAAGATATTGTATAATATTTCTCTGTACACGTTTCATAAATCACATAAGACTATCTATAACCTATAAATTCCCATATTAACTTTAAAATAGCGCACAAGATTATGTTCCCCATAATTTGAAAAAATGATCCTTCCGTATATCTAATATATTGTCATATATTTTGCACGACTGAAATGGGCCTATAGGGGTCAGAGCTTTTACTGTGAAACTACTATTTACCACTAAAACGAAATAAGTAGATAACAGGTTGAGAAAACGCTGGAAGCGGACACGGCGGCTATATATTCTATCCTATATTTGGACTCATGCCATATATACTATACGCGCCATACCTGAATAAATGCCATTTTTTCTTAAGCGGTGGCGGGGTTGATTATACCGACTCCAGTACTTGGCTTGTACATATTTTACCGAATACGAAAGAATGACAATCACAGTTGGCCGCGACGGCTTTTCAACTCAAAATGTAAAAAGCCTTTAGCATTTATGCGAGGTTCTTCCAACTCGCTGCGTTCATAATGGTTTCAATTTTAGCACAATGCTAGCAAGTTTGGAGACGTAAGTCAGTCGACTACATCGGCCCCCAGTTCTAAGCTGCTAGTTATTTTTATTGACCCCGAAAAGAAGAGAATCACAGCTGAACTCGGCTAGACGTTAAAAGGATCGAAGTGCTGCTAGGCGTTTTGCATGGTGTGCTACCGATTCTGCCAGCTGGACCACTTTCGCTGCCTTAACACTACTACTACTGCTGCTGCTATATCTACGACTACTACTACTACTACTACTACTACTACTACTACTACTACTACTACTACTAACAATGATAGTAATAATAATAATAATAATAATGAGGAGGAGGATGATAATAGTTATAATAATAATAATAATAATAATAATAATAATAATAACTACAACAACCTTGGGGACGTTTAACATGCCAAAGCGATAAAACAGTGCTCCGAAATCTATACAAAATCATCGGGAATAAAGAAAAGAAATGGAACCTAAACCAACTCACAAATTGCTGGCCTATATCCAAGTAAGTAATTCTCATTAAAATTTATTTCTATTTTCCAAATGAAATATATTTTAACTGTGTATCATCTCCAAACACCATGCAATAAATAATGAAAAATAAATTGGATAATACCCGCAATATTCAACCCAATGATAATAAACGGGATGTACGTAGTTTACACTTGATCCACAACAAGTACGAAATACCACACGAGCAAAGACATTTAACACCAGAATTGAAGAGACCGGTACCTTATGAAAATAATGATCAACACAATAAAGGGCCCGACGTAATTCCTCGTGTCCCACAAATAGAAATCAAGCATACATAAATGGATAACTGATGAATATATTTCAATTCTACACGCTTATTTTACAGAAGTGCTTTACCCACATATATGTGCATGTGTGTGTATACATATGATTATACATATGATTTACTCTTTTACTTGTTTCAGTCATTTGACTGCAGCCATGCTGGAGCATCGCCTTTAGTCGAGCAAATCCACCCCGGGACTTATTCTTTGTAAGCCCAGTACTTATTCTATCGGTCTATTTTGCCGAACCGCTAGCTGACGGGTACGTAAACACACCAGCATCGGTTGTCAGGCAATGCTAGGGGGACAAACACACACACAAACACACACACATACACACATATATATGTACATATGTACGACAGGCTTCTTTCAGTTTCCGTCTACCAAATCCACTCACAGGGCATTGGTCGGACCGGGGCTATAGCAGAAGACACTTGCCCAAGATGCCACGCAGTGGGACTGAACCCGGAACCATGTGGTTGGTTAGCAAGCTACTTACCACACAGCCACTCCTGCGCCTATATACTCCTGCGCCTATATGTATATATATTATATATATATATATATATATATATATATATATATATATATATATATATATATATATTATATATATATATATATATATATATATATATATATATGGAAGCATAAATGTCTGTATCTATATGCGCGCGCGTGTGTCTGAATATATATATATATATATGTGTGTGTACTTTCTCCAAGTTCTTTAACTGTAGCTCCGTTACTTCTCTACTGCTGTTTACAGTTCAATGGGGAATATATTATATCAATTATATATACTCTCTACATTATGTATATTTCAACAAATGTTAGTCTACAACTGTAATATCTTCTCAATCAATCTTTACTACACCGATTTATGGCAATAATTTACATCTTAATGAAGCTGGAAGTAGACAGCATAATGTATGTTACCACTTAAGTAGCGCGTTTTAATCTTGCATCTATAAAGTTTCAGTTATTGCAAAATTCAGAAAGATGTTTGAAGCCGCACAGTGTCTGCTTATATTTTAGCGCGTATCTATGTTTACGTGTATATATATATATATATAAATAAACCACGTATATAGGTGTGCGTTTGTCTGCCCTTAATACATGTGTGTATGCACACACACACACACACACACACACACGCACGCATATATGGGTGCTGATCAAGTCGAGGTTTCTTTTAATAGTACTCGTTGATTTATGTCATATAACAAGAAATGTTCGTATACTCAAATGCCATTAGAAAGACATGGTTTAAATTGATAACTTTTAGCATTTACATAGAGGTTATAAGTATTAGGAATACGGATGATCTGTAAGCAATGCATATTTACATTTATACAGATACAGTTGCATACATACTTACATACATACGTACACAGCGCTGAACCACGTGGCAGGTGTGGGAGTGAATACAAAGCGACATGAGATGATGCGCTTTGCTGAAGAACATAACGCACCACCCTGTCTTAAAACTGAACACGGGATCATGAGGGCCACGAGCTCATGCGCCCTTATATATGTACATACATACAGACATATATAAACTGGTCTGTAGGTGAAAACCATTCCATAGATATCAAAACGCGCAAAAATCTTGACAACAACTGGGAATTATTTACATTATTTATAATATTTAAATTTGACGGATATTTGTCCTCATCTTGGTTGTTGTTAACACAACGTTTCAGCTGATATAACCTCCAGCCTTCTTCAGGTGTCTTGCGGAAATTTTAGAATTTATTTTTAGAAAACATATTTGCCACGTTGAAATGTAGTGTAACTACTGCATTGATATGTTACCACTAATCCCGGTCTTTGATTCATACATATTTACCCGACGAATATTATATTTCGCTAGGAATTTCAGCTTCTATGAATCATTTTCTCATTTAAAAGTAAACATCTGAATACGAAAATAGATTATATAGATTTAATTCATGAAGATACAGCCTGAAGTATTATAATGCTTTATATACGTAGATGCATACATACATAGATATGTGTGTATGTATAAACATATCTTTATCTGTATTTGTGTGTCTATTTACATATTGATATGCGCACATGCACACACACACAGACATATATAATGGGCTTCGGTCGGCCATATCCACTCACAAGGTACTGATCGGCATCGAGCAATAGTGGTCAACTTGGTCAACTTGTCAAGGATTAGGCCTGAAATGAGAACTGTGTGGTCGAGCAGCAAGCGTCTTACAACACAGCCATACCTGGCCATATATTTATAAAACATGTATGCTTACTTGTTTGTGCGTCAGTACCTGACAGCGAGAATGGATTTGTTTGTTTTTGTTGTGTTCTTTGTGTTTCTCCGACTCCATCGCTTGTCAACCGGTTTTGGGTTATTTAAACCACTTGAAACGTAGCGGTTCGAGAAACAAGTGAGGGTTACGATAGAATAATTACTATACTGTTGGAAACAAACATCCGAGGCGGTGCCCTCGCATGCTCGCAGTTTGATGACTGACAAAGTAAAAGGTAAATGATATACATTTATGTATTTGTTTTGCAAAAGCTATACGTGACAAAGTTTGGCTCTTATTGTTTGTGCATTCTTTTGTCTTTTACATCACGTGTTGATTGGCTTACATGCTTGTTTCGAAGTAAGGCAAAATAGGCCTTTATAGTATAGTTTACAAAACATAAGGTATGTATTGTGGAGGTTTTTAATCAATTAAACTTGATGGATATGTGACAATGTGTATTTTACTGTTAGCTTGATTGTGTGTGTCTTCGTGAGTGTCTTGCTGTGTATGAGTGTGTGCATGTGAGTGTGTCTGTGTGTATTTATTCGTGTGTCATAATATCATGGACATCTCTATTATAATTATCTCAATTCAAGGTATCGCCCTAGTCTTAATTGTGCGGAAAATATGTTTACCAAGTCGACATTCACGGGAGATATATTAACGTTATAGCCAAACACATTGACAGAAACTCAGGAAATATCACTTGAAATAATCCCCCACCCCTGATCTTTTTCATGCTTCAGAAGCTTATATATTGTTAATGAATGACTAAGCAGATGTGTCACTTAATGTCCGATCATATACATCACAGCGTGAATCTATATCATCTTCAAGTGCTTCAAAGTTTGTCAACTCGATGGAAACCATTCGTCTTCTGAGTATTGCCTACAGAAAAATCTTTATTGGAAATATGAAACTGCAAATTTCCACTTGTCATTCAATCATGCGCATGAGCATATATATACATGCATATATATATATATATACATATATGTATATATTTGTATATGTATACATATATATATATATATATATATATATATATATATATATATATATATATATATATATATATATATACATAAATATATATACATATATATATATATATGTATATATTTGTATATGTATACATATATATATATATATGTATATATTTGTATATATATATATATATATTTATATATGTATGTATATGTATATGTATATATATATATATACATATATATATATACATATATATATATATATTTATTTATATCAAGTGTAGGTGGCATAATGCGTGTGTGTATGCACATACACACATACATGCATATAATATACATATGTATATATATTATATATACACATTTTTATGTCTGAGTGTGGCTTTGTGTGTACAGAAGTAACGAATATAATAACAATCTACAAGATATATTTGAAAACCTATTGAAGTAAAACGGTCAATAATGAAATATATGGGTTGAGAAGCAGGCGAACATTTTTATTTGATGAAGTGAAGAATTACCATGAACATTGTATCGAATTTCATAGAATAATAGTAAGTTATGTTAAATACATCGATTGAAGATTATCAACAGAGAATGTCGACAGAATTCTGCAGTTAACAATCGACCAATATTTTAGAAAATATAAGAATACGATGTTTATTCGAATTAGTTCATTGATTTTTATCGCAGCTTTGTTTGTCAGAATCTACTTTCAGCTTCGTTTAATATATAACCTATGCAAAGAAACATTAACGTCGTTTCGAGTAGGAGACCAGATTCCAATAGTAATCCCTAGTTTACGCGAAAGTTTAAAATAGACAGTGGTAGATATATTGGATAGAGTATAAGAAAACACTAAAAAATTCATAGGCATAAAGAATTCAGACGAAGAGTTGATTTGTTGTAGATGAGGGGAATATGTCATATATTCTTATTAGTCAATATTAGTTAAGTCAATGCTTCTTCAAATATCTTTTGCAAGACATACGCAGTAAATTGGATTACATACCGATAGCTAAATAAAACCGATCGTCAGACAGGCGGTTATACTTATGTAAGAATTCCGGAGAAAATGTCTTTAAAATGAGGAAACGTATATTGGACATTAATTATCATAAGTACGCCAGATACAATTTAGGAAAACGATATGAAAGAACGTATTTCTTACATATTCATACGTTTAAATATAAGACTAATGTGTATCTACAAACCGGAATAGCAACTCTCAAAGAAGGTTAAACCACACTGCATATATTCACATGCAGGTCATATATATATATATATATATATATATATATATATATATATATATATATATATATATATATATATATATATGTATGTATAAGGGTGAAAAGGAACACACGAGTTGATATATGAAAAAACAAGTAAAAAATAGAAAATGCTAAAATAATTTTATAGTGAACATTTCAGTACCGGTTTCGGTCATTTTGAGACCTTTTCAACTGTAACGATTAAATAATTAATTTAGAAAAATTAGAAGAAAAGTTTTCTTAAAAGAATATTTCTATAGTAGTGTTCAGATTTATGTGGCATTCTGCCTTTCTCTGACTCCCTTGTTTGCACTTGTGGTTTCGAGGTAGTTGTGAGTTCTTGGTAGGGTAGTAGAGGGAAGGCTGGTGAGGAAAGGGGGTTGGGAGAATCTGGGAGTGCCCTGTGGTCGTATTTTGAATGGTCAGTGGCGGCTGGCACCTCAGTTCAATTCAGGAGAATATTTATATTGACAGGCTTGTTATATAGAATTAGCGTAGGTGTTATACTAAAAAACATAGTGACAAACTTAAGGGGTAGGGGGTGGAGAAGAAGAAGAAGAAGAAGAAGAAGAAGAAGGAGAAGGAGAAGGAGAAGATGATGGTGATGGTGGTGATGATTATGACGACGATGATGATGATAACGATGATGATGAAGAAGAAGAGGAGGAAGAGGAGAGATGGTGGTGATGATGGTGGCGATGATGATGACGCCGATGATGATGATAACGATGATGATGAAGAAGAAGAAGAAAAAAAACAGAGAAGGGAGAATATGAATGGGTGTAAATATAGCTATGAAGGGGCTGATTAGTAATGGATTCTATGGAGTGTAGTATTTGTGTGTGTATATATATTTTTTTATTTTATTCTAAAGTTGAGGTATATTAATTGTTTGTCGTAGACCCGTTGAAGTGGCTTGTATTTTGTAATAAAGATATTTTCTTTACTTATTCTTTGTCTCGAGAGACAAGGAATAAGTAAAGAAAATCTCTTTATTACAAAATACAAGCCACTTCTTAACGGGTCTACGACAAACAATTATATACCTCAACTTAGAATAAAAGAAAAAAATATATATACACACACAAATACTACACTCCATAGAATCCATTACGAATCAGCCCCTTCATAGCTTATTTACACCATTCATATTTCCCTTCTCTGTTTTTTCTTCTCTTCTTTTCATCATCATCGTTATCATCATCATCGGCGTCATCATCTCGCCACCATCATCACCACCATCTTCTCCTTCTCCTCCTTCTTCTTCTTCATCATCATCGTTATCATCATCTTCGTCGTCATAATCATCATAATATGTATTTATGTTATAAAAGCAACATACATATGTTCGTCTCTCTATTGATTGCATATAAATATGGATATATGTGTATGTGTGCTTATGGTCTACACAGCTGGTGTTTATGAATAATTCTTAATGTTAATGTCGTTAAATTTTTTAATGAACACCATCAGTAACGTTTTATTGATAAAAGACACGTGTAGGAAAGTCGTATTGTTTATGCATATTGGGTTGAGTTGAAACCGCAACTTACTGTTATGGCCGTCATCGCTAATTCAGACATAAAATATGCTGCAGGCGTAGAACATAAAATCCAACACCCCCTGCTGTACTCTTTCGCCACGACTTTCTCTCACCCTGTATTCCTGTTTCTGCTGTACCTGCATTTCGAAGCGCCAGTCTTGTCACACTCTGTTTCATGCGGAAATGTTACATTTCCTGTCCCTTATTGTAACACCTTAAATCTTCAATAATATTTGATTTTATATTCCACCAAAATGTGTTCTTTTTTAATCAGAGGATGCTCGAACGTCTGTGGAAATTCTTGTCCAGTGTGTTTATAAGAATTGTACTTATTCCAATTATATGTCACTTGTGCATATGTATTGACTTTGTAAGTTTTTGTGATTTCATGCGGTAATTTTCTTTGCTGTATATAATCACGACTGCATTGAAAGCTGCATTATATATAGCCACCAAATTATAAAAAAAAATATCATGAAGAAATACCAAAATATGCAATTAGATCTTAAATTTAGATACATCAATACGATGACATTTTTACTAAATATGATGTTCAATACTGGGGCCATTGGATATGAACCAGGATCCTATGCCGCAGCTAAACCAGTACTTATCAAAGCAAGTAAACAGTATTTAAGCATCATTTAATAGAAGTTCATACAGGCATATTGTAACATACTTTTTACCTTTAAACTATTGAACAAGAGAAATTCTTCAATTGTAAACATCTAAGTATGAGAAGCAAATATTTTTTTAATATTTTAATTATAACATTGAAGGGAGGATGATTAAAAGATCAGATAACTGTTAACATGTAAAGTACAATATCATGTTTTTATTTCAAAATATGCGTAGAAGAAAAATATACAGTCTACTGTTGTCTGAAATTTTGGGAACATATAAAAATTTATGTTGTTGGAACATACCAGCCTAGTGAACACTTATTTATAATACACAAATAATAGTCTTTGTAATGTATTATTACAATCTATCATCTACTTGTTATTGATTTTCTTTTTTTGCCTCTGACATTTAAACCTCTAGTTTGCTTATTTTCATCTTCGCATTTTATTCATAATTTGAAATATTATTTATTTGCATTTACCAAACGATAAATCACATTTATTGTTTTTAAATCTAAACTTCCAGGTAAAAGAGAATAACTATTTTTCTTCCTCAAAGGATCATGTTCACGTAAAAATAATAAATCAGAAACTTGTAAATAGAAATGATTTATTGTTTCACATTACTGCAGTTATAAAATTCGCTCTGAGTAAATAGAATAGGTTGATTATGTTAAAGACTTTGAATAGCATTTACAATGTCATTAGAGTTGCAACAAATTAGTTGTGTGTCGTTGTTTTTTCTTAAGTGACGGCTCATTGTATGCAGAGTTCAAACATGAATTTAGCTTTGACTTTCATCGTCTCGAACTGATCAAATTCTTTTCTGTTCCAATGCAGCAGTAAATAAAATGTCCAATGCATGGAAATTTTAGAACGTTCGTCAACAAGCAATGCTTTATGGTATCCGACTATAAGTGATCTCTGTTTGATAATAGATGAAACTGCAATCCGCTTTCAATTCACTATTTTTTACTTGGTTTCATTTACCTGAAATTACACCGATTCGAGTATTAGGAACAATTGTATACCTATTTCTTTACTAACCACAAGGGGCTAAACACAGAGGGAACAAACAAGGACAGACAAACGGATTAAGTCGATTATATCAACTCCAGTACGTAACTGGTACTTATTTAATCGACCCCGAAAGGATGGAAAGCAAAGTCGACCACGGCGGAATTTGAACTCAGAACGTAGCGACAGACGAAATACCGCTTATCATTTCGCCCGGTGTGCTAACGCTTCTGCCAGCTCGCCGCCTTAATAGTATACCTTTCAGATAACGCCTTTCTCTTCTTCCTCCATGGTTTCTTGCGAAAACCTGAAAAACTGAAAGAGATCATATTTGCTACCTTTCTTTATAATATAAACAGTATTAGACTAACAGATGGACATACAAACACACAAACGCATGCACACAAACACACACATATAAGTAGCAAGACAGGCAAATAAGAACACATAAAAGGCATAGCGTCCGTTCTCCATGCTAGCATGGGTTGGACGGTTCAACTGGGGTCTGTGACGCTGGAAGGCTTCATCTGACTGGGCCTGATGAAGCATTCCAGACCCCAGTTGAACCGTCCAACCCATGCTAGCATGGAGAACGGACGCTAAGTGATGATGATGATGATGAACTTTTCATTTAAAATATTGTTTATTTCTTATTGTGTGACTGTCTTACTTAATTCTTACCCCTTTCATGACAATTGCACTTATAGCCTCTATTTATTTGTGCTATACTTAATGCCAATTACGAGGATGTTGACTATCTATACTACATAAGCCTTAAATAACCCAAATATGTGCGTTTGTAGATGAATGTCTGTGTGTGTGTGTGTGTGTGTGTGTGTGTGTGTTTATACAGTAGAAACTTTTAAATTCTCCTCTCTATTCGCAGAGTGTTATTGCGTCTTTGCAGTCCGATCTCGGTGAAGCTCGTTATCTATTAATATCATGTTTTCCATTTAGAATATGTTTGAAATCACATTGGAAAAACACCGGGTATGTCGATACGTCTGTAATATACTCTTTTTACTCTTTTACTCTTTTACTTGTTTCAGTCATTTGACTGCGGCCATGCTGGAGCACCGCCTTTAGTCGAGCAAATCGACCCCGGGACTTATTCTTTGTAAGCCCAGTACTTATTCTATCGGTCTCTTTTGCCGAACCGCTAAGTAACGGGAAAGTAAACACACCAGCATCGGTTGCCAAGCGATGTTGGGGGGACAAACACAGACACACAAACACACACACACATACATATATATATATACGACAGGCTTCTTTCAGTTTCCGTCTACCAAATCCACTCACAAGGCATTGGTCGGCCCGGGGCTATAGCAGAAGACACTTGCCCAAGATGCTACGCAGTGGGACTGAACCCGGAACCATGTGGTTGGTTAGCAAGCTACTTACCACACAGCCACGCCTGCGCCTATATATATAGAATAGTTTAATAATATCTGTTGTAACACGAAATATAAAGTATTTCTACGTCTTCATTAATGGCAAATTTCTCAAGAGCCAAGTCATACACAAATATATATACATTCGGGAATAAACAATTAAGATAAAATTTATCATTAAAAATACGCCAATACTCTGATATTAATTATGTAAACAATAGACTAACAGAAATAAAGAAGTCTTTTAGTTAAATCGATTCAGAGATTTACTTATAATTTTGCTTTCAATCTCAAAGGGAATTTAAAGCTATGTCGAGGTTAAATGTTGTATTTTGGATGTTACAATATCTTACTCACATAGCATTGTGCGTGACAAGTATTTCCGTTTCAATAACTCTTGATTTCACCGCTTGTCAGTGTTTACGCTTCTACTATCATTTAATCCATTTTCTTTGAAATTTCTTCTGCTGATTGTTTTTTGCTGTTGAATTTGTGCTATGAAATTTCAAAGTAACTTGCGCCTACTTAGAGTCATTCATTAATGAAAGACCTTTACTACACTGGAAATCCATTATGTTTACTGATAACATTCAGATCGTTAAAACCCCTTTAATCACGGCACTTATCATCATCGCCCTCGTCGTCACCATAATCATCATCATTACCCAACATTTTCAACGTTATTATTGTACTCGTCAACATCATCATTACCACCACCATCACCATCATCATCAACATCTTCATCATTATCATCATCATCATTCATATTATTATTATTATTATTATTATTATTATTATTATTATTATTATTATTATTATTATCATCATCATCATCATTGTTATCATATCATTATTATTATTATTATTATCATTATTATTATTATTATAAGTATTATTATTATTATAAGTATTATTATATTATTATTATTATTATTATTATTATTATTATTATTTTATTATTATTATCTTTCATCCTCCCCGCCATTTTCTATTTAAACATTTGTATACTGTACTTATGTCCCTTCTTTTTCTGTGTATACCATGTATACTTGCTTTCTTTCCATGTTTTAAATCCTTTCTCACCCGACGGTATCGTTAGCTCGTCCATACATCTGATTTTGCCTTTGTTCAAGACCAACACACCACACTTTTTCATTCCGAATTTCAATCTGGTATCAACACTGAAAGCATATACCGTATGAATGAGGGAACTTATTTGTGATTTATCTTTAACATAAAGTTTTAGGTCATCCATGAATAACAAATGGTTGATCTTTTGTTGGCGGCTTTTGAATATATACCCAGCCTATGTTTTCCTCCGAATCAGAGTTAGTGGTATCATGCACATTATGAAGATCAGTGGAGACATGCAGTCTCCTTGGAAGATGTCTCTCCTGTTTTCTATCGTCCCTAAACCAAATAGGTTCATACATTCAATAACCCAAGAATGTGGGATCATATCGTACGCCTTACGATAATCGATTCATCCTTGCCATGGCTAAGTTAGTTTTCCTCCAGTTAATAATTTCCACATAAGTGGCAAGCGGTATATCAGCCTGTAATTGTCTACCGTATTGCCTTTTTCGATGATTTTCAAGTACAGCAATGTTCTGCCCGTTGCCAACCACTCTGGTGTTACTTGGTTGTCATTTAACAAGGTGTAGCGTTGTGCAGCTATTCGTGCTCGACATTCACCAAATCTTTTGATCCAGTAGCCTTGAAATTCATTTGGTCCTGGGGCCTTCCATTTGCCCATTTTCTGCTGATTTCTTTCACTTAGCTGACTGAAAGCACACGTTCTACTTGTTTTGGACAGACCACTGTTTGTCTCATTTCTTGCAACCATTCAGCATCCTTCTTGTGCTCTTTGTGTATTAGTAGTGGCCAGCCCACTTCACACCTTGTGGCGTCCACCACAACATAATGTCAGAGTGTTTACTCAACTAGGCCCTCATAGGTTTTTGAAAATAAGTGAGTATGGAGAGGAAGGTGCTTCTCAGTAGACAGTGCCTTTATGCAAAAGGTTGGTAAATGCTGTGAAAACATGAACATGTATATAATTACGCGAAATATGTGGCTTTAGGTTTTGGAAGAAACGTTGTTTGAGAGATTTTGTATTTGGTGATAAGGGCAACCCTGATTACATCTAGTTAATATATTGCTTCTATTGGGAGAAGTGTATTATCCATGCATTCGCAATTTTCTCTACTTTCTCATTTGGCTGCTTCCATTCTCATCACATGTGCCATTTCATTCATCAGTTCTAGTTTCATCTTTAACCTGACGTTTTAGTGACCACCTTGTCTAGCGTCTCAATGGTAAATGAAATGAAACATCCGCATCGTCTTCGTCATTATTCGTATCATCGTCGTCGCCGTCGCTATCATCACTATTATTATCATCATCGTCATCATCGTCATCAGCAGTAGCAAAATATCATGAGCTTCATTACCACTTTTTAAATTTTTGCTCTTATTGTTATTATTATTATTATTATTATTATTATTATTATTATTATTATTATTATTATTATTTTATTATTACCATCATCATTATTTATTCCACCCATTTTGGTGATTTACATAGTTGAACACTTTTTCGATTACTTCAACAAATACCATATCATTACTGCTATTGACAGTTCAGGCAGGATACTTTTCATTTCAGATTGCCTTGACAACATCCGGTTTCTTATTCTCTATATTTCAGACTAAAGTCATACTCTGAAAACCTTTCCTATATGCTTTTGCAATCTGTTATATTTTCTCTGGTAAAAGGTAGATAAAATGCCCTTCCCTTGAAATTATTGAGTGGGTCAGAACTAGCGATACATTCTCGGTTAGCTGGTGTTAATGACTAGAAACAATTTTGTTTATTATTTTTACAACTTCTTGATATTTCATACGTTTTGAACCACACATTTCTGTGGGTGATTTCCTATAATATCTCGCAATATTTTCTCATCGTGTCCTGTAGTTATCAATCATTGCTGCAGCACAAGTTACCTACTATAAATTTTGAACTGTATTGTAGGAGTGTTTCGTAATACATCCATAGAAGAGCATTTTAAAATCCTGTGTTTACTCCAGTTTCCAGCATTTATGTCTTATTATCTCCGCTAATACCTTCTTAGTCCTTCTCAAAGCTAACATTTGCCTCCTCGACTTTCAATTTCTATTTCTTGTTAATTAATATTGTGGTGTCATTAAGTAGTTATTACTTGCTGTTCCTGGCATATAACACTGATCCAGGTATATTATGTCAGCTGGTATTTTAGTTCTACGATGTTCTGTATTCCGTTCCATTTGTCATTTTTCAAATTAGATTTAGCTTCTTTTCAGTGAGATACTTTTCTGAAAGAATTAATATTTAGTGCCAAGATGTATGCAGCGCACATTTGCTTTGATATTCAATCAACTGAATAGGTCTCTAGAAGTTAATGTGGACCAACCTTATAAAATGCAATGTATTATCCCGGGATATCTTCCACACTTTCTACATTAACACTGGTGGTTTATGCCATTGTAGACATTCCTTTAATTATACCCACTAAGCTTTCGCTATTCCTGTATGATAAACTTTGCTATTCCTGCTTCCACATTCAGAGCCGGTTATTTAATTTTATTAAGGCGGCGAGCTGGCAGAAACGTTAGCACGCCGGGCGAAATGCGTAGCCGTATTTCGTCTGCCGTACGTTCCAAGTTCAAATTCCGCCAAGGTCGACTTTGCCTTTCATCCTTTCGGGGTCGATAAATTAAGCACCAGTTACGCACTGGGGTCGATGTAATCGACTTAATCCCTTTGTCTGTCCTTGTTTGTCCCCTCTGTGTTTAGCCCCTTGTGGGTAGTAAAGAAAAATATTTAATTGGGGATGGTTGTAATATTTTCGTCTTCATTTGACATTCTATTTACCAAAATATTAGTGCTAGAAATGTATAACTTTTGATTTATTTCTTTTATTACTTTTTGCGTTATTATACACTGCTGGATCACTTATTTTCATTTTCATTGTGTTTATTGTTTATGAAAACAATCGACTCCCTTTTTATAAATTGTCAGTGTGTAAAATGTCAAAAGGCAATAACACCTTTGGTGAATGATGTGTGGAACTACAATCGACTATCTGATACGTTTCGAACTGGCTAGAATTCGAAATCAGTAAGACAGTAAAGGAGATATATAACGGGTTCAACATTTCCAAGATTACAATGTAAAGTCCTGTGGCTGTCGATTGCAGAGAGATGTAGCGAATAACAGAAATTGAATCGTTTCGGTATAAAAAGAAGAATATGAACTTCATAACTGATGAGTTACATAGAACCGGAGGTGGTAAATGAAGGTCGTAGAGAGCTAAAACTGCATACAAATGGTGCCATCCGAATTTGACAAATGAAGACCAGACTCGACCTTTCGGAATCCTATATATTGGCAATTCGTGCAAAGAGACACTTAGTAGGGTCAGAGAAACGTTTCATTTTTGTAATTATCTCGATAAACTTTCAAATGTTAGATAACAATACGCTGACAAAACTAATTAAATTCATTCGAATACTCCAATGAAAGCGAATAAATGGAAGCTATGCATGTAATCAAATGGTTATTAATGACGAAAATTAGATAAACTTTTAATTTACAACATTGCCTCTATCAACTCTACAAATTAAATTAAATTAAATTAAAATCGGGATTCCATAAATATATCGATAAATCAATGACATTCACCAAATTTCATTTTGTTTTTGAAAATTTTGAAAAGCGTAAAGCAGTAGCGAGCCCGTTTAAACGCATCACAGTATTTTATATGAAATATAATTTGTAATTGAGCAAACATATTTTTCATTTGTGATTGGTAAAATATCAAACTCTAAGCGCATCAGTTCAATGGAGTAACTCTCTTGAATGTAAACGTAGCGCAGAAAGGCAATTTAACGAATATTAAATTAGCATTATATCAATTCTTGATTGCTGATCCGATACCGCTCTGGGGAATTTTACAATCACATTCGAGTAAAATGTTTTACAGGGACAAGGGCTTGATTCTCAACTTCATTGTTCCAGGTTCAGTTGCACTGCGTGACACCTTGGGGAATTGCCATCGGAGTTGATGTGTTTACGTCCCCGTAACTTAGCGGTTTGGTAAAAGAGAGGGATGGAATAAGTGCAAGATTTTGAAAATTTAATCCTGGAGTTGATGTGCTCAACTAAATACCTTCAAGATATTTGACCCCAGCGAGGTCGCGGTCAAATGACTGAAAGAAATAAAAGAGAAAAGAGGAAAGAAAGAATTAGTATTGTGGCTAAGGGAGGCCACTTTTCTTTATGAAAACAATTTCTCTTCCTAATATACATTGGCTTCTTATCAGCAACATGATTATGTATTCTAGTTCTATATTTCAGAGATGAGGAACTATGTATATTATTTAAATTATTTACAATTGACGGATATTTGTCTTCATCTTTATTGCTGGTAATGCAACATTTCGACTGATATACCCTCCTCTTTTCATCAGGTGTCTTGGGGAAATTTCGAAACTGGGTTCTCATTCCTAAGGTATTTTTAAATGTTGCTATTATTATTATTATTATTATTATTATTATTATTTTATTATTATTATTATTATTATTATTATTATTATTATTATTTTATTATTATTATTATTATTCAGGTCACTGCCTGGAATCGAACTCGGAATCTTGGAGTTAGTAGCCCTCGCTCTTAACCAGTACGCTGGTTAAGAGCGCTGGTTAAGAAACGTTGTGTTAACAACAAAGTAGATGAGGACAAATATCCGTCAATTGTAAATAATGTAAATAAAGATGATAACGTATGTTATCATTTTTTGTGAGAAACATGAGTATGTAATAATCAGAATTCAAACCGGATTAGAATAAATAGTGTCAGTGTTGGGATAGTTTAGTGAACTAAAAATGCAACAAGTAGTTACTTTCGACCGATTATATTCTACGTTCTGGATATTTCCTGAGATTGCCTGTAAAATAGTTAAGGGCTTTAAGAATATATTATGTGAGATATGTTGGCTCACAACATTTTACAATCCAACTTCAGAATAAATATTTGATTATTGATCAAAAAATTCAACAAAATAACTTTCTCCGAAATGCAGATCAAAAATGCAGCTCTAAGTATCATCAGTTAAATGTTTGTGAAACATACTAAATTGTTTTATAATTCTCACAGTCGGATATAAATATCAAGTTCAAAGAGGATTTCAAATATTTTCCAAAACAAACATTTCAAGACCTTCCAATAAATGTAGTGCAGACATCTTGCTAATTTTCAAACATCATCCTTGATTTAAATCTCACTGGAAGCAAAGCTCGAGAATTGACAAATGTTGGGGCGTTATTATTCTTCCGAAATGGCGGTATGATCTCCATCTGAAAATAGGTTATATCACGACTGTATGTATAGGAAGTTAATATCAGAAATGTAGACAGAGACGTACATGGTTCTAAATTTTTATGTGATGTATATGACAAAGCAACGGATATTATACAGATAATGCAACTTATAGCAGTATGTATGAACATACATATACGTTGAACATTTTCTGCGAATGAACGTAAGGAACGTGTAGGATGATCATATCTGATTTCATTGTTTAGTTAGATATCGCAGGATCCAAGCTTTGTTAAAATGCTTTTAAACAACTGCACAATGGAGCTCATCGTTTCTTAGAAGCGACAGTTAAACGTACTTAACGGCGCTGGTAATGCTGCATGTGTACATTGTTATATCGCATCTTTCATCATGCTGGATGACTTGACTTCGAATGTGATATATGTATATATATATCACATGCGTGTGTGTGTGTATGTATATGTATATATGTATATATATATATATATACACTTAAATATATATATATATAATCAATAATAAGAAAGGGTAAAATTAATTATTTAATTAGTAATTAATAATTCAACCAAGTAGCGTTCAGCATGTAGGAATACCATTTAGGGTAAACTTAAACATTACTTTATATAATTATGAATATAATAATAATTAGGGTTCAGCAAAAAATTTTTGGGCTGAACCCTAATTATGATTATATATATATATATATATATATATATATATAATCGTTAGCACGCCGGGCGAAATGCTTAGCGGTATTTCGTCTGCCGTTACGTTCTGAGTTCAAATTCCGCCGAGGTCGACTTTGCCTTTCATCCTTTCGGGGTCGATAAATTAAGTACCAGTTACGCACCGGGGTCAATGTAATCTACTTAATCCGTTTCTCTGTCTTTGTTTGTCCTCTCTGTGTTTAGCCCCTGGTGGGTATATATATATATATTCTAGTTTAATTTTCTTTAAATAACAAGGATGTTTAAGACGAAATAGATGAGCGTAGCGCAGAAGTGCAGAACCAGCGCCAGATTGACAGGCGTTGATCCATGTAAATAAAGCTTGTGGCCTATAGTTTTTGTCTTCCATTTATCTGACCTAGCTGACTGGATCACAAACGATTATCAGGAATCAATAAACTACTCCCTGTGCTTCCGTTTTTGTAACAGACTGCAATGATCGACACTGCTTTAATATTGCCACTGACGAATCTTAAACAAGGAAACCAAAATTTGTGGCGATCTTACAACAGATGTTAAAAACAAAACATGCATTCTAAGTGTAGCCCCTCCTTTTTAATATTTCCTTTATAGTTAAGTCTCAAAATATTCAATTAAATTTTTTAAATTAGCATAGGAAGGCAAACTAATTCCTGTAAGTGTGATCGATATTTTATTTTATTTCTTCGCTAACCTCATAGTCTTGTTTACATAACAATAACAGAACTATGTTTTCAAGAACGTGATTTGCATTCACTAAACATCATTAAACTTGAGACTTGGTCTAGCCAAAGGAAGATTCAGAGAAAAAATAACAGGAGGAAAAATGGAAAGGAGACAGATAATAAAACTTTTTATCAAAACGAGCTCATAGTAAATCAATGAAAAAATTAATAGGAAGCCATTCCCATATATATCCATTCATGCACTAAGCGATGCGTATACACATTTACAGACATACAACAGATCCACTTTCATTCATATGAATATATATATTACGGAGATGTACTCGCATAGCAAGTGATTTGATCTGAGATCGTGTGCTGAAACGAAAACAATTGCAGTGTGGAAGGTGTCTGTAAGCCATTTAAGAAACACACAACAGCCGTTCGATTCACTTCAACATTTAAGTTTAATTTGTCAAAATATTGTATATATATATATATATATATATATATATATATATACAATATATATATATATAGGTGAATGGCCTATTATGGCCGTTCCTTAATTGTTAATGTTGAACTTAAAATGGTCTATGACTATTTAATTTTTTCCCGCTGGGCCGCTGGTGGCAATAAAATTCTACAAAATTTTCCTTGCCACCCTATATTGATTAATTATATATATATATATATATACACATATATATATATGCAAGTATATATATATATATATATACATACATACATACGTACATACATACATATATACATACATATATGTATACATGCTTATAAATGTATTGTGGGGTGTATATGTATCTAAGACACAGATGCACCCCCATTCCCTGAAAGGTGTGTGTGCTCGAGCATATTTATGTGACGTGCATATGACGTGTATTTGCATGTAGGTGTTTGTCTTTATATGATGGAAGCCTGTAGTATTCTATGTATGTAACACGTGCGTACGTAGCTGTGAAGTCAATTTTGTAAATGTCAACCATGAAGCATGATTAG
>NC_043002.1:16964144-16966644 GCF_006345805.1 Octopus sinensis
GGAGAGAGAGAAAAGGAGAGGGAGAGCAAGGGAGAGATGAAAATAGCTCCATTCACACACACTCACATATATATGATGAACTGTAAAATATATATATACGTACACATATTAATAGCTGATAATTGAGTTAATTTATTTTTTAGTTTTTAAATACTGAAGGCAACCAGACTAAGGTTTGAAAAGAAAACAATATTCTCGAAGTTCTATTTCAAGTTTGGAAAGGCGATAGAAATGCACAGATAGTTCAGGAGGGAGGTTCGAAAGGCCCGCCTACGTGATTAGACATCACTGGAATTCAAGATATCGCTGATGAATACTGAAACTCTTCTATGTGGACAAGACACGTTTCAGATGACAATACTGACAAGTCTTAAAAAGCAATTAACTAGAAACTTTCGGCCAGCATCTAGGTTAAGTTGTGCGATTATTGTGTTGTGAGGTAGTAATTTCGAAATGGAGCGCCCGAGCATTTTGAAGCGGATCTGGACAGAATAATTGTGTCTGTGAGTGGCATTTGATGCAACGAACAGCTCATTATCGAATGGACGAATTAGACTGTCTAGTGACTCGTCCCATTTACATAAACCTGCTGCGATAATCTATCAGGCCAATCATTCAAGAAGACTGTAAAGATGTAGAGTACTATTTCCATCAAAATGCCACACCTCCATACTATTATAGAAAATGAAGCGCATGCATGCATTATTAAGATTTTACTGAAGTGTGACATTAGCAGAAGAGGGTCAGCAGAATGTTCTCCATGTTTTCTGGACATCACACATTTGTCTTAGTCGTCGTACACGAGAAATGGTATTTCCAAATCCCTTGAATTCGTCACACCAGTACAGCTGTGGCACGGTTGTGGTTTTGGAGATCCGCTCCAATAAACGGTTCATCGATTTATATTCGATGAAATGCATTATAAACAGTATACTATATCATGTGTATATTTATGATGGCTTTGGTTTACAATCAAAGTCTAGAAATTTGATGCAAAAACAAAAACAAAAACAAACAGCAAAGTAGAAGAGGAAAGAAATACTTTTTCCATTTGGCGGGAAATTGTAGGATAAAATCTTCGTCAGACTTATAAAGAAAGACTTGTGAGTGAAAACACAGCGGAAGTATAAGGTTATTAGAAATTATAAAAAATTATATATGAATTATAGTGGAGACAGACAGCAATAACAGTAGTGGAGGTGCAATGGCCCAGTGGTTAGGGCAGCGGACTCGTGGTTGTAAGAATGCGGTTTTGATTTGCAGACCGGGCATTGTGAGTGTTTATTGAGCAAATACAGCTAATCTCCACGAGGCTCCGGCAGGGCAGGGTGCACCTCGCTATAAACTTTCTCTCACTCTTTCTTCCTACTTCTGCCCCAAAGTAGAGGAACCATGGTGTAACCCATATAGCGCGGTACCCTTTCAGACCCTAGTCTAAATTGCGAATCCTCTGTACCCAAGGATGGCTTAGCTCTCCACTCGTTTAAAGCCACCGTTTATGGAATGAGGATAACAACGTCGCTTTTGTGCTCGTGAAACCGCCAGTCTATCGCGTGGGGTGGGTGGATCTTCAAGTCGCTACACGCATTCTTATTAGCTTAGAGTAGACTCGAATTAGAGATTATTCTATGTGGCTAATAGCGTGAGTCTTGATTAGAAGAAGAAGAAGAAGCCGTTAAAAAGAATATACCATTTATGCATTCTGAGTTTTATTTTATACTAGATTGTTATCCGTCTTCTAACGTCTGATTTTCCAAATGTAATTTTAGTCCAACGACTAATATCAGGTAATATGACATTGATACCATAATTATAATTTAATTTTTAGCAAATACTTTGCCTTCGAGAATAAACTGATATAATGAATACTAGTTTTCAAAAGAAACATTATTTATTACCTTAAAATACAATTAACGAAATCATTTTTCATTTTATAATCCTTCCCCAAACCCCTCTAATGTTTACTCTCATCCTTCATCCCCTTCTTACTATCAAACCCCAAATACCCCACCATCCTCCCTCTCCTATGTTAATTTTCTCTGTATCTCTCTTTTACTTTCTCTCATTTCATCTCTATCTTCATATTGTAAAGGGTAATTCCAGATATCAGTCAACTATTATGGCACGGAAACATCGCTAAACTCGTTTTTTTTTCCGGTTGCGGGTTCACCTCCCAACCGATAAATTCTAATTATGTTAGTACAAATTATGTATGTCTAATCGCCCAATAGGTAAAAAGAAATATTTTGATATTAGCATCATGTCTTCACGTTCTGGATTCAAATTCCGCTCAGGTCGACTTAGCATTTTATCCTTCCGGGGTTCTATAAATTAAGTACCAGTTGAACATTGGTTCGATATAAACAACTAGCCCCCTCCCCACCAAATTCCAGGACTTATGCCAAAATTTGAAACAAATATTATTATTAAATAAGATGGCGAGCTCACGTTCTGAGTTCAATTTCCGTCGTGGTTAACTTTGCGCTTTATCATTTCGAGG
>NC_043002.1:16971644-16976644 GCF_006345805.1 Octopus sinensis
ATTTCATAAAATTTTTGGAAAGAATGGAAACCAATGTGGCCGTGTCTTGTATAATTTGATGGTATGTCTGAAAAGGGGAAGTAAAAAAGACGCAAGATCAATTAATATATTAACAGATCCAGGCTTGAAGACAGCAAGAAGAGGGGAATTCCGAATAATTTGAGTATGATATTTTGAGAATATTTTTATAGGGATGTAAGCACAAACACACAAATACACACACACACACACACACACGCACACACACACACCACACACACACACACACACACACACACACACACATATATATATATATATATATATGTGTGTGTGTGTGTGTGTGTGTGTGTGTGTGTGTGCGTATGTGTATGTATATATATGGTGGTCTTTCAGTTTCCGCCAACCAAATCCAATAAGAAGACTTTGGGTGGGCCGAGGCTATAGTAGAAGACACTTGGCCAAATTTCTACGCTGTGGGACTGAACCCGGAATCATGTGTATGGGAATCAAGCTTATTACTATGTGTGTGAGTGTGTGTGAGTGGGTATGTGTGTACGTATGTGTTTCTGAGATGTTTTGAGAATGTTCCGCACCACAACTGTATCTTGGACATAGGAGGAAAGAGGTTCTAAAAGTAAAACAATACAAAATTAAAAATTTAGAGAATGGCTAAGAGGTTTGCAGGTAGAGGCCAAGGTTTAAATGAATAAAACCCAACCCCTTTAGAAGTTATACACTAGGACACACCTTTAACCAACACGTCGTAAGACAATCATATTTCTTTATATAGAAGTGAACTCAGCTTGAATTAAACAAATGACAGATGACTAGAAAGTAATTCAGTCTGTGGATGAATTAATTTTAAAATATTGATTCGAGATTAGGATTATTAAAATGCACCAAGTTAACTTTGAAGAGAGAATAATTAATTAAGAGCAATAATAACGTGATAGGAAATGAGAATTACATCAAAGAACTGCATACAAATACATACGAATTAATGAAGTAGACTCACAAGAGAAAATATGTTTACACATATGACAGAAAATATGCGGATGTATAAATATAGACGCATTAATTTACTACATAAAACAGAGCGAACTTCAAAAATAATTAATTAAATACCCTGCCTAGTTAGTAGTTTATTATATTATTCTGAAGTGGACGTTAAACAACGTAGTAAAATGAGTCAGTAAAACGGAAGAAAACAGACGACCGTATAGAGAGTATAACAACCAAAATCTGACATGTTCATATTTATCACAGATGCAATCTAAATTAAAGAAACGTGTCTATAGAAAGTTATAATAGATCAATATCAGAAAAAATTCTTACATCATAATAAATGTAATATCTAAAGCAATAAACAAGCAAAATGTGTAAAAATATATGTTGAAATATGTCGGCTACAAGGCTCAATGTAAAGGATACCTGAATGCAGCACAAGCTGCGTTGAAGTTTATATCCCTTTCATATCCCTTCTCCAAACATCACGAAACAAATAAAATACCGATAAAGAAAAATAATGGAATATGTATCAGTGAAATATGGGGTAAAAGAAATAAGTACTTTGTTATATTTTCTCTGGTTGTGTTGAGTTCTCGAGAAAGTGTGCACACGCAACAAAGACAAAAGAATTGGGATTTTTGTACGAAGGGTTGTGTTTGCGCGGTGAATTTCCAACGGAAAAAATATGGATTGAATTACTCAAAAAGAGGTGTTAGAAAATGGCAATGCCACATTAAGATGCGATATACAAATACTTATAGACAGCCACATCGAGATCAAAGCGATTGCACCACATAGATTTGACAAGCATCAGCAAGAGAAGACATTGAAGTATTACTCCCGAGTAATGATAAAGTAGCTGGAAAAGGAAGAAAACAAATGTTTCGGAAGAATACAAATATACAAATAGAGATGAGTCAAATTGAGGCCTGAAAGAAATAATCTTGAAGACAATGTGAGTCATAAGAATGATAAAATACACAGGAAAAGCGATATAAGACAAAGGGAATTCTAAATATGTATAACCAACAGATAATAGTAATCTGCACTCAAAAGTAAAGTAAATCTGTGCAACAGAAATAATAGTTTGGAAATATGATAATGGGAAGAAGGAAGCGAAGAAATCCGAGGAAGAAGAAGAGGGAAGTTTTGATTTCGCAGGGAATATAATCTGTATGCCTTCCATTACGGAAAATTTGAAGGACTATTTTTGAAACCAGACAAGAGTTTCACAGTCAGCAGACATCTTTTGTGTTGTATAGGTATCTGTACAAAATCGAGTTAAAAAGAAATACGATTAATGAACGAGATAGATGTCAAACTTTTACATACATGGTAATAAAATACCTAGATCAGTAGGGAATTACGAATATAATATTTGAAATATGTGAGCAACACTGGATATCTGTCATCGTGAAAGCAAAGCAGAAAGGAGGTAATGAAAATGTGAGTGTAGGAAAATATAGAAAACAGATAGGAAAAGAAAAATCTTCCATGCATGGACAATGTGGTCTCTGAAGGAAGGCTGCCGATTCAAAGATGAGAACAGCCAATCGGTAATTGCAAATTTCAAGATTAATGTTGAGACAGTGTCCATAATTGCAGCACACGACCAAAACATACTTACCAGACTGTATGAAGCCTGAATCTTTAAAATAGTTGCATATACCATGTACAGTATTTATGGACAATATGATAGCAAGTAGACCATCTTATGTAAGAAGGCGTTGTTAGCTACTGATACTAAATGAGTATTGGAATCGCCATGAAAAAGTTGGCTAGTTCATGCACAGGAAGCTATGAAAGCACATCAAATTATAAATACTATCAATTGATATGAAAACCATCTGGAGAATGTCATCGAATGGAAGAAGAATGATATCCTTCGCTATTTTAGAGTTTGAACAAGCCAGCCAAATATCATGAAGAAAGACAGAGAAGATAAAACTACAAAATATTTGATATCAAAGTTCCTTCGAATAGACACATAGGTGTAAAGGAATTCGGACGAAAGAAAGCAAATTCAAAGAATTAAAGTTACTAAACCGATCTTCATGATGTGGATGCTTTCATGAGAAGCTTTCCAAATATGTTTTGAGCACTCACAAAAATATGGATATTAGCTAAGAAAAGTCTTCTTAGAATTATAATTACATCTGCAGACATTTGCAACTGGAGTCTATTCACTGAAAAGCTCTTTTTGTTTTGCATTTTTTGCTGTACTTTGTATAACACTAATACTTTTGATGTTTTACTAGTGGTTGTTGTGATGTTTGTGTGTGTAGCTTCTTTGTGTTTGTTATTGATATATATCTACTGCCTTATCTAATGCTCTTAGTATAAATAATACAAGAAGACATAGTAATAATACTAAATAATGTGATTTAAATCCATAACGTAACATAAAAGCTAATTAATTACAAATATATATTAACATTAGTAGTGTACGCTTAGACACTACTACCCTCCAATATTAAAAGCAATAAAAGTAAAGCGTTACATATTAAAAATAATAAAAATATCAATAATCATTATTGTATATCACATATTTCTCTTCGACATCTTCTGCAATCATTTTTATATCTACTTTGCAATCAATACAATTTTGTTTTTGTTTTTTTTTTCTCTTTCGAAAGCATCTGATGTATCAAAACTATTTTAGGTTAATGAAGGGAAAAAGAATCTTGCAAGCAGACCCATTTCTTCAACTTATAATGTATCTTCAGTAATTTTTTTTTCTAAACAGTCTTTCTTCATTCATCTAATCAACATAATGAACATTGATCAGCAACATTCGTAGTACTTTAGACATGCTATATATATTTTTTGATTTTATAATTTACATGATTTTTTTTATGCATTAAATCATTTCTTTTTTTCAAATTTACTCTTGCTTTCATATTAGAATTCCTATCAGTAATTTACACCACATTTATACATTCTTTTGTCTTTACAATTTCTATCATCATGTAGACGCACAAAATTCATTATCGTGGCAACTCTATTGACGAGTAAGTTTCAGAAATTTCCTGTCCAGAAGATTAATCTCTTATTTGCACTGAAAAAATTTTAGTTTATTTGCGCTGTATAATACCAAAGAGGAACTTAAAAGACACGTTAGCCAACGTTACATGCAGCAGTATAGCAGTGAATTATAGCTGCCGACAAAGAAGCAAAACGTATAAGAGGTACTTTACCTGATCCAGCTGCATATTCATATGAAAAAAACGATTTATATATTACTGTTCGAAACATACACTTTCTTAACAGTGACCCTTTTCTTGGGGTATTAAGAAGAATGTAAATTATATTACTCATTTACAGGGAGCAAATTAAATCAAAGAAAACACCATATAATTCTCTAATACTGGTTACAAAACAGTATTTCAATTTACCAAAAACAACAATCTTTCATTTGAACAAAGTTTAAAAGAAAAAATGGATGAGGCATTAGAAAGTTACATAACAGCTTTGTTAACAACTGCAGGTATGTTACTATGTTACACCTGCTAACGACGTATAACTTTTAGTCAACATCGCTAACGGAGAAATGGCTTTGTATTTGTAGATTACACTTTCTCCTTGTTTATAATGCTGAGCCCCTTCTTGGTAAATTCTATTCAGTAAATGTCGTAATCGTGTCTCAAATATGAATAATTTTCACATAAATTACTTTATCTGTTCGTCACTTAAAAGTCATCGCTAATGCCAATGGACTGCTTTCTGATAAGATCTAATAAGAGTGAACCACAATCCAATGTTTGAGTATTCCAAATGATTTATGTTCAACTTCAATTTTAATATTTCTTTCCCTCTCCTACTTCGAGGTTAATTTTCATTATCGCAGTTGATCTTCCTCCTTAGTATGCTTCTAATCTGAATCGGTTACAAGTTAGTGTCAGCTCATCACGTTATATATTTTAGGCTGCATCAAGCTATCGGTGTATTTGCATAAGACTATCTTTAATCTCATATCAGCTGCTTCTTTTTAATTGTATTCTGCTAAATTT
>NC_043002.1:16979144-17011644 GCF_006345805.1 Octopus sinensis
TCTAACATGGCAGTCCAGAAAAAGAGGACGAATACTGCCGTTGATTAGCTGCAAGAGGCCATCGCCTCTGACTAGCTATATGACACACAAACTTGTGTCTATTTTAATATTTGAACAGGGGAGGTCAGCAGATTCACGGTTATAAGGTTTGTGTGTCACATCGCTAGCTAGAGGCGATGGCCTCTTACAGCTAATCAAGGGCAACATTCGTCCTCTTTTTCTATACTGCCGTGTTAGCGTGGCGATAACTATTAATATCCAGTACCGCTACCATAGTCTCCTTTAGAGAGAATTAGAAATAATGATAGTTATTAATATATTTTAATCATTATGAAATTTCTCGGGTCGTGTACAAAATGCTGAAATGAATACCTATTAATTTAAGCAAAGTTCTCATTCGAATAACTTCCTCACCATAATTGCTTTGTTATTTACTTCCGGTATGTTGACTCGTTTTTCCTTCAACACATTTCTGTGTGAGCGTGCGTAGGATATTGTGACTTTTCTAATGAACGTTGACTCTTTATTTGTTCACGATTTAACTATAAATCGCATGACTTTCAAGTGCCACATGTATCACAAGGTAGAGTGACAGAAATATAAGTGTTTAATAATAAATACAGCCCGATATCTAAATTCAATCAATAACGTAAATGCTTTGTAATTTAGACGTTGTTTATATTGTTTATATTTTCCATTTCTGCAGTGATTGTATAGACTCATATTCAAAGGATACAATGAAAGAAAGGGCATATCTGAGACGCACATTATACAATACATCGAGCAAATCTTAATGGAAAATATGACGTGACGAAGGGTTGCAGAAGATTTAGTTGACTAACCGTTTGAGTGTCTCTATAATCGACGATTTACTCTTGATTGTATGCCTGATGATAGCGTTTGCCGTGTATTTAAAGTTGGGTATTCTCAGCCATGGCCATCAAAACATATACTGGATCCGTGTAAAGGTTATATTTGTTTAATATACACATTTGCTGTTCTATTCAACTTTGTTATCTTCCAGGATACTATCGAGCAATATTTACTTATATTTTTTTTTCTTGAAGGAGGGGAAAAGAACGGTGGATGTTATGTGCCATCCTAAATTTTACTTGTTTCTTTGAATCATTTATTTCTTTTATTGCTTTAACTTACCTGAAAATCAAGTTATATATCTTTTTCTTACCATTTAGTTTCTAAAGATAAATGAACGATCTTACTTATGCTTATTCTTTGTTTATACACAGATAATAAAAGAGAAAATGTATAAAGACATAAAATATCAACCGATGAAGAAAGAACAAAAAAACGTAAGCAAACTTTCAGACTTTGCTTGTGAATTACTTAACTCTTAGTTCATATGAGATAACTATTTTAATTTATGCTTCCTCACAGTAAACCTAATGGACAATAGACAGCTACCACGTAGAGCATTCTGACTCTACTTACTTAACAACATATATATGTGTGTGTGTATGTGGGTGCGAGAGTGTATATTATGTATATATATATATATGAATTGAATCTCTCTCTCTCTCTCTCTCTCTATATATATATATATATATATATATATATAGATACACACACATATATATATATGTATATAGGAAAGTTTACGAAAAAAAAACAATAGACGAAGACGGGTGGTGTACAAAACAAACAGATGCATTAGTATAACGCTCAGGAAAAAAGTCTTTTACGTTTCGAGCCTACGATCTTCTACAGAAAGGGGCACAGAAAAAACAAGGACAGAAACAAGGGAAGAAAAAAATGTGTGTAGTGGTTAACGATCTATCATGGCAACTCTATATATTTGGAATTAACAAAAGACGAAACAGGTGTGTAAACAACAAAGAGGTTTAATAGCTTAACGATCGGGAAGGTGAGAAAGTCTTATACGCTTCGAGCCTTCGCTCTTCAGCAGGAAGGAACATCAGAAAATGAACAGAGAGAATTAAAATAAAATGGTTTAGTGGCTAGCGGTCAATCATGGCGATGTATGTGTATATATATATGCATGTGCGTTTAAATATATATGTACATATATCTGTATATATATAAATGTATGTATATACATACAAATATATATACATATACACATATATATGTCTATAAATACATATATATATATATATATATATATACTTTATTTAAAGCAGCAGAAAATTCAACAAAACCTGTTACTCTGAGTTTCACGTTCCCGGTCGTCGGACAGTTTTTGCTATATATATATAGAGAGAGATAGGGAGAGATGTTTCCGGGATATATTATATATCCCTTCATCAGAGACGGTGCGAGAAAATGTTTAAGTAATAATTATTGTAGAGAAGATATGAAATACAGAGGGAAGCGAAGGAATGACAATAGAATTGAGAGATGTAAGGATATTGTATTTGCAGTTCCGTTATGTAAGCAGAATGGTATATATATAAAGTACAGGAAACTTACATATGCCCCGTTCTGCTTAAATAATATAACTGCAAACACAATATAGTTACATATATTAATTCTATTTCATTCCTTCATTTCCCTCTGTATTTCATATCATTTCATCAATAATTATTATTTAAACTTTGAAGGGATATATAAAATATCACAGAAGCTGCTGTAATGCATTCTATTTATAGATGTTCAGAAAACTCTTCACACCCTTGGAATTTTTATCTCATTCTGTTAATTATTATATATATATGCTAATACACGATCCATGTTCGACTCCTCATTCGTATCATTATCGAACCTGGAGCTTAACTATGGTCTCTCCATAGCATTTACTCAGCGTTACCTGACACGTTTGGGTCTTCTTGATACCAATACCTCTCATACCATATATATATATATATATATATATATATATATATATATATGTGTGTGTGTGTGTGTGTGTGTGTGTGTGTATAAATATATATATATTATTCAGCTTGAGAAACATCAAGGATTTCTTATTCAGAATCAAAGTGTAGTTTACGTATCAATTTTTCACTATATTTCAGTCGCCAGTGTATTCTGAAGTCTCGATGTTGAATTAAACTTTGCGAACCAACACAGCTACCGTGAATCCAGATATCCCTACACCTGCAGATGACGGGTCACCTTGTATTTACCAATCACCATAGACAAAAAATAATTCTTGAACTTATGCGTTGCAAAGATTCATCATCCAGTTTTCATTTGACCATGCTTCATGATTCTCTCTTCACACGGCCTGACTCAAATGTCTAAAAACTTTCAAATATAACAATTTGTATTCTGACCAACTTATATGTTTTCCCTTTGAGAGAGGCTTTTACCGCGATGAAAAGAACATTTTGAAGCAAGTAATATCTAAACAACAGTCAATGACATTAACATTACTTTTGTTCGTCAGAGATCAGAACACTTTGAAACAGAATTTCTCGGCACCGCTCCAAGATAGAATGGCATTCCTAAAAGCAAAAATATAAAAAAAAAAAAACCAAATAAAATCTATAAGGTCTGCAGTTAAAACGCCTATTCAGATTCTCTTCGAATTATCTAAAGTGATTTAGAATTTAAACTCGTTCAATGCTCTTAAAGAATACAATGGTATCTCCATAAATATCTCTTTAAGAATAAAGAGAGAAAAATTGTACCGGAAGGAAGATACGTGGTTTGCAGAGCGATGTTTGGTTAGTCACGTATGGTGTTTGGAGTCTAACGCTACAGCACACACAATGAAGTGGGAAAAAGTTGAAAAGCCCACACCATATATCAGTGGATCAAAAAATGTAAGCTATGCGTAGGTGAAAGTATACAGATCTTTCTTAGATCTAAGAAATCCACTGCACTGCCTAAATTCCAGATCTGAAATTTTCAGCATATTAAATATATGGATAATTTCCTGTTGACGTATTGGAAAATACCACCCTCTCCAGATGGAACAGCTATGTTGCAGACTCTTGGCCCCTATCCATTCAGCCTTATGTCTTTACGGTCAAATGGGACGAAAGTCTAATTTTCTCCTGTTTCTTTTTCCTCTCTCATTCTTTTTCTCTTGTTTTCAACCTTCCACTTTTTACATCTATCTTCTCGCCTTTTCCCGTATTTTCTCCTATCACATTGTCCTGTTTTAGGTTATGCATGTGGACAGAGCCCGATGATTGAATGAAGGCACCAAACGTGTTGTTAAAGCGAATGATAAAGGTTCTTCATTTTTAATTATATATATTTTTTTAACGTGCCTGCTGGCTTTAACAATATATTGGTATTCAACCCATTTGTTCGTAACATTTCTTTGAATGTAACGTATTTTGTTTTCTCAGGTAAAGTTATGCTTTAGGCATTCATGTAGACTTGGCGCACCACGTTTTGATTTTATGTCAGTTGATGATTTTCCCATTGTTTATTTGATCCATTTGTTTTGTTTTCACGTTATGTAAAAATGATGTCATTCTCTGCCAAAAGCTCATGTGCTGAATCTCACGCTTTGAATTATTTGCCATGAATGCATTTCCTGACCGTCTTTATAATAAGGACGTACATTGATAACATTATTCTGTACGTATTTGTTCAGTACACTAACCTTGCACACTTGTGGACTACATTTAGAAGCAGATGTATCATGCAGGAAGGATCAAATTATGGGCCAAAGAAGAGAGTTTTCCTCTATCTGTTCGTTAAACGCAATGCATCTCTGTAGTGTTCCACTTCCGAATACTGAGTACAGAATCTTTCATGTGAGTCTCTCTTAGGTTTTTGAAGCTTCTTCAAGAAACGATGATTAGAGTGGTGATAAAATAGTAGTTGCGCTAACTGCAAGAGTTGGGGATGAGACGTACGTGTATGACTGGAGGTTAAAAGACAAGAGTTGCATAAGGCACTAACCACTGGTGTTCAAAGCGATTTTGGATCTTTAGAGTTAGACTATTGATCTTATATTTGTGTAATTCAGCATAGTTACGAAACTCCATGTCTGTTATAAAACGTTCAGCATCGTGAAACCCTGGGAAACAGTTGAGTAGCCACGAGGGAAGTGTTTCCTCATAGCATATAATGAATCCCACCGACACCGCGTTCAGTTTTCGTCATCAATTCATGAAATTAAACTTTTGTTCCAGTTGACAATTTCAGCACCCCTTAATGGGTAACAGCTTGGTCACTCAACAAATATTCTTGTTACGAGCACTTTTCTTAAAGCAAAACATCCATAGATAGAAAAATTCTTTTAGAAGCAGAATATGTTTCTTAGGAATAGAAACATTTTTAGAGGCAGACTGGAGAACAGAATCTAGTACCACTCAAGTACAGTCATTACTGCAATTGATTATTTAAATTCCACTAAAATTCTTGACGTCGTGCCAAATTTTGTAACAATTAAGCCTTTAGTTACTGATTTCAAATGTCGCCCAGATCGTCTTCACTTTCCAACACTTTGGGATTGATAGAATTTGTACCAGTGTAACACTGAGGACTTTGTGATCTGCATCTCATCCCCTCACATATTTGGCTGGCTCTCAGCCAAATATTAGCAAGAATTATCTATCTTCATGTTATTGTGATTACTATTATTATTATGATCCACTCACTGAAGGAGAGTTACCGATCTAAACACATTTAATTCACAATGTTTATTATATATGAAAGAATATGACGTTATTGTTGTCATTATTATTATTCCTACGTAACACAGTGTAGGTAAAAATGCAACGGGGGCTTTTGCCATCTGTCAAGTCACAACAATACCTCAGACAGATAATACATTCCTTAAGATGTGCGCTGTACCCAATAAGGCTGCTTTCTGCAAGAGATCAATCTTGCATGTGATTACCAGTTGTCATAAGAAGTCTTGAGGTTTCAATGGGATTGATCCCAACGTTCCGATCACCACTGGTATCACTTTTACATTACTCTCTCGCATTCCATGCAGTCTTTCCATTTCCACTTTCAATACGAAATACTTGGTAATTTTTTTCAACCACTTTACTCACGATATTCATATCATTTAGTATGGCTAGTCAATGATCTCACTATTTTTCTCTATTATTACTATTATTATTATTATTATTATTATTATTATTATTATTATTATTATTATTATTATTATTATTATTATTATTACTATTATTATTATAATTATTATTATTATTGGACTGAGGATGCAACTTATATAATAACACTAAAGTAATATTTTTTTATGTTTTTGTTACTGTAGCAAAATTATTTGTAGATTTTATTATTTATTGCTTTCAAGGTAATAACATTACTCCGGAAGTAGTAGTGTCAATGAACTTTTACAATATGTGAGACCATTCGACGCTATCAGAGAATCGTGTAAATCATATTCGAAATAATGGCTATTACGTAAAGCGAAAGCTACAATAACTATGTTGGTAAAGGCGTAAGAGCAATAACAACAACAACAACGGTATATTTATTAATAACATCGATGCTATTACTATTGACAACATAAATAAAACAAATGCAACTGTACCAAATAAAATTACCTCAAAATACCAGTACTATTTCGCAAAACCAATATATAAATAAGCACATTAGCAGTTACACGAACATAAATTTTATATTTATTGCGATAATAAAGAAAGTAGATTCTTCAGCCAGACGTAACCATTTCACTGAATGTGTGACGCAGTTACATAGGAAGAGACGAAATTTTGGGATTAGCAAGAAAAAAATATTTAAAGTGCATATAGGTAGCCATAAGGTACGTCACGATAACATTAGGCGTTGAAAAGCTGGAAGACTCCGTAGAGAAGTGAATTTAGATCTAGAAGTATATTTCGCTCGTAACTACAGAATTTACCACTACTATTAGACAATTTACCTGAATGCCTGTTAGAGGCTGGGGTAAAATTCCTGTTGCATTTGAATGAGCTTACCGTGTTTAATTCACACTAAATTCAACATTATTGTAAGTTCTTGGAGTCGTTAAATTAAGTAATATTTCCTCACCAAGTTTTGACTGAATTTCCAAAATCCTTACAAGTAATTTTACTATATATATTTTCCGTGTGTGTGTTTTAGGTTCTAAGTTGTTTGGTACTGTAACAGATCCGTCGCTCGAACACACGGTACTTCGGCGATATTAGCGATGTTTACCACCCTGCATGCATTCAAATCAGAACCTTTATAATGGGGAAAATGTGTTGTCCGGAAAGTTCGTGCTTATATTTCGACTTATTTTAGAACATGGTTGAGTCCATAAAATAGGTTTTGACAACACCTCCATTTAGAGCATAGTTTAAGCTATCTTCTCGCGGAAGAAAGTTTGTGTTCCTATAACCTGTGTTAATTCTGTAACCATTTAAATTTGAAGATAAGAAAGTTATATTTCGGCACTTGATGCTTTGGGAGCCAGAAAAAAATTGCTGCAGCTCGGCTGGGATGTTACCCTACCCTCCATAGTCACCAGATATTTTTCCTTCGGATTTCCATTTATTCAGGTCTCTGCAGAATAGTTTTAAAGGGTAAAAATTTCAATTCCTTGGATGACGTAAAAATATATCATGATGAATTCTTTGCCATGAAACCACCTTAATTCTGGGAAGAGGGTATTTTCAATTTAAATGAAAGATGGCGACGCATTGTGCAACAAAATGGTTCATATTTGATTGATTAAAAATGTAATGACAAGTATTTATTGACCTTTTTTTTTCCTTTAAAAATCGGCACGAACTTTCCGGACAACCCAATATTTACATCTGCCATGTCAATAAAACTAATTCGGTTATGCTTCTGAATATTTTCCAGACGATCTGCCTTCAGATTGCAATAGATATTTTTATCAGACACCTTCACCACTACGACTATCTGTGTTAGTTTTAAAATGGTAGTTAAGTGTGCAGTATGTAAAGTATTTTATTTTCATGTCGAGCGGCTTAAATTAATTTAAGTGATTCGACTGAAACAATTTTTATGGTGTGTAGGTCTACTGTATAATCTAATTTCCTTCATTTTGTTCAGTGTGTAATTTTACAAAGAAATATTCAGACAATATGCTGTTGACTATTAGCTACGTCTACGCTTTTAAACTTGCATTGATTCGTGCGCTATATATCTCATTGTTCAGTGTCCATCATATATATAGTTTGATGCATTCAAATAATTCTATGCTCTATACTATATTACTGTTGAAATTAAACATATTCTAATCAATCACACTTCTATGTCTTGGTCATGTCTTAACTCATATATATTGGAATAATGTTTTATAGATAAATCTATGTCTTTGTTATTTCCACATATATAGATCTGCTGTGTCTACTCAGCTATGAATGTTTCCAGTCACCAACCACTGTTCAAATATATTGTCTTGTATAAACGATATCTATCTCGCATCACACAACTTTGAATTTCATCGGCTCCAATATGTTCAAAGTCTATAATTCCTCATGGCTTGTAATTTTCTCGCGCTGTTGCTGCTATTCTAAGAGCTGAATCGATTGCCATAATGGATTTAGGATGACTCCTGCTAATTAAAATTAAGGGAAATATAGGGATGTAACGGTATCGTAATTGTGAAATGCAATTTCAGTTATGTTTTATAAATGTGTGTATGTATGTTTGTATTCGTCTGTGTATATAAATGAATGAAAGAAGAGATCACAGACATAAGCGGAAGTGAAGTAAGTAGCAACACGTTGAGTAAAGACAATTTAGGACTCTTACATACAGAATACTCATTCGAAATGAAATTCCTGTAGTCAGATATAACGCGTATGTGACTGTATATATGTGTGTATATACACATATATTTAGTTAAAGCACTATTCATTGTGAATAATATGCAAACTGCACTTCATACAAAAACATATATTGTTTAGTCGTGGGGGGGGGGCTTGTTTCTGAGTATGTGTGTGTGTTTGTGTGTGTGTGTGTGTATGTGTCTGTGTGTGTGTTTGGTGTGTGTGTGTGCGTGTATGTGTGTGTGTGTGTGTGTGTGTGTGTGTGTGTGTGTGTGCTGAAAACTTCCAGCTCATGAAAATAATCCCCCTTCGAAGTTGTTATTAAAATTTAAAGCATCCGGTCAATTCGTCGACGGCAATGCGTCGTCGTTTAATTTGGCTCCAGTCAATTCGTGATTAAACAATTCGTCGACATCAGAGGGGATATAAAAGAGCGAATATCTGAATTTAAGGAAAAACAGAAACGTTTATTTTAAGGTTAGCTGTATTACATATTTATATTTTCTAAAAATTTAAGATTGAATGCAACTGCTTTTAGAATAATAATTTTTTGGCTTCGAACATTCTTTGCCATAACATTCTTTATGTGCAGGTTCCTATATCTATCTTTTTTTTTTTCGTTTATTTTTTCTTTTGGCTGTGTTTTTGCATAATCTTTTGCAATTTGGTACTCGCAAACTTCTCATATTTAATCATATCAATAAGTTTCCTAATATTTGGATGACTAATATTCACTGTTTTTCAGCGCGCTGTTGTAGACAGCGACGAATTGACTGGAGACAAATCAACTGACAACGAAATAACCGAGACTGAATAGTCCCAGCACTAAATCTAAACACGTCTCCAAAGGATTTTGCTTCCAATCTTTGGTTAGTGTCTGTTGATGAATATTATACAAATAATAGTTACATATTGTAATACAGCTAACCTTAAAATATTCCTTTTTTTCCCCCTTAAATTCAGATATTCGTCCTTTTATTTTCCTTATGATGTCGACGAATTGACTGGAGACAAATTAAACGACGACGCATTGCCATCGACGAATTGATCGGATGCCTTAAGTTTTAATAAAATCTTCGAAGGAGGATTATTTTCATGAGCTGGAAGTTTTCAGCACACACACGCACACACACACACACGCGCGCGGAAACACATAGTCAGAATCAACCCCCCAGACACACACCAATAAACAATATATGTTTGTGTATGAAGTGCTTCTGTGATTTAGTATAAGATGAGACTGGTATAATTTCATTGAAGTCTTATTGATATGCATATCTGGCGTTTTTTTCTGATCTATCTTCCTGTATAATATTTCATATTTTAGTAGAATATACGTAACATAGTTTCTAGACTTGACTTTAACATAAAGAGCCTTGAATTTGGCCAAAATATAGTATACATATATAATCAGAGAAATTTCATGAGGCTTTGATCATAATCGGACAGTTTTACTCGAGAAATGCATGTTTACTCAATTTCAAACCAGACGGCTTTTTCTGCGCCTACTGCACATGCATTTTTCTCGCGTACGCATAGTATCGATCGCAACAGCTGATGTATTTGCGCGTACAAATGCACGTTCCCACAGCTTTATCGATCGCATTCTCACCTGGAATCGATTTTTGTAACTTTTTCAAGATTTATACACGCCCTGATACCGTCGGTATCTACAAATCAAATTTGAGGGCAATCGTATGCCCAAGATTCTAGAAGACACACACTCACATAGACAGAACGGATAATATAAATATATATATATATATATATATATATATATATATATATATATATATATATATATATTAATATGGAGAAATTTGGAATATATCATTGACTCTATTTTTATCTAGTGCAACAATTTACGAATCATAACAATAGAATCAAGGATTTAAGCGATTGCAGCCCCCACCCCAGAGCATTAAGTAGCTAAAAGATTCAGACTAATCAAAGGACATAGTAAGTATTACTACCGGTCCACGAGAGTCCAAATACTTGAATGTATGCTGAGAGATTGTCTTAGCCTGGTTGCCTTCGGAAAGTTGGTTTCTGTAGTTATTATCAACGTATTTTGGCGATTTAAATAAGAGTTTTGACTGTTATTTCCAGCAGGTAATCGTACGTAGTATGCCCATTGGTTTATATATGAACCAACTTCACGGCAGGAGGTGCAGATGATGGCAGCTGCATCGAACTCTCTCATGCAGCAAATGGCAGTTGCTAAAAAGCATTCGTGAAGTAAAACCATGTAGCAACACCAAATGGCGGTGCCCCAGCATGGCCACAGCTCGTGAGATGAAACTAGAATCAATCAATCAATCAATCAATCATATATATTTTGTATATATACGTATATATGTAGAGAGAGAGAAAGAAATGGTTAGAGTGAGTGAGAGAGAGAGAGAGAGAGAGAGAGAGAGAGAGACTTTCTTTAAATTAACGAATGAAAATAACGGACAAGAGGACATGCGCAAAGAAGGCTCGGTGACAGGAGAGAGTTTGTCGTTTCGATCATAGTTCTTCGTCGAGAAGGAAAAAGGGGTAAGTTTACACACACACACACACACACACACACACACACACACACACACACACACACACACACACACACAAACACAGACACACAAACACACACACACATAGTTCACAGCAAAGAGTTTTTGTTTCTTTAATCTGTGCCTGTTCGACTGTTGTCTAAAATGACTGTATTCCGTCGATATGATTGTTAATCTGTTCGTCATATTTATAAAAGAAATTCTTTTCTACATCACATATACTCCATCGTTGTTGCATCTAGTTTTTAATTGTAGTCAATAGTAAATTTTAATAAAACTTTCCAAGCCGTTGCATTTTCCTAATTGCTGAATTCACTGAATTCAGTATATAATTGGTGCATAAAAGTTGCAGCAAAACACGGGGCGTGCATATGTGGTAGTATATAAGTTGCTGCAAAAGTACTGGCAACCTTCTCATTTTGCTAAGTCCACTTCATTCCGGTCCTATGAGAATCGAAAATATCGGCTGCTACAGAGAATCGTACGATTAATAAACTTCTATACGTTTCCATTGTTAAGTGGTGAAATAAAATATAGTAGAGCTGACACATATATGTCACATTAATAGCAAAGAAGAATAGAAGCGTATAAATACCAGAGTCAATTATGGCTTTCTTTACTGTGTTGATTCAAGTGTCAAGAACTTTTTGTTTTTATTCCCAACGAAAATCTGATACGCCTGCCGTAGTAGTAGAAAAAATGGTGGTGATATTTTAAGTGTTGAGAATGTAGATTATAATCGGTTGATGTTTCATAAGGTGTGGAACGGTTTGATGGTGTTAATGTCTGCTATGATAAGATAACTGGAAAAGTTTCTCCCACATTGAAATATAGTAGGATTGGCCCGATCAATACTTTTGTTAGAATTGCTTTGCTTTGACTCTATTGTTTCGAGAATGTTTTCTTTATATAATTTGTTGGTTTTACTTAATCTGGCATTCATACTACTACAGAGGAGAGCATTATTTTAGCGCCTTATATTGTCTTTCTCTGCTATTATCGCACACACGATCGGCAAGCATCTTAGGTCAAACAAGATTATTATTTACATAGAATCATCACCGCCTGAAAGTATATTTATAGGTGCGTTTATGTACTGGATCAATATATTTTTGGCTTCCTTTTACAGTAGCAGGGAAACACTAGTGAATAAAACCACAGACTTAAAGGTATATATATATATATATATATATATATATATATATATATATATATACATGTACATATACATGTACATATATATATCTGTTTATATATATGTATATATATATATATATATATATATATATATATATATATATATATTGACTACTGTATAAAAATAGCAGTAATTTATTATGCCAGTGTTGAGGAATGACTATGGAGCATTTATTGTTTTTTCATCAACCTACTGATTTACATAAATAATGCATATATATAAACATATGTCAATATACGTTGTTAGAATACTGGCTTTGTGTTAGTATTGAAACTGCTTACAGACACAATCATCTTTAAATGTGGCTCTAAATTAAAATCACTTAGGTTTTCTCTGCTGGATAGATATTTAAAGTTTGACTCTGTAATGATTGCATTAACCGGCTGTAATCCGTTTCTCTCATGCTTTGCCATTCTACCGTTTATCTCTAAATGTTTAATATATCTTTAACGAAAACACTTATCAGCGTCTATAATTTGCACATAGCATATCCCCTGGGTGATCTCTGAGAATTTTTACGATGATTTAATATGTATGAAATGAAAATAATAGTTAATTGTGAAAACGTACAATGTGTATATTTAGATGTTTAAACAGTTTTCCAATCTCCAGTTGCCTGATGTGTTTAAATTTCAGAGCTTTCCTCTTAGGGTTTAACTCTAAAATCAGCTCCATATTGAACACCGTAATGATACTTGCGTGCACGCAAATTATAAACAATGCCAAGTATTAACGTAATAATTGTATTCCATATAACCTGCTAAAACTTTTTTTATGTAAATGTTATTAGACATTATGAGAACCCGTTTTATACACAGGATGCAGTTAACCCACTGAGAGAACAAGAAATATATTTCTATTAGCTTATAGAATTTTGCCAGCGTTGTAACTGATGAATATATCAATAAAAAACATATCTTTAAAACAACATAATTGACTCATTAAATATTATTTAAGGGAATTCACTACATTTATATTTATATTATATTACTCTTTCACGTTGTCAAGCTCAATTACGTTCTCATGTGCTTCTAACTCTAATTTCAAATATCTCAACACGAATTTTTATTAATGGAGCCAAAAGCTTTTATTTTTGTTGTCAAAGAAACGGAACTGCAGGAGTATTCAGGCATCAATTATTCCAGTTTCAACCTTGGGTTCTGAAATTTCATTAATTACTTTATTTTCTAAGGATACATAATTACAAATGAAACTGTTTCTACACGAACTAACAACCAAATTTTAGACACGGTGTGTTCAGAAGTGTTTTTAAGTTTCAGAATGAACAGAACTTAGCTTTGCAGACATATAATACAGGGGTTTCAAGAAATGAAAGTTCTAAGTCATGAAACGATGACATGAATATTATCAACTAGTTAAAATCATAGATTATGTAATTATATATTAGAAACGTAATTTATCTTCATTCTCTTATATTTCTGTTATAAAATGACAAAATTTGATAATGATTTCTTCTAGTTTCAGCTAAATTCAAATTAGCACTTAAATATATCCTTAGATGGTGGCTGCTCGGGGTTATGTAATTTATTTGAAATGTTACGTAGTATGAAATTACAACAACCGATAGTTAATTATATCTGCTAGAGACTCTTATAAGTTCTGCTCCAATACAAACATATTGCAGCGTACGGCTAGTCGAAATGTGCTGATTCATCAGGCTTTAGCTTTCGATAACTCCTATCCATATAAATAATTACAACACTAGAAAAACGTGAGAGTGAAATACTAAATTTAGAGCAGAAAGGAAATTGGAATTAAAATCTACGAAGAAACAAATGGTGTTATAGAAGTTAAAGCGTACTGGTAGTATAAGACGTAACATGGTTAATCTACTACTGTTTTCGAAAATGTAATAGAATTTAGTAAGAAACGGACAGGAATCTTGAGTGTTATACACTGCATTTTGAAATTACAATGTAGAAATCCGTCTTAGGTATTTTGGAACAAAGTATGTACAGATGTTTATTGATAGTATATACTGCTTATAATGTGTCACTCAAAATCTATAAAAGTACGCCGAAATTATCATCACGTTACCTGCACAAATTAATAGCTTATGCCATTAACACTCATCAAATAATCATCTCCATATGCCACTAAATATATGCGTTCATGCATATACATACGTACGTATATGTATGTATGTTTCTATGTATATCATTCATTTTACAATTTTGGTGGTTCCAGGCATAGGACTGTGGCCATGCTGCTACATCGCCTTACTTTTTGTCTTTTTTTGTAGCACTATCGCTGGAATATTGCCTCTAAAAGAGTTTGATCAATTTCTGGCCTTATACACAACGGTCTTCCATAACTATTTGCCGACCATTCTCAATCCGCTCCTTGTTTTGGCTTGAGGATGGCCTACTTAAGCGTACCTCACTCTGTAGTGAGGTGAGTCATGTTTGAAGCGGTTGTACAGTTACTTAATCAGAGTTTTGCTCATGGCATCACTGCAAAATTCCTGCTGAATATTCTGGATGGTTTTATGTTGAGTATCATGAAGCTTTCAGCAAAATTTTATACTCTATATCTGCTCAATACATTCGATCAACTTGTATGAAACCGAAAATCAAACGTACGCACGCTACATATCTGTACTCTAGGCGAGACTATCCACGCGAAGACGTCGGCTCATGCGCAAGAAGTTGGGCACTTTTGAACGCACCTTACATATACATATTTGTATAGTGAATGTGGTTTATTCGCAAATTTCAACGGAAAGGTAGAAATATAAACGTGACTAACGTGACTAACGTGACTAAAAATACTAGTGAGCACCAGTATTGCAATAATTTGATTAATTATATATATATATATATACACATATATATATGTATATATACATATATATATATGTACGATGCATATAAACACTATACTGTAATATATTACTGTATATGCATCTAGGAAAATTGGGAAATATCATTGGAGATTGATCGATATTTCAGTTACTTAAAATTTGAAATATACAGTCATTAAGTTCTAGAATTCTAGATTGCCGTCTTATATACGTAATCGTCAATGAATCAGATTCCTTGATGTACCGAAAGAATGTTATGCGATAGGTATATTCAGTGCAATATTCTTAGATTACAATGTAAAATATAAATGGGATTAACTATACAAAGTAATACTATTACACAAATATTCATTATATTAGTGTATATGATTGACGGCAATTTATGTGAACTTGATGCCATAATAATATGCTGGAGATACTTATGGAAATAATTATCAATTCATGAATTTCTATAACTCTGATACACAAAATGTACAACTTACATAAGACGGCGATCGTGGAAAATTATTCCAAATTTAATGATAACATGTACATACACATTTACTCCGCACAGGATAAATGGCTGCATAAGAATACTGAGCAGAATTGAAAAGAGTTATTGAAATATACTGTGAATATAAATATTGATCTCATACTACTGAATGGTATTTTGTACGTAGTTTTATGGCAATAAGCTAAGAAATTACAGGAATCATGTTAATATAAAGTCTCGAAATAATCATGATCATCTTGGCCCTCCATATCTCAAAAGGAGAATTATTATGGTTAAGTGCATTAAATTAATTACTAGTAATTGTTGCATTTCAGTTTTGTTGATGAATACTTGCTAAATTCAGAAGCTTCAAAGAACGTTTTAAAACTAATATACACGGATGTAATATAAGAGGAGTCGAGAAATAAGGTGAAACGCAATATCATATTATATTACTGATACCAGTGTTGATAAGAAATACAGAATCATTTTGTTAAATTAAATAAGTAAGATTCGTTTTCAAAAATCATTTACCATCAGGCTTTCTAAAGAATATAAGTAATGAACTTTGTTCAGAAAATTGAGTTAAATTTGATAACGACGCGTCCTTCTGAAAACTAACGATATTTCATTTATTATAAATATGTAGGTGCTGATTAAAAATAAAACAAATACAAAATATATAAGGAAAAATAATGCGAGTTATTTAGTTACTGCGCAATAATCTTACAGTATTTAGAACAATGCACAAGGAACTCATAACATTAATGCCAGCAATCGGATTAGTTCTTTAAAATCCTCTAAAAGTATATGTCAAACATTATTGTAGAAACGAACATTTCCAATTAGAAAAAAACTAATCTATTCAATAAAATGAGCAACGTAAAAACAAATAATTGCACTTAACTAAGAATCATTAGATTATAAATTCGCCAATATGAAACGTATTCTGCGTACACATTCTCATGCGCACGCACACATACACACACACATGCTCAGAGAGAGATAGAGAGAAACGTACGCAACAAAATATGTACATATACATACATATATGTATCCATGTATGTATATATATATATATATTTCTCTCCTTGTTTCTCTCCTTGTATTCCTCTGTGTATCTTTCTGTCGAAGAGCGTAGGCTCGAAACGTAAAAGACTTTTTCTATTCCTGAGCGCAATACTAATACCTTTGTTTGTGTGTACTCCACCTGCCTTTGTCTTTTGTTTATTTTCGTAAACTTTCCCTTTATATATATATATATATATATATATATATATATATATATATATGCATATAAACATAGGAAAGCACTTCTCTCTCTCTCTCTCTCTCTATCACTCTAGTGTGTGTTAATATATATATATATACATACAGAAGAGGTATGAAAAGCTAATCGAAGAATGCAGAGAACAGGGATGGAATGTAGAATATTATTACCTGGCAGTGGGGGCTAGAGGCTTCATTGAAAGGAAAATGACAACGCTTTTCAAAAGAAGATTTGTTTTTTCTAGCTTCGAGCTGCGAAAACTAATAAGGACAGTACAGAAGGCGGTTGAAAAAGCTAGCTTCTGTATATGGCTGAAGCGGGAAGACCGAAAATGGCTTGAAAGTCATAACATGCCGGCGGGAAATAACATCACTAGGTGAGACAAGCTGACACTGAATTAGCTTCGCTGACTGACATGTGACGGTCGTTTAGAGAATACGTGGGCTAAAACTACGCGCCTTCACTAGTCAGTTAAGGTGAGACAGGTATTTAAAGGGAAAATTTTGACAAGTCAGTCAGTCACCGTCTGACACTCGCTGACGATACATCGAAGAGGCCAGGGAACAGAAGAAAGAAGACATGCGCCGAACACCAGAACTGAAGACGCCTCCGAAAGTGGGGTGGCACCACGTCAAAATGGTAGAGGACTAGGGGCCGAAATCGGACGTGGTTCCTCCTGATGATGTTTTGAGCTAACTGGATCCTATAAAGGAGCTGTTGTAGTAGCAGGCCACGAAACACGGTTGTAAATTTCCCCCACCCCACCCCATATATATATATATATATATATATATATATATATATATATATATATATATATACATATATATATACGAGGTATGTATGAAAAGTCTTGAGCCTAGAAAAAGAAAACATGTTAAAAGACATCTGATGACGGTCCAAGACTTCAAGGTTCAAAAGCCTTGAAGGCTCAAAACCTTTCATACACCCCTCGTAAATATAAATACCCACACACAAACACACACACACACATACACACACACATACACACACACACACACACACACACATATATATATATATATATATATATATATATACATATACATACATATATATGTATGTGTATATATGTATATGTTTGTCTGTGTATACGTATACACACCCTGACAAACAAGCATACACACGCACATTATATATACACATTGTTCTCAATATTCATTTTATCATCGAGTGGGAAATCATTTTCATGTGTCGGACAATAATCCTGTGCAATTTGTCTAAAATTTCTACAATCTTGTGGTCATGGACTTGTAAATCTGTTACCAGCGTTGATTAAAGTATAAAAAGAAAAAACCTTGTATCAATCTAAATTTTATGTTTCTTGCCAAGTCCGTAATGTTTCAGGCATTGCTATGTTACTCAAGTTATCTTAACTATATTAAATTTGAAACATTAAAACAGATTTATAATTAATTCTAAAGAACAAATGAGATGAACTTTCTTTAGCTTGCAAGTATTTCGCTATTTAGATTTACTATTTAATTAAATGTTAAATATTAGTTCCGAATTCCGTGTACACAGGAAACAAATTCGAAACAAATTTCGGAAAATTTATTTTTGAAATTTGTTGATTAGATATATAATTTTCTATGTATGTTACTGAACATTCCGTGATTTGGTGCATTCTCAACATCAATATGTACAGAAGCCTCATTCAGTTATATAAAAGCTAATTACTATCTTAATTCTAATTGATCAATCAGGGCTTAATCACACGGCCACAGTTTCTTGGAAAAGTCATACCAAATTCATTGTATTGAGGATAAATGTAATCCAGGGCAGTTATTCTATACATTTTAATATATTCTACTGGAAAATACACATGTTGAATTTAAACATACGGCGGTGAATAAATAATGAAGATATTTCTTTAAAGTAATTGTTCGTGTATCTTCTGATGCAAAATTAGTTATAAACAATTGCTCATTCTTCCAGTTCTCCTAGCTCTTTTTCTACACATGGAATTGCATTGTGTTTCAAGGATTGTCAATTGTATATGCTCATATATATTTGTATAAAGGATGGAATAAATCAAACATTTGCAACAGGTAAAATATATGGTATATAACGCCAACGGTGGATATAAGAAGAAAAGAAAGACTAAGGATGACAGCTGATTAGATATGTTCCATGAATACAATTGGGGAAAAGGGCAAATGTTTTCGACTTATTTGCACTCTTCAGCGATAAGGTATATTAGACAGCTAAAGTTTTTTTTTTTTTGTGTGTGTGTGTGTGTGCATATGTGCGTGCGTATGGATGTTTGTGTTTTCTCTGTGTGTGTGTGTGTGTGTGTTTCTTGAATAATAGGCTGAAATAAGATAAGTTTTCGGAGACATTTCCTTGAAAAATACATGACCTTCGGTTTTTTTGCTGTCGTCGATGATGTGTCAAGATATTTCTTATAAATGTCGAGAGATAGAACAACATTCCTCTTTCAAGCCAGATCTTTTCATGTAATAAGCTCCTATCATCTTGAAAGTGACACAGCACGAGATCATCTCATTAATAATTATGCATTCTCAAAATGTCGCATCTAAGGAATATTTTCTCGGATAACAAACTGCTGCCAGGTGCGACGGATTTTGAAGTTCCAAATATTGTTTTGAAAGCAAACTATTGAAGATTATATGGTGTATTTCCGGCTTATTATTCACGGCTTTTCAAATGCCGTTACTTAGATCTGGCGCTCTCTTTCTACAGTTGGATTGCTGCGAAAGAAATATGTTACAGGAAGGTTGATAATTGGGAATCTATGTGCAAAATAGTGAGATGGATATCGTACAAGATTTATATGTAAAACAAATGACATTTCAGCTTCCTGAAGTTATTTTTACTTTGTTTGGTTAAACCATCTGCTTATAATTTTTTACAAAATGTAGCTTTTGGATTGCTGTCTATACTGACAGCATCTTGTACATCGAAACATCGGCTTCTGATACGCTTAATAACCTGATACCAACATATAACCTGAGATAAGAAAACCGTCTTTATTATCCTTATATCGATCAATACGTTAAGTTTGTCAGCCCATATTTTAGAAGTAATGTATGTAGAGAAATATTAAGAGAGAAATGTTTTTCTTGAATCGCATATTTAACTATTCGAATTTCCATTCGGGAGAATTTTCTTTGCTTTTTTCGGTAAGGATTTTGAAAATGAATTCCAATAAATCCACTATGATTTCTAAGAGCCAAAAGTTTTCAGGTTGACAAATTCCATGTAGATATCAGTTTAAAAAAACTAAGCCCCTATCCTTATTTTTTTTTATATTGTACATGTTTCGCTCATTAGACTGCAGCCATGTTGGAGCAGCTCCTTGAAGAGTTTGAGTCAAATGAATCGAACCCAGTACTCAATTTTTGTTAGGCCTGGTACTTATCCTATCGGTCATTTTTACCGAACAGAAATTCCTGGGAAGTAAACATACAAACAGCGGTTGTCAAGCTGTGGTAATGGGCAGACACACTATGAGGATTCTACAACCTATTCTTCTTGTGTCAGTTATAGTACTTATGTCCAATGTGATATTTATGTCCCGACAGTGATTTGCAGAAGGCCCACAGATCCTGCATGCATGAGGATTACAGGTCAGTGCAGGTGAAATATTATCAGATGATTTTCTTTTTCGCCTTGCTCCCCGAAGTATGTAAATGCTGGCTGCAACTAAGTTTCTGATACCGTTTTGACACAACGATCTCCATTTTGTTCGCCTGAAGGCTGTTCCCTGAAAGGTGTTGTAAACTATCTTCATTTTTAAGAGGTTACTCTTGAGCTTTATATCTAGGCCATCGTCGACGAACATTCGGGTGCCGTCTCACAAGATAGCTGTACATGGGGAATTTGGACATTCTTTCGACATTGATTCTGACGTCATAGCCAGCTCAGCGTAATATACTCTTTTACTCTTTTACTCTTTTACTTGTTTCAGCCATCCGGCTGAGGCCATGCTGCGGCACCGCATATATATATATATATATATATATATATATATATATATATATATATATATATCAGAAATACTAAATTTCTAAATCTCTCGTAGAGACTTGTACGGTGGTGGGGCGATAGAGTAGTTGTATACTGTCAATCTAACACGAACGTGACAGTAGGGGGGGGGTACACCACCGCTGTTTAGCCCTAGGAAGCATCAACGCCTCCTGTCAAAGCCATCAGGAAGCGTGGATGCTTCCTAGGGCTAAACAGCGGTAGTGTACCCCCTACTGTCACGTTCGTGTTAGATTGACAGTATACAACCATCCTATATATATATATATATATATATATATATATATATGAGGATTCTACAACCTGCTCTTTTTGTGTCAGTTATAATGCTTCTGTCGCATGTGATATGTTTGTCCCGACAGCGGGATGTATATATATATATATATATATATATATACTCATTTAGAAAATATTGACGTTTAGCTCACAGGTGATCTAAACGACTAGGTACGCTAAGTAAGTCTTGTAACGGATTACTGTTGCTCCAAGGTTATAGCCGATATGGTAATTATGGAGCCATTGTAGCGGATATATAATAGTTAAAGATGACCAAAAATTTAAGATAAGTTAATCATCTCAAGTCATATACATTATTATTATTGGAAAAAATTAACACAATTAACACTATCAGGTTTTGAAGCTGCATGGATTTACGCAGGATTGCACCTAAGAATTTACGGACTTACTTCTATATTATCGGAAACTCTGAACTTTAATGATCCTTTTTTCAGAGGTGGGGGGAAGAAAGAATGCTTGGAAAAACCGAAAAGACTGAAAGAATGTGATTGAACCTTAGAAAGATAGATGTGTTTTCTACCTTTCTCTATACAGAATTATGAATGCAAAATTTAGAACCATTTCCTTAAAAACAAAATTATCAATGAAGAAGTCGACATAGTTCACTGTGCATTAGAAAAGGTATATAAATTTTATTGCACTTCAAGGTTTTAATCTTCAACATGAGAAGAACAACAACAGGTTAAATTTCACTCTACTTCTTTGCATATATGAACTCTTGCAAAAATGTCAACATCAATACTGCCCCTTTTGCACTTAAACACATACACAAGCGCGCGCACGTACCGAAACACACCCATACAAACACACACACACTACATAAATCTATGTAGCCTTTTCCAACAAATAGTTGCTTGCTACTTTGCAAGCTAGTCATATCCTTACTATTGTGGTAAACGAAACAGAAGTTATTAATATGCGTATGTTCCGTTGAACAAACGAACATCAGAGACATATTCCGAACCACAGAGTCAGCATCGAAATACATTTTTTTTTTCTCTTCTAAAACACACATACCCTTCAATGCACTCAAAATAGCAGCTGAATATTGAGCGCACCAGAACACACGGGGATGTCTGTGTTTTATACTGCACCAGAAATCTGAAAACGCTCATATGAAGGCACACAGTTTTTCATACAACATGCTGAAGTTTTTGGGAAATTGAGACTAAACAGTGACTCGTGGAAATATCGGCAATGTCGCATAATTATGACAGTTTGTACAGTGATAATGTGTAAGTTATAAGGCGGATTTGGAGTGGGCCTACAATTTCCACTGTCTCTGCATGCGTCTACATACGCGCGTGTTTTAAAACACTATTTTTCTAAGTTCTTCGGGAACGTTTACTTTTTTTATCCATATGATAACGTCTTAGATATGCTTCTCACTTTAATTTCTTTGTTCCATCGCAGCTCAATTTTTGTTGCTTTTTTTTCTTCCACAAGCCCCATATAAGATATTAAATATAGCAAGGATAATGGATCGCTCGTTTGTCCGAAAAAGCTTAAAAGTAAATATAGAACAGGAGGATGCACTAAGTGACACTTTTTCATTATTCAAAAATAACAGACATGATAAAAATTGATTCATTTACATTTGCAATCACTGTTATTAATTAGCAAAACCGAAAACTGAAAATGACCTTCCCCAGAAATATTAGCCGTAGACATGTTGAAGACAATGACGGCCACAACAGTATCGTGACAAATAACAGTTTTCCCATCGCGCCGCATAAATAATGGGTGTTGTAGCTTCCGATACCAGCAGCAGAGGCTGCAAATTTAGCACCAACATCAATGGTACGGAAAATAATTTCGCAACATTAACAACAAACTCCACACGTCCTCCATAGCTACTACAAATACCACACCGACAACCACGGCCGCAACAGTTTTCCCATGAAAGTAATTAAATAACTGTTTCTTATCAAGAAAAAAACAAAGTCTTATTTCACGGACGAGTATGTGGGGATATCGTGGGGCCGAGAATAATATTTTTCCTGCAGAGAATCTATCGAAATTAGTGAGTACAATTGTAACTAAAAACACCCAGGCATATTACCAATGTCGGTTTAAGACTGCGCAGCACATCAGAAAGAAATATATCATATCGCAGAAGAGTTTCTGCATTGCATACACTTCACGTTAGGTGAAACCTATCTCTATCAGTACACGGACGTCACCCGCACAAAGAATGATTGTGTAACTGGAGTATAACTTAGATTGGAATGAGATAACTCAGGAGGAATAAGATAAAATCGTAAGTATCAATAGAATTAGTCAGAGATATTACAACCCATAATGCTACTGATAATGGTGAATGGCACTACTTGGCTTAACTGTTATCAAGTTTCCATCATTTTCAAATGTTAGAATTGGAACTAGTGCACGTTATGTCATAGTTATATCATTATTGTTTTTGAGAATTGAACCGAAATCTGCAACATATCTCTTCAACTTAATACAAACTTATATTTACAAAATATAAAAAAAATATCGAGGAGACAATGTAGAAAATCAAAAGTAGATGCGGATATATCCGTATCGTGGTATGTGATCCCTTCCACAAATATTTCCCTTCTTGAGCAGAGTAAGAAAAATATGGCTCATATTTATCTAACTATACAAATATTTCAATTGTTTAGATCTATAGCGTCGACATTAGTACTGCCTGTGTAAAATAGGCTTTTGACATACTTATTGAATATAAGACACTAAAATAATATACGAAACATCAAACCAACATTGTCTTCGAAATTCTTTCACAAGTCTATAGAGAGCAGAAAGATATTCTTAATTTCCTTTGGGGATTTCCTGTGAAGAAAAACAGGAAATCCTGACACTGTACTGATATTATTTATATGCCAAATATTTGAAATACTTATGGAATAAGCTTTGATATTGTGCACTGATTATACGAACACATCGAAACACAATATAAAACTTACTCATCAAAATACCTTAGGAGCCATTTACTATATCTGCTAGTAGAAGTAAATCCTCTCATATCAAAAGAGAAATAGTGATCACAAACACAATTAATTCGCTACCGCATATTCTTCAATATAACACAATCTAACGGTAAAGTGTGATATATAAGTTTAATCGTATGTCCTAGTGTACACTAGAAACGTAGATAGCATTTCGCCATAATTTACAATTCTAAAGTACATGCAGACACACGCAGATATATATATATATATATATATATATATATATATATATATATATATGTGTGTGTGTATATATATATATACACGCACCCGCACACACTCACACGTATGTATGTATATATATATATATATATATATATATATATATATATGAAGCATCAGCTGTCATGTGCAAGAGAGACGATTGCGCTGGTATGGTCATGTGGCGAGAATGGATGAAGATAGGTGTGTGAAAAAGTGCCAATCCCTAGAATTTGAGGGAACGCGTGGAAGATGTAGACCCAGGAAAACATGGGACGAGGTGGTGAAGCACGAGCTTCGAACTTTAGGCCTCACTGAGGCAGTGACCAGCGACCGAGACCAGGCAGGACAAGTGAGTCCAGCCCACTTATGCATGTCTTTCCTCCCTTGGACACAGAAAGACCTGTTGAGGCAAGCGAAGTCGAAATCGAACCTCATCCGACGACAGGCACCCATGCCAACCTCACTTCATTGGACACTAAACTCTGCTTGCGAAGACCTGTTGGGGCAAGTGAAATCGAAATCGGAATCGAAATTGAACCAATCCTATGACTGGCACTCGGTAGTTGCCAGGACCGCTCGACTGACTCCTGTGCAGGTGGCAAGTGAAGAAACACCATTTCGACCCTATGCTTCAGGAGATCCATTGAGTCTAGTACACCGACATCAAAATCGATGGAAACTGCAGTTGTGATCCCTGAGCCGGTGGCACGTAAAAAGCGCTATCCGAATCGTGACCGATGCCAGTGCCGCCTTGAATGGCTTCCGTGCCGGTGGCACGTAAATAGCACCATCTGAATCGTGGCAGATGCAAGTGCCGCATCGACTGGCTTCCGTGCCGGTGGCACGTAAAATGCACCAATCCGATCGTGGCCGTTGCCAGCCTCGCCTGGCACCTGTGCAGGTAGCGCGTAAAAAGCACCCACTAAACTCACGGAGTGGTTGGCGTTAGGAAGGGCATCCAGCTGTAGAAACACTGCTAGATCAGACTGGAGCCTGGTGCAGCCTTCTGGCTTCCCTTCCCAGATCCCCGGTCGAACCGTCAAACCCATGCTAGCATGGAGAATGGACGTTAAACGTTGATGATGATGATATATATATATATATATATATATATATATATATAATATATATATATATATATATAACTTTGAAAACGCCACTATATAGGATCAATTTTAATTTTCGTAGAGATTTTACGTTTCGGTTCTTGAAAAACGAACAGTATCAAGTTAAGTGTAAATAAAAAATTTCATATTTGTTTCTTACTAGTCTCAACAGAGTACACATGGTGGTATTTTGGCGGCGAGCTGGCAGAGTGGTTAGCACGCCGGGCGAAATGCTTACCAATATTTCGACGGCCGCTACGTTCTGAGTTCAAATTCCGCCGAGGTCGACTTTGCCTTTCATCCTTTCGGGGTCGATAAATTGAGTACCAGTTACGCACTGGGGTTGATGTATTAGACTTAATCCGTTTGTCTGTCCTTGTTTCACCTCTCTGTGTCTAGCCCCTTGTGGGTAGTAAAGAAATAGGTATTTTGTGGGGGGAAGTATATGGCTCTGTTGTGCGTTGGCTAGAATCGTGTACTTTCACAATTACAGCCAACGATTCTAGTCAACGCACAAGTTAGCCATTATACTTCCCACACAAAACACTTATCGAATGTGTTCACCTCTCGCTTTTTGTCAGTGGACCTAATATGAAGAGACAGGAAATATATTCCACTTGGTGTGCGCTGTATCTAGAAATTGCAGCCAAATTACAATAATGATATTTCATTCAACAATGTGATATACTAGTATTTCCTTAGTAATTTTTGTGATTCTAACATTACTGGTATAACACCCTCAATTATACATACTTATATATTCACTATATTATAAGAGCTTGTTTACTTCCTGACTAAAGAAAATTGTATACACCCCAACTACACAAATTTATAAACACCCCCACTTATGCAAAATTATTCACACACTTCGTTATAGAATGTTATATACACAATCGACTACACAAGCTTATGTAAGTACTACACATATACATTATTGATATTAATTATATATATATATATATATATATTATATATATATATGAATATACGTATATATCTATATCAATATCATATATATATAATATATATATATATATATATATATATATATATATATATATATATATATATGTATATATATATTTATGTATATATATATTAGGTATATGAATATGTATACAGTCTTGATTATACAAATACATATACATCATCAGGTATACAAATATTTGCAGATTTCCATCTCTGCGTACTTTTATAAACACTCAGATTTCCAAATTTGTTGCCATATTTGTTGTACAAATTTGTATACACTGATTGTATGTATACGCAGTTATAATTTTTTTTATTGTTAGTTGCTGCCAAATGTAACTGCACTTGCGCGGTGGATTTGAAAAATTACAATGTATAAGTATATAGCACGTGTATTCTCGCTACTCTTTCGTTCATCTTCCCACACAGCCTTACACTCAACATGGAAGCCTTCATCGTGTGCATGGGGCAGGTAGTGCTGTACTGGATGCATAGGCTCCTGGAAGACCCTATGTCTCGCAACAGGACTCTGAACCATTGCACACAAGCAAGATAACAAAATTATGACGGAAAGACATTTTCGGTGACCTCATCATCCCTACCACCTGGCCGCCGAACTTCCCAGACAGCAAATCCCTTCATTATTATGTCTGGGGCGCAGTTGTGTGAGAGATCAGCAAAACCCCTTCTAACTCAGAAGATGAAGCGAAGGCACAGATTATGGCAGTACTCACTCTCTTAAACAAGGAGACCATCTAGAAGAGTTACAGGAGATACCGAAGTCGTCTGGAGGCTGCGGTTGAAACCAATGGCGATTTTATTGAATAAATTTACTCCTCAGTATCTCAAAATGTTTTACTGCAACCTTAGTAAAATGAGATGTCAAAACGAGATGTAAATTTTAAATTCATTTTCGTGTAAAAGTTTTATTCACCGCACCCTGCAAATACATGCACACACACACATATATATATATGCATATATATAAATACATATATATATATATATATGTGTGTGTGTGTGTGTGTGTGTGTGTGTGTGTTTGTATGTGTGTGTGTGTGTGTGTATGTATTATTATAATTTTTAGGGTATATTACTTCCAACTACGCAGAAAAAAGATATTCAAATTAGATTTACTAAGATATCTCTCAATGTTTAACTCGTGTGTATAATATAAAAGTAATTTGGGAGACAGAACGACCTTCACCTCAACTAACACTGAACATTTTTATGCCCACCGCTCCATAAAAAGTTTCAAATTAAATCTTATACTAAATATATCTATATCTGTATTTTCCGTTTATAAGACTACACGTGTTTCATGAAAGTACGTGGGTATTGATTAGATACGAGGTATCTAGTTTTAATACTTAGCCGGGTCGACATACTCCCAATCTTCAGGTCAGGATTCCTCAACATTTTTCACTATCCCTATCTCTTATATCCTTCCATGATACTCTATATCTTATATATAATCTTTCTTAACATGAACAAATGAATAGAAATACAAATAATAACTAAATATAATATTCGGTCTGTTGTAGGTGCGAAGTAAAACAATAATAATGATAATAACAGAATAATAATAATAATAATAATAATAATAATAATAATAATAATAATAATAATAATAATAATAATAATAATAATAATAATAATAATAATAATAATTCATATATATATATATATTGATAGATAGATAGATTGATTGATTGATTAATTGATTAATTGATTGATTGATTGACTGACTGATTGATTGATACGGCTCTGTCTTTGTAGTTAAAAAATATGATAAGTCGTACTAAATACTACCAAGAAAATATTACCTGAAATTTAAATACAACAACTGTCTAGTAAAATAACGTATCATTCAATATATTCCTTTTCTCTTAAAGGATTTTGCGAGTGAATCACCCCGCCCCAATAAGAATAAATTTAAAATAACGACATCACATAAAACCAGTGTTAAATTCACCTTTGTTTCACTCAAGATCCGTTTGGATAAATTTCATCAAATTGCAGCAATGAAACTATAATAATACTAATATAAATTACAATTAGAATGATTGCCAATGTTTGCTCAACACATCAAACGTTCTAATATTTAAATTTGGCTGACTTTTTATACCGCTATAATCCGTCATTTAAAGTGTCTACTTTTACAATAATCATATTAGGATGTTAGCTTGTATGGTAAGACAATTCTCAAGTGAAGAAAATCCTTCTTCTTGGAAGGTGTATTAGATTGTTATAATTTCTTTGCTGCAATTTATTGAAATTTATTCAAACGATACTTTCATGAAATTGCCGCTAATTTAACACAATGATCATTGGCTTTACGCAATGGCGTTTTACATCAGTAGAATTCTTTGTATTTCTTGGAATTCTTTCGCATGATCCTTTCAAGAAATAGGGGCATATAGAAAGAAACACTATTTTGCTGCACCATTTTGCATTTAGACTTGAGAGAATATTTTCTTGTAACAATTTACCCGTAGTAAAGCAAAATTGCTTATTTAATTTTGAACAATCTAATCAATCTAATCAATCTAATCAATCTAAAAATGTGATCAGAGCACCTTAAATACAAACAAATTAATTTAGCTGTGCAAGAATGGCAGTTCAGTGAGGGAAAATACTGAAGAGAATCGATTGTACAATAATCTAATGTACCATTTTGCTCAGTTTGTTATACGGGAGCATTTTAAATTTCGGATGATAAAGACATTATGTTGAGATTGATTTACAACTTTCTACAATGTGTCATGAATTTGTAAACATCATTTGCTATATTAAGGCTTTTCTTTCTTGGTTTGTTCTTCTATATGTGTGTATATACATGCACATATAAAAAGATATACATAGATGCGAATATATACATTGGCGTTAGGTAGGACATACAGCTGTAGAAACCATACTAACTTATACCATAATCTGCTCTGTATGCTTGCAGAACTATAGTGGGTAGACGACGGAATCTTCGGAAAAGAGCGACGAGGCAGAAACGGAATAAATATTGGCAGCAATAAGAGTGACGCACTTGTAGTGAACAGCTAGCACCGTAGTACATCTCCAGTGTTAGAAGCTGTAGAAAGACAATACATAATAATAATAATAATAATAGTAATAATAATAATAATAATAATAATAATAATAATAATAATAATAATAATAATGATAATAATATATTATTGTTTATTATTATTATCTATTATCAGTATTATTGTTATTATTATTATCATTATTATTGTTGTCGTTGCTGTTGTTATTATTGTTATTGTTAGCATCATCATCATCGTTATTACTATTATTATTATTGTTATTATTATTATTATTGTTATTCAGTAGTTTTATTTTTATAGCGTGCTTTCACTTCACTACCGAGCGCAGCTCTGTGTGCATTGGGTATGTGCTGTGATTTGTTGTGATGCTCTGATGGTTATTGTATGGAAAGTGTTCTGCGTAGGGTGTGTGCAGTGCCTAGTAGTGCAATTTTCTGTATGTTATATGTGTTTGTAAGTCCTGGTGCTTTTGTTATGTATTTGTCTGAATATTTTTTTATCATGCCTAATGCACCTACTATGATAAGAATTGTTTCTGTTTTCAGATTCCACATTCTAGTTACCTCTATTTCCAGGTCTTTGTATTTTGAGAGTTTCTCCATTTCTTTTAGAGACCCGTTGTCATCTGCCGGTATTGATACATCAATTAGAAAGCATTTTTTTCTTCATGAACTCTGACAACTATATCTGGTCTGTTGGCCTTAATTTCTCTATCTGTGTGTATCGGCATATCCCAGAGTATGGTTGCTTTCTCGTTTTCTGTGACCTTTTCTGGTGTGTGCCTATACCATCTTTTTTCTGTTGTTATTCCATAATGTTGGCATAGCTTCCAATGTATGTAGGTTCCAACTCTGTCATGTCTGTGAATATATTTCTTCTTAGCCAGGGCTGGGCAGCTAGAGATAATATGATTTATTGTTTCTTGTCCATCTCCACATATTCTGCAGTTACTTGTTATATTTCTTTTCATTACATGTTTTTGGTAATTTCTGGTGGGGAGGCTTTGGTCTTGTGCTGCAATTAAAAATCCCTCTGTTTCTGCTTTGAGTCCTGAGCTTCCCAACCATTGCTGGGATTTTTCTTTGTCTATTTCTTTTGCATTCAGTTTATCCCAGTACTTGACATGAAGGGGCTTTTCTTGCCATCGTTTTATCATGGTTCGTTGTTGTCCTATTTTAGTTTGGATTTCATTTGTTTTATAGCTTTTGCTGTTTCTTCTTCTTCTTCTTCTTCTTCTTCTTCTTCTTCTTCTCCTTCTTCTTCTTCTTCTTCTTCTTCTTCTTCTTCTTCTTCTTCTTCTTCTTCTTCTTCTTCTTCTTCTTCATGTTTATTAGGTGGTATGATTTCTTGTTTGTATTTGTCAGCTTCCTTAAATACTGAGAACAGTTTTTTGTTTTGCTCGTGTTTTGCCGCTATCTGGATCAGTTTTCCTTCCTTCTGAAGTAGATATTTTTGCAGTCCTATGGTGGTTATTTTATAGTAGTTTTCCAGCTGTATAAGGCCTCTACCACCTTCTATATGTTGTATATATAATCTTTCTATGTCAGATTTTGGGTGATGCATCCTAGATCCTGTCATTATTTTTCTTGTTTTCCTATCTATTTTGGTCAGTTCATTACGTGTCCAGTTAAGGATATTGTAGCTGTAACTTATAACTGGGACAGCTAAAGTGTTGATACCTATTATCTTGTTTTTAGCATTGAGCTCTGTTTTTAGTATTGATCTAACTCGTCTATAATATTCTTTTTTTATTTTCTCTTTCATTTGTGTGTGTTGCGTCTTATCTAGTTCATGGATTCCTAAGTATTTGTAAGTTTGGCTTTGGTCTAATTCTTTTATTTCATTGGTTTTATCTAGTGTGTTGTTGTTACTCTTAACTAGTTTTCCTCTTTTCATGGTTACTTTGGCGCATTTTTCTAATCCAAATTTCATATCTATTTCTTTGGTAAATCCATGAACTGTATTTAATAGTGTTTCCAGCTGTTTGTCATTTGCAGCGTATAGTTTTAGGTCATCTATATATAAAAGGCGGCTGATCGTTTTGCCGTAACATTTATATCCGCATCCAGTTCTATTTAGCATATCAGATAGAGGTGACAGCGCCAAGCAGAAAAGGAGTGGAGAGAGCGTGTCTCCCTGGAATATTCCTCTTCTAATGGGGATGTCTTTGGTTTTCATGAGTCCGTCTTTTGTTTGGAGGTGTAGGACTGTTTGCCATTTATTCATAGAGTGCTCTATGAATCTTATGATTGCTGGTGCTACTTTGTTAATGGCTAGTGTTTCGAGGATCCATGTGTGGGGGATGCTATCAAACGCCTTTTTGTAGTCAATCCAGGCCATACTGAGGCCTTTCTTCTTTCTGTGGCTGTCTTCAGTTATGGCTTTATTAATCATTAGTTGATCTTTACAGCCATATGAGCCTTTGCGGCATCCTTTCTGCTCTTCTGGGAACAGTTTGTTTTCGTCCAGGTGCTTGTTCAGCCTTTGCGATATCACTGCAGTAAATGCTTTGAACATAGTAGGGAGGCAGGTTATTGGTCTGTAGTTTTCTGGTTTTGCTGTTTCATTTGATTTGGGAATTAAGATGGTTTTCCCCTTCGTGAGCCATTCAGGAATTGTCTCTGGCTCTGCTAGTATGTTGTTAAAGTTTTCAGCCAGCTTTTTGTGCATTCCTGTTAGATATTTCAACCAGAAGTTGGGGATCTTGTCATGCCCGGGTGCCTTCAAGTTGCTTAGTCTTTGCAGTGCCTGGGTGACCTCTTCAGTTGTTATGGAGGTCCAAAGTTGTTCAGATGCCGAGTTTGTTATTTTGATACTCCTTTTTTTTTTTGGTGGTTCGTTCGCCGACCATATTTCTC
>NC_043002.1:17016644-17026644 GCF_006345805.1 Octopus sinensis
TTATTTTTGACCAGCTTCTTTTCTGTCGGTCCAATGCAGAAGCTGTCGCATTACTGTGTCAGCTCCTGTATTTTTAGCAGTCTATTAAGCTCTCTGCCCTCCGTCACTTTCAGTTAAATAAATTTAAATTTCAAGTTTCATGTTCACTTGGCCGAGTAAAGTATATATAATCAATGTATCCAAGACATAGCGCAATGGACGAAATTCACACATGAATATGAGCATCTGAAAACTACCTATGATAAAGAATAAGCTAGTGGATGTGATGAAAGTGGCTTTGATTTTCAGAGTAAGTTTCTAGGGTGAAATTAGTGCAACAGGGTAATTATTTTTGGATATAGAGTAGAGTGTCTTAATGTAGAATTTAAGGGAGCTGTTGCAACTGAGTTCGGAAGATGAACATAAGTTTAATGTTTAGTAAAGATGTGAATGCGTGATGAAATCATATAAAATCTTTGATTTAGAGGAATTACGGGGGAGCAGGAACAGGAATTAGGGTAATGATTAATGTGTCCGAAGAGAAAGAATTTAAAACGAAATTTCTGAAATCTGTATCGTAAGCAGTTGGTTAGTAATACGTTCATGACTTTCCCATCGACCACCACCAATATGGCCACAGGTTCCCAGTAGGCATCTATGTCTCCAATGGAGGACGCCATTTTTCACCCTCACGTGTATCCAGGGCCCAGTCTGTCATCATATGAATTTTGGGCACGAGTACAGCCTGTATTCTTCGCGCGTACGTAATAGGTAGATACTTCCATACCACCTGTCCCTTTCAATAATCATATGAAAGTTAATGCAATGCTACCTTTAACTTGGCGCCATAATATTTATATTAAAAATACCTAAGTATAGACAGACAGATAGAGAGGAAGACGGACAGACATACAAACAGACAGAAAGATAGATAGACAGACAGACAGACAGACAGACAGACAGACAGACAGACAGACAGATAGATAGATAGATAGATAGATAGATAGATAGATAGATAGATAGATAGATGATAGATATATAGATAGATCGTTACGTGATAGATAGATGATAGATAGACAGATAGATAGATATATAGATGATAGATAGATAGATAGATAGATAGATAGATAGATAGATATATAGATAGATAGATAGTTCGTTACGTGTGCGCTCTTGCATCTGTCCCAGGGGAGTATTTTTTATATAAAAGAGAAATACGGGTTACGAAGTCAGTTATACACTGCATCATAGGTATATACCTCCATATCACCTGTCCCTTTCAATGATGATATGAAGGATAAAACAACGCCACCTTTAGCTTTGCGCCCTAATATTTATATTAAAAATATATTTAAGTGTAAGAAAACAAGGGACGATTATTAGTTTAATCACAGTTCGTTTTGTGAGTTAAGAGATGCGGAATTTATAGTTCTGGATAAACTTCCATCATCTGTGAAATGTTTTAGAGGAAAGAAATCGAATTAAATCTTGTTAAAAATAACTCGCTTGTAATTTTTAATCTACTTTCGGATTTTATAATGAATGCAATATTATCACTGGAATCTTAAATTTAATATATTCCCGAAGGAAATCATTCTAACACGCATACGGACAGAACTGGAAAAACAAGTTAACACGCAATTTTCTTTTACTAAAATTTACTCGAAATGTCAGGTGTGCTTATATATTTACGAAGTAATATTTCAATATATCTATAATTGTTAATATATTTATTTTATATTCGATCCGTGTCTCTGAAGTCTTCGGCAACACACTGATTTCATACAGAAATGCTTCAAGCAAACTTAAACACACGCCTTTTCTTTTTCTCTATCTCACCATAATATCATATGTATACATATATCAGCATACATACGAACATATCTATATACACATATGTATGCTTGTATATGTATTTGTATATATATATATATATATATAAATTTATCTACCAGTTATTATGTGGTGTGTGGTGTGTGCGCGCGTGTATGTGCGTGTTTGTGCGCTTATATCATTACGGATTGTAGGAAGAAATAAAATCGTAATATTTGGTTAGAATTTACTACAAAGGTTTTATTCATTTGCATTAGAATTGTGCGATATTACTAGATTTGTTTTAGATTTAGGCATAGCAATTTTGCATTACGTATCTAGGAAATACAGTTCATTGCGTCCTTATGTAAAAGCGAATAAACAGTTACAATTTAATCATCATAGGAAGAGAGACATAGAATTACTGTTTTGCAATTGTATAGGTAGAAGAAAGTTAATAATAGTACAAATTTGTTACAACGTAATATACATTAAGAATGTTATAGTGAATTGTCAAACAAACACGAGTGAATTATGCCTTGCAATAATAGCTAGAGTAATGTTTAGAAGTTCAAAATCGATCTAAATATGGTAAACTACGTAGTCTACGTGATCTAACATTATTAGAGGTTAAATAAAATCGCTTGGCAATTCAGATTTGTATTATCTTGTCCTCGTTCTAATGACGAAGTTGTGAAGAGTGCATAGAATAAACCAATGCAACAGTCTCTTTGGTAATAATAACATGGATACTTTGGACTGAAATAAAATTGGAGTGCTGAATGCGTAGTATCTTAAAACATACAACAGACATAACAGAAATCTAATGATGCTTCCAGTAAAATTTCATCATGTCATTTACATAGCATTGCGCAGATTCTTCACTGTCGACATCAAGATAGAGGAAAAAGGTACATGTTCATATTCATCCAACATATATAACTATATATATATATATATATATATATATATATAAATTTCATTTCACTTCATCTTCTTTCAGCTCACTTTTTTCCCTCTGTTCTCCCACCTCGGGATCTTTCTTTCTCCTATGTTTCCGACGAAGAGCTCCGCTCGAAACGTCATGCCCTCCGTCTTCCCTTTTTACCTGAGCGCCTGATAATACTTTAATTGTTCCACCTCCTTGCGTTGTTGTCTTTTTTGTTTTCTGTTTGGATTAACTATATATATATATATATATATATATATAATATATATATATATATATATATATTATTTTTGTTGCTTATTTTGATTATAATCACCCCATGGATTTAAATGGATAACACCATGAAAATTCTGGTGCATCTAACTTAAGTACCATATTCATTTGAATCTAAATTTTGCTGAACTTATATATATATATATATATATATATATACATGAACTTTTTGTGTAATGAGATAAAAAACACCAAGGCTGTATAGATATTAGAGCATTTATAGATAGAATGTCTTACAGCTGTTTCTAGAATATTAATCAATAATGTGCGGAGGGTTCTTATATGACTTGAGGTTATATTTATTGTAACCATTGTCAATTTTATATTTCAGATTGTCGTGGAAAAACGCCTTCCATCATATTCTTTTGATTAGGTCCTTGGTTTTGGAGAGGAGGAGTAATAGGAAGGTCTTATGTGAAGGAATAGCTCTGTCCTTAAGAGAAATGCCAAGGAATTGTTTGTTTATCCATTACAGAAGATTTACCTGGGATAAGTGCTTATATTAGCGAGAAGTTGAGGTTATAAGTGATAATTGTGTCTTTGAGACCCAAAGGTGTCAGGTAATGCTGAATAAGTGCTATAGACAGACAATAGTTAAGTTCCAGTTTCGGCAATATTGCGAGTAAAGCGTTCAACGTTGGTTCCATGTCAGCGTGTGTATATATGAATTTTTTGTGTAATGAGATAAAAAAACCAAGGCTGTATAGACATTAGAGCATTTATAGATAGAAGGTCTTACAGGCGCATGAGTGGCTGTGTGGTAATGGGATTGGTTCCCAACCACATGGTTCCGAGTTCCGTCGCACTGCGTGGCGCCTTGCGCAAGTGTCATCTACTATAGCCTCGGGCCGACCAGAGCTTTGTATGTAGATTTAGCTGACGGAAATTGAAAGAATCCCTGAAAGCAGACTATATATATGTATATAATTTTCTGCTCTAGGGACAACGCCCAAAACCTGGTGGGAGGACGCTAGTCGGCTAGATCACCTCCAGTGCACAACTAGAACTTAATTTATCGACCCCAAAAGGATGATAGACAAAGCCGATATCGGTGGAATTTGAACTCAGAACGTAAAGGTAGATGGCGTGCTAACGTTTCTGCCAGATCACCCTGTATGTGTTTGTGTGTGTGTGTATGCGTGTGTGTGTGTATTTCCGTGTGCGTGTGTTAGTGTAACCGATGTGGGAGTGGTTACGTCCCCGTAGCTCCGTAACTAAGAGGTGCGGAAAGAGAGACGGATAGAGTAAGTATTTGTCTTACAAAGAATAAGTTCTGGGGTCGATTTGTTCGTTCAAGGGGATTATCCAGCATGGCCGCAGTGGAATGATTGAAAGAAGTAAAAGAATACTAGAATAAACGAATATATATATATATATATATATATATATATATATATATATGTACATATATATATATGTATGTATATGTATATGAATATCTATCTATCTATCTATATGTGTGTTTGTGTGTGTGCGCGTGTGTGTAGTTTCAGCTCCGAGCTGCGGCCATGTTGGGGTAGGGATGCTTTGCTGCAGTGTTATTATCGAGACCTTCCTCTAATATATGGCATTTGGTGAATAAGGGGGCGGTGATTTCGCTACCCTCATTTGCAGTTCTTGCTGTGAGGTATGTCCCTCAGATTCTTAGGGAGAATATTAAAAAAAGCACCGGCCTCCAGAAACTTATGTTGTTGCAGTAACTCTTTGTTTTATATATATATATATATATATATTATACATATATTAATAGTTATAGTATGACAACAAAAGAAAAAAATGAGACTTCGATATTATGAAAATAAAGCAATTTATCAGTGTTATAATAATGTGACAATTATTCAGTTGTCGTAATACAACTCCGAGTTTCAGATGTCGGGGCGGAAGACTGCTCCGGCATCTCGTCAGTGATTAAGACAAACAAAAATGCTGTGAAAGTAATCGTGATATGACCATTATATATATATATATAAATTATTCTATAATTATATACACGTAATGCATTAGAAATAGACGCTAATATCTTTTTCACTACCATAAAAATCTCCGAGAAAATAACACACTTTTAATGAAGGCAAAACAAAAATGATGAATTAATAAGGCCGTAATATTCTAAGTAAATATTACGCTGAAGAGAACAATAGGTAATAATGTTTTACTTTAAGTTCGGAACGCGTCTGTCATTAAGCACAGCCTTGTTAATTCATCATTTTTCTTTTGCCTACATTAGATTTGTGTTATTTTCTCGGAGATTTTTGCGGTGGTAAAAAAGACATTGATGCCTATTTCTAACTCAATACGCGGCGAGGCACATAGTTGAACACTTGTTATAACTATGTATATAATTATAGAATAATCTCTCAAATTTGCCTAAAAGGTTTTTATTTACATCCTGGCTAACTAGTAAAATTATAACTGATTTTACCGTATATTATATATATATATATACCATAAGTAAAACTTAGATAAACTTAGATATGTTTCGACCAAAGATTGGTCCAGGCCATGTCTAACTTAATAGCACCACCTGATAGGATTATTCGAATCCTGTTTAAGTCAAGTTTTGTTTAAGTCAAGTTTTGTTCAAGTAGTGAGTTCTTTTTGGGTGAGTTGTATCCAGGTTTGTTCAAGTAGTGAGTTCTTGTTGGGTGAGTTGTATCCAATTATGGGTGGCTTATCTGGTATTCTTTGAAGGAATCTATCCAGACTCTGTTTAAAGTTGATGGGATACTTTTCCTCTTTGATCTCCCTCGGGACGAGTAATATTCTTTATTAAAAGGCAGCAAAAGTATCACAAACACTGCTACTCAGTTTCCGTTTCGTCAGGAACGCGAAACACTGAGTAACAGTTTTTGTGATATTTTTTGCTGCTTTATAATAATAATAATATACATATACATACATACATACATACATACATACATACATACATACATACATACACGCACACACACATATATATATATATTCTTAAACATGACTTTTTATTGACTGTGACTTCGAAGTTTCGTCCAACTAAGCCATGTTCAATAATATTCTTGTTTAAGAATATTAAATTTGCACTCTACTAAAGTATTTTTCAGATTAGTGGGAAACTGTTTCTTTTTTAATTGAAAATAAAAACTAACGTTAATAGAAAATAGATATATATGTATTTATGTATCTACGCACGCGCACACACACACATATACATATGCGAGTGTGTATGTATGTGGCTTCATACCAGACGATCAAATGATGTTTGCTGTCTAGCAAGATTTGGAATTACGCCAGTACAATCTTTATTATTTTGTGCAAGTAATGAGGAAAGATACATTCGTTTGTTTTTTTTTTTTTTGAAAGAGTATGAAGGAATGCAGGACAAGAAACCTTGCGAGTTCGTTTAATGCATACATTAATGTGAACATACATGTGTGTTTCTGAACACTGGATGAAGAACGCAAAGCCGTACAAGAGTCTCCCAATAGGAAGCTCGCAAATTCCACAGATGAGAGTGAGGTTATCCGGACATGCTCACCGTCATTCAGAGTTGACTCTGCACTAATTGCTTCAGTGGGAGCCCCTATACGGATACACTAGAATAAGGAGACCGAATATGACATATGTTGATCTCTCACGACAGACACTGGTATATACGGGACACGGAACATGTCAAGGATGAAGGACAAAGACCCGCTGGAGAGAACTCGGCTATGGGTTTCGAGCTTTTTACACCCCCTAGATAGATGTATTAGTGTGTGCGTGCGTATGTGTGCCTGTGTGCGTGGCTTTATATTTATCTGTGTATGTCTGTGTTTGTGAATACGTGTGCGTGTATTGTTTCTGTGAGTAATTTGAATTTTATTACCGAAGTGTCGAAACCATAGTGATATCTGTTAGGCAACTGATGATGGAAATATAACACTGAAATAGTTTGTTGTCTGTGAAAAGTTTGCATCTGAATTGTCTTTGGTTTCTTAAGATTCAACGTCTTAAGGTCTTCATTATTAATAGAGAATACGCATATTGCTACTGAATGATTGTCATCATATACACACACACACACACACACACACACACATATATATATATATATATATATATGTGTGTGTGTGTGTGTGTATGTGTATGTGTATGACGCTAAGTACCAACTGGATCTTGAATCTTGTGGACCCAATAGTGTTCTTTTAATTATAGTTTATTCAAATTACTACTCTTTATTAGCTACATTATATATGCTACCAGGTGAATGAAGAATTACTGTATCTCACAAATAAAAAAAAGCAATACAACTTACAGTATATATTATAAATTTTAACAAAATACAAAAATACAGAATTACAGCCCTACATGGCAGTGAATGCAGACAAAATTGGAATGCTTTTAGCAAACGTGGATATTATAATTCTTACATGTAGTACGAGATTTCCTGTCTGTTTATGAGTGACGGCCACAAAAATCATATCTTCCTTAGTTTTTTATTTGGCTGAGACTCTCAAATAAGGTTGAATATCGTCTTCTTTACATGTTTGTTTGCGAAATCTTTGCAGAAATAGTAGATTGTTTGCCACGTTCTTGTTTAGCATTAACTCCATCACGTTCCTTTCCTAACTGAATTAGGCTCTGTCTTCTTTGTATCCTTGATGCTGTTTAGCTACAATGAAAAGAATTTACTGCACTTATATCAATCATGTTGTAGAATATAACCAATGGCTATCACCCAATCATTCTTTTGCAAAGGTTCATTCTTACCATCTTATCTAGGGCACATGCACCTTTTATTTGTTTTTCTTTGTAACATATAATATATTTTCAGCACTTTTTCGATCATTTGAAAGCTGAGTGTGCATAGTACTCATAAGTGTAACTACATAATTTTTCTTGGGACAATAAGAGAAGGTCATAGAATCCTTTTGAAATCTAAATATTGTGCTGCAGATTTCTCTTTCTATTCCATTTCTAAAAGCACTTGGAAAGTCAACTCTGTTCTTTGTATAATTGTTCCAACTACAATAGTTTTCTTGTTGAACAGCTTTTGAGACAATGCTAGACTTGTAAAAAAATTATCTCAAGTTAAATTGCGGCCAATTTTTTTAGGGTTCTTTTACTAGGTCTGTTATTTTGAAACACTGTGAAATAATAATGTATGGGAAGAGCTTCTTACAATGCATATCGTCAGTTAATTAAGCCACCATCCGCAAGAGAAGATAACAATGAATCCTCAAACATTAATACTTGTAATACGTGTTCTAAACCAGAAGAGTCATCATCAACAACGTTAGCGTCAGAAGTGGGTGATGTATTATTACTCTTACTCTTTTACTTGCTTCAGTCATTTGACTGTGGCCATGGGGAGCACCGACTTTAGTCGTGCAAGTCGACCACACGACTTATTCTCTGTAAGCCTAGTACTTATTCTGTCGGTCTCTTATGCCGAACCGCTAAGTTACGTAGACGTAAACACACAAGCATCAGTTCTGGAGCGAAGTCGGGGGGTGGGGAACACAGACACTCAAATATATACACACACATACATACACACACACTCACACACACACACACACACATATATATATATATATATATATATATATTATATATATATATATACATATATACGACGGGCCTCTTTCAGTTTTCGTCTACCAAATCCACTCACAACGATTTGGTCGACCCGAGGCTATGGTAGAAGACACTTGCCCAAGGTGCCACGAAGTGGGACTGAACCGGGAACCATGTGGTTGGGAAGCAAACTACTTACCACACAGCCACTCCTATTAGTTGAACAATTTTGAACATTGCATTGTTAAAGTCATTGTCCAACCCGATGCTTAGAATTCGAGCCTCTTCTACACCCTGAAATGTGGTAACATTTATAATACTATGGCCACTACCATCCTACTTAATGAATGCAACGTTAATAACCTTCTGTCCATGGAGAGCCTTCTCATTAAGAAACACAAACGCATGAGTGATTGTCAATGGGAACTGACCCAGTAGCTGATATATTTTATCTATTATGGTATTCGTTGCCATAAGTACTAAACATGCTTTTCCCACTGTTACTGCTTTCTTTGACACAATTTAGAATTAATAATATTACCACCGTTGTTTATTTGGTTAACCGTGCTGCAACTAGTAGTGTTGCTGCCACCAATATTACTCCTTAGACTATTATGAGAACAAATATTTTCCTCCATATCCACATCCCCGTACTTCGTTGCTGCTATTGACTCTTTTGCCTTATAAATAAATATGCCGAATGCTATATTGCAAACATGATTTTAAAGGCATACGAAATGTTATGTTCTCTTGACAAATAAATAAATATAAATTTTCTATGCTTATATATAATATATTTATGTACGTACATGTCGATATGAAATTCTATTTGTCAACAATTAGAATATTTAGTTAGTTCCTGCAATGGTATACAAGCCTATATCTGTCCAGTGTTTTGATAATGGCCATCTCTTACATTAACTTGATAACTAATTCACAACATACCGAATTCTTTCAATATTTAATTGCATGAAAAATGAGAAGCAGTTTAAGTGGAAATTTACACTGTAAGTAATTAGATTCTAAATTAATTGGTTTCGCACTTAAATATAATATGACGATTAATCATTAGGTAATTATGCTCATAGATATTTGGAAGATTTCAGAAAACCATTATTAATGAAACGATTTAGAGAGAAAATAGGTAAAAAGAAGGTAATTCTGAACAAGGTGACAAGGTGAGAGAAATATATGAAGAAAGAAAACGTATGGTAATACATGTCGGAACGACATCCGAGAGAACATAAGAGAGAACTAGTCTTATGTATGTATATATATATATATATATATATATATATATATATATATATATATATATATATATATATATATATATATATATATATTATATATATACATACATAAATATATATATATATATATATATATATATATATATACATATATGCATATATATATTTATAAGAGTAGCATGTATGCATGTATATA
>NC_043002.1:17031644-17049144 GCF_006345805.1 Octopus sinensis
ATATCTTATAGAAGAAAGTCTTGTAAGATAAGAAAGCCCATACCATAATTAATTATTTCTTTATTATCTCATTTTTTATTACCGATCTATACTCAACCGAAGCATTTGGATATAGAGTTCTTCCTCCAGGTTATTAGTATCTCAATATCTAAGTGAAATAGCAAAAAAATATTTTTCTATACATAACCAGACAAGAGAACCATAGAAAGATAGATGGATTGAAGTAGGAGAGTGAGACAGATATAGACATAAATACAAAAGCGAACAACTGTAGTGTGTTGCAGAGCAGATGCAGCAGTTAGGAGTTCTACAATATATGTATCTTGTTACTAACTACTACTTCCTGGTTTAAATGCGATCTTGTAATATTTGCATAAATAAAATTTTGCCAATGAATATTTCATCTAATGACTAGACGTCTCCTCGTTATCTTCATAGTTGGCGCGAAAATTTCTGCTGCCTGTCCAGGTGGTAGAAAAAGATAACTTTTTAGTCATTTGAGAAATGTAATTACGATTTCGGCGATAAAGGACGTTTGTGTTCTTCAGATTTTATCGTCTAGTCTTTGACGTTGTTGTATATAGCAACAACTTTTAGTAACCTAAAACGTGGATATAACTTTGTGGAACCATATGAATAGCGTCTTATATAAATACATTTGGAAAATTTCCAGAGCCGGTCTGTCTAAGACATACATATTTCATTACCAGTTAATGTGTTGAGCCAAAAATAATGATTTATAAATCAAAATCGCACACATATAGAGAAATATTATTAGCGTTATAGTATATTATAGACAAGGAAAGCAATGCTGAAAACTCTCAAATTTATTCACTAGAATTTATCTGAAGGTATGCCGTCCATTCTGCGGGCGGTAGTGTGACACTTGCAAAGTTGCTTCGGTCGCAATATACATACTTAATGAAGCTTAATTGAACACGTATGTATCGGGCATTAGTATGACTTGAAATGACAGACAATTATTCAATTATTAGATTATTTTAAATAATTATATTCCTATATTATCCTAGGGATACCGTCACACATTTGTAATAACACTTGACACCAGCAATTTCGTTCACTTAAGCTTGGATGGAGAGGATAGCGTAACTGCATGTGTTTTTATCTCTAGAAGTGCAATTATTTCTATAGCTTTCAGCTATATATATATGACGTGCTTTTCCATACAACTCCAGCAAACTTTAATAAGCCCTTTCCGAAAAGCCTGCTTTAGGACACAAGTTTCATATAAGATGTTTTGCTAGGTGGGAGGACACAGATTTTATGAAACCGAACTAATACGAGATACGTTTTCACTCGTATATTTGAATGTGTGTATCTGTGTGTGTGTGTGTGTGTGCGTGCGTGCGTCTGTGTGTGTATGTGTGTGTAAGTGTGTGCGCAAGCACCTGTGTGTCGTATATATATTCATTTTTAATTAAATCCACTTTGTGAAAACACGACCAAGCGTATGTTTCAGACTATATCTGTACCTTAACCAGATAAAATTTAACGTTTTCACGTGTGAATTTCTCTAAACAAGATGTATTCAATTCGATATTGTAATGATATTAGTAACTATAATTACAACATTGTTTCCAAAATTGGCACTAGAAGTAATGAAAATGCTGCATATGAGGCAAGACCTTAATATTAACAGGAACTATACACAAATTTTCTCTGATTGAAAAGATTTCGCTCACATGGAGATAGTCCTATTGGTAAAGTACTCTCCTATATTTCATACAGTAAATAGGGTCCATGATAATATAGTTCAAAGCAATATCGATAACCTTATCATCTACAAAAATCTGAGAAATTCTTGCAACAGAAACTAGATATATTGCATACCTGTTAACTATATCTGTCTCATATCAAGTTAATCTTTTCATTACGAAAATGTCACCAGAAAATCTATACTCAATCAGATCTCTTCTACATATTTGATGTGCATTTTCAACACTTGCACATATTTTAAGTATCTGCAATATCATTAACCTGATGGATTATATGCCAAATAGTGAAAACGATTTTGCCATTGGGGACATATTATCTGACCAAACATCTAATAATATATCCGAAACCTATCGATAATTCACTCACTGCGCCGAGGATATTTATAATTTGTCAAATCTATTGAAAATGCTCTCTATATCCTATAGAGAATATCCTATCTCACGAAATTTGTAACCCCTGGCATTTGTGTCGGGGATATTTGACACTGATTTATAGAGTAAAAACCTATGTCTGTTATTATATTTTATAACGACACACGCGTGTCTGCACATTGCAAGCAATACTCTCCCTTTCTCTCTCTCTCCTTTTCTATTTATATATCTGTCCATCTCTCTTTCTAACAACTCCGTCATAACCGGATTTTCAACATCTATTCACAGTACACTTCTACTTGAAGTAGAATTTTTTTAGGGGATCATGTTATTTATAGTACCAGTAATAAGAGCTTATTATGGCCATCTCTGAATATATGCAACGTCCAGTGTTTCGTCTCGATGAAAAATATACAACTCGTGAATAGCGTAAGTGTATAACAGTTCAGAAATAAAGGCATATTAATGGTGCAACGTTAAGGAAAGTTACGCAAATTTGAAATATTTAATCATAAATTTTAATAATAATATTCATTTAAATTTGGCGGGGATTTTTTCTCAAAATATTAACATCAGACTCCCTATGCATTTAAAGGAAAATTGTATAACTCAATTCCCCCATTACATTAACCCAAGTGTTCATTTGATGGATCTTTTTTTGTTTTCTATCTGCAATATGTGTGGTTTGTGTGATTGTGCGTTTCGTTTCTGTTTTGCTGGTGTTGTTAATTGGGTAGAAGCATAATGAAACTTATTTAGCAGCTATAATCCGTTTGGAAAGTTTGTGTTATTTTAATGTACTGTTCGGTGATTTGAAGATTTCATTACTAAGGCGGAGAGCTGGCAGAAACGTTGGCGCGCCGGGAAAAATGTTCAGCGGTACTTCGTCTGTCTTGATGTTCAACGGCGGTTCATCAGCATGGCCGCAGCTCTGAGCTGAAACTGCAGAAAAAACATTTGCAACAGGAGGATTCAGTACATACAGACCTGCCCTGTGTGAACTGACAGTAACTTATTAAGCAAATGCCACCTTCATTGTGTGTATACTTAGTAGATATACTATACTAGTTATGTTATACAGCATTCCAAATATTGAGTTCAGTCGAGGTTTTAAAACGAGTTTGTTAGAACTAATCAATCCTAAGTTTGTGTGTCACTAAAACCTTGAGGACGAGATCACAAATGTGCCAAACACACTGAGTGGTTTTGATATTTTTGAGCTGATGCTGAAGATATAAGCGCTGAGGTCTAGTAAATCACTACCAAAGGGAAATCCAAGATTCACAAACCTTACGATCTACGATGCCAATATTAGTTAATGTCTATGTTAGTTATGCAGTGTAGTAAGGTGTAAGCTTTGGGATTTGTGATGGCTAATCTTTTAGAATGTGTCGTTCTTCTGCTTCTATTCCCACTTTGTCTTAATTTATAATTGATTGTTGGCTTCTGGGTAGAAAGACTGAAAGGTAATATTGTATAATATTCGTAGTAAGTTGAAATCGCTGCAGTTGAAGAGAAAAGGATAATACTGTCTCTGAAGGGTCTACTCCCAGTATAAAGAATAGAAGATATTTTGAAAGTGCTATTTAGGACGCATAAGAATCAATCCAGAAGATTATTAGATATGGTAGAGAATAAAGAAGAAAATATCGGCGTAGTTTCCTATTATGTTGTACTTTTTGGGCACATATATACACACATCTCTCTTTACACACCGATATCATTAGTATGTTATACACAAACATAAAAACGGCAATATATATATATACCACATACACATATACATACATACATAAATATATACACACACGAACACACACACGCACACACACATATATATATATATTCGTTTGAATGTTTGGGCATACCCCACTAATGACGTGTGCGTGCATATATGTCTATGTATGTATATGTGTGTGTGTGTGTGTGTTTGTGTGAGTGTGTGTGGGTGGGTGGGTGTGTTTGTGTGATTGTGTGATTATGTATCAGGTCTACAAAATACATTTGAAATTAGATCTTGTGGAAATTACAACCAGCCAATATCACAGACGCTTTGAGAATTTAAGGAGGCATGGCTAAGTGAATATATTGGTTGGTTCCAAAATACGGGGTTTCAATCCAAGTATGCTGTATTGCTCTCCAAATACTTGAGCTGAAAATATGTAAGATTTATTGCTCACAAAATGGACATACTTGGAAATAAGTGGGAAAGTAGAATCTTCCACTTAAACAGTATACTTAATCGGTGAAGAGGTGTAACAGCAACAAATTGCAATGTCTTGAGTGGAAAGACAGCACACACACACATACACACACACACACACACACACACACACACACACACACACACACACGCACACACACACGCACACACACACACACACACACACACACACACTCACACTCACACACACACTCACACTCACACTCAAAAACAACTTCTGTTAATTGGGTAAGATCACTCAACGGGTAATATATTCTACTCTTCAATTTATCTTGCTGAACTTCTAAAATATCTTGTAAGTCGCCATCCATCTTCTGTATAATACGAGAACAAAAAATAAAGGTTTTTTTTTTATTTTAGTATTTCACGCTTAAGTAGACACGGCTCAGTGAATAAGTTTGTTTGCTTCCCAACAACGAGGTTCCAGTTTATTTATTTCGGTGTAACAATCCAAATCAGCGAATGTATTATTGATACTATAAATTGCTGCAACCAATTAGAACGAAAATGTGACTAAAATCTCTTCACGTTTTTCTATATTTTAAAGTGTTTGTTTATAATCTTCATAAATGAAATCATTCCGCAAATTTATTGTCTTTAATATTTTATACTTGTTTCATTTTCTATGGCAATGAATTAATACGTTCAGTCATCGAACGTTGTTTATTATTGAATAATTAACCAATTTCGAAGTTAATTATCAATAATTTTTCTTCACAAATGACGCTTTCTATCTCCCACTCTCTCATACACCTTCTCTCTTTGTATAAATGTGTGTGTGTTTTGAGTGTTTGTGCGAACATGTTAATGCGTTCCAGATTTGCAGGCGTTTGTGGTACACACATACTCGCAAAAGAATAATTAAGTCCCTATTTATGTATATAAAATATATATGATGCACATACAAACACGTATACATGTACATGTGTGTCTATATATGTGCGTGTGTACGTGTCTGCGTGTGTCTGTATGTATATATATATATATATATATATGAATTATAATGTCTCACGTTATAAACACAAAGGCAGGATGAGTCGATTGCATATTTAAGCAAAAGATTAACATATATATTTACTTTAGGACACTTGAGATTCTAGTTAAACATGTCGCCAAAACATTGTAAATAGGTTAAAGGCAAACATTCGTAAACTAAGTTTATGGTGATTAGATTTTCATTCTATATTACATTTTTCATTGGCTTTCGATTCCTGGAGTATTGCAGAATATGATATTCTTTCCTGAATCAGATGCAAAATAGACGCATGCCATTGACCTCCCTCCCTTTATTCTACCCTATTTACTCGCATCTACAGTCCAGATCCCATGTTCAAATTTTCCCTTTGAGAACCACTTTGAGAATCCTACTTCCTTATCTGAAAACCGCTTCGTCATATTCTGTATCCCCGCCTTCCAGAAAGATATGACTCTCGACAACGTGATATTCAACAGCGTCAATCTCACGAAGATATACGCAGCCAGTCAAACTGAAATGCGTTCGCCAATGATAATATCATCTGACTCCACACTATAAATATTATAATCATAATTGAGTGTAAAGCATTATAGGAGACAAAACATCTACTGTATCTCTTACTAAACCCATCTGCAAACTTTACGGTGCACTTTACATTGGGAAAGGAGATAGCTCTTTCGCTGATCACTTTGGTGAGCACATTTGATACACACAACTACATACGCAAGCCTAATCCTTTGCCACCCACCAGAAATCAATGGTCTAGACCTTCATTTAACTCCTTATGACCCGACCAAACATCATGTATCTCTACAATGAAGGAAACAGGCAAAAATATTTATATTGAGACTGGGGACAAGAGACTTACGTGGTTTAATGAACTTTTTCCCGTTAATTCTTCACACTTTCGTCAATTACCAAACACATTTGTTATTTTCCCTCCAGCTAAAATGCTCTCGCTCTTCTACCTCTTTCATTTTTGCGTTCTTTTCTCTATCATTCACTCATAATTTTGTCGCTCCAAATACTTTTTGTCTACCATACGACCTCAGGTAGAATTGTGCATCACATCAGTCTCAGCCAGTCTCAGAAATAAATGTAAAACACTATTCGCGTAGATCTTTGCCTCCAGTTTCTGGAACTTGACTTTGTAGATCCTCATCTTTAAGAAGTTTTGAACACTTTACCATTCTCCAAGTAAAGATAATTCCATGCACATTTTTGTCTTACCCATTTTACAATTAAAACAAATTGTACTGGTGTTCATTCATACTGGTCTCCTTGTATTTGCATTATATATATAAACATAAATATAAATATAAATATAATATATATATATATATATATATATATATTATATATATATATATATATATATATATATATATATATATATATATAATATATATATATATATATATATAAACAATTAAATAATGAGGGTAGTAATTGATATTGATAAATTAAAACCAGTGAGTTAGCATATTTGAATCATTCGAATACTAAAAATTATATTACAAAATTAAGAGGAATTGACACCAAAGTGAACTCCTACTATGCTAAATAAAGATGTCAAGTCGCAGTCAAATGACTGAAACAAGTATATATATATATCGCTTTACTCTTTTACTTGTTTCAGTCATTTGACTCGACCCCGGGACTTATTCTTTTTGTAAGCCCAGTACTTATTCTATCGGTCTCTTTTGCCGAACCGCTAAGTAACGGGGACATAAACACACAAGCATCGGTTGTGAAGCAATGCTAGGGGGACAAACACAGACGCACAAACAAACACACACATATATATATATACATATATACGACAGGCTTCTTTCAGTTTCCGTCTACGAAATCCACTCACAAGGCATTGGTCGGCCCGGGGCTATAGCAGAAGACACTCTCCTAAGAAGCCACGCAGTGGGACTGAACCCGGAACCATGTGGTTGGTTAGCAAGCTACTTACCACACAGCCATTCCTGCGGCTATATATATATATATATATATATATATATATATATATATATATATATATATATATATTATATATATATATATATATATATATATATAATATATATATAATATATATACACATAGACACACTCACACAGAAAGAACGAGAGAGATAGGGTGGGAGAGATGTGAGCGGAATGATTTATTTTCGTTGGCATAAAGTCTTCTAAAAAGATTGTAACTTTATTTGCAATAAAACATAGATTGGAATATATATGAATAATAAGTCGGAGCATCATAGACATACGATTATTTACAATTTTAAATGAAGTGATAAAAATCGCAAGGACATTCATCATACATACTTTGCTAATTTAAAAAGCATAAGTGTATTTAAAATGGCTAGATTTAGAATTGCGAAAGAGAAATTATTTCCTAATGAAATGGTAATAAGCTGTAATATTGCAGATTAATTCGATTTTGAATGTTGACTTTGCCATATCAAAACCAGCTCCTACAACATCATGTCATACCCAAGAATATTATCTCGTATTGGAATCAAGAGAGATGTCAACCTCTGCTATCCGATGACAAATAACCTCACAAAACTGGTTGTCCTGTATCATAATTATACATTTTCCTCACTAGACCATCTCCATTAGTAATGTATCATCCATCAGAATTAGTAAACAGTAACCAACAAATTTTAACATGAGTTATAACTCCAGATTAACTACTGAAGTGGCTGAAATGCGATTGGTAAACTGATTTGACTACTGCATATATTTATGTATTTCTATTGGTTTTTCAATATTCTTAGTTCAAATTTACTTTTCGAACTTTTTCTGTTCATCTATTCCTATTCAGTAGATAAAATATTGTGAGAGCAATAGTAATATAATACGTAGAAAGTTGTGCTTTCATGGAAGAAATAAGAAGGAAATGAGTTTAAACTAGGAAACACTTTAAATTTAATAGCTATTTCACCTTAAACACACACACACACACACACACATACACCCACACATACACACACACACTTACACAAGTATACACACGCGTGCATATATAGTGTGAGTTTGAAGGGATATATTAGCTCGGCGAATAACGTAGTGGCTCTCAGTTATGTTCCAGGTTACGGCTAAACACATCGACTATTACTTAACGTCTATGACTAAAATTAGTTTCAACCACGCTGAAAATTCTTTCGACTGGTAATCCCGCGTTCTTTTCTGTAGATGGTAACATAATAAGAAGTGTATATTAACAATAATTACAACGATATTGAATATGGAAATGTGTGTATACTCAAGACTTATTTCTTCTTATCATATATAATTACAATGAGTATATCTTTATGGTTGCTACGTGCTACACGTATTTCCATTGCACAACGTATGGGCAGCTACACATGCAATCAGCATGATTTTCTGTACAACGTCTTCGGGGTCTGTTCATTTGGTCTGTATTAACACGAATTGAATACAGTAATTTGTTTGTTACTTAAGCTTCCGTAAAACATATGAAACTGAAATCTAGTCTGTTTGTGAAACAACCTCACCATACCTCCCACTAAACCCCCTACTAATAATCGAATATGTGAGTTCAGATTCGTTCGAAAACCGCCAAATGCTTAGACACTGAAGAAGCTACTCAAAAAATTATCCTCGGTTGCAGATGCAGCTGCCAGTAGTGTGTGCAGTGGAAATACTTGTAGGTTGTAAAAACAATAAAAAACATGCGGTATGCAGTTATAGAATAAGAGGAAATATATCTTGTGGAGGAACAAGTCTTCATATTGTAATTATAATTATTGCTTTCATGTATATATATATTATATATATATATATATATATATATATATATATATATATATATATATATATATATATACCACTGAGCTCATTCACTTATGTATGTGTTATTTCATTGAATGTACAATGATAAACTGCATTGTAAACGAACGTAGATTAGGAATCCTTTTTAATATACTTTAGTGAAATTCAAATGCAACGAAAACTATATTTCATTTCTTAGTTCTAGAGACTAGACAAAATTCAAATAATTATCGTTGCTGATATCAATGATATATGTATAACGTGTGCTCAGCCGACTAAAAGAGCATAGCTATACATATGACAATTAAGACGCACAGAGACAAAGTGAGAATGTTCAGGGTCAAGAATTTAAAATACTTGTGCTAAGTGATTTTCAAGCGAATGTTAATGACAAATTGGGGAACAACTGCGGCAATTAATATGTGACAAACGTTGAGTTGAATTTAGGTGCACCAATTTGATAACTGTTTCGTTGAGAAACGTTGAAACACCACGGAATCCAATGATGCATGTTTTATAAAAGTGAATTATTGGAATATAAATTTAAAGAGACAGTATGTATATATATATATATATATATATATATATATACACATATATATATACAAATACTGGTACTAACTATGACTTAATGTTTCCTCTCACACCATCTCCGATGAAGGATATTATTAATTAATATCCTAGAAACAGCTGTGAGGCATTCTGTATATAAATGCTCTAATATCTATACACCCTTGGTTTTTTATCTTATTATGCAAAGATTATATATATATATATTATATATATATATATATCTATATATATATATATATATATATGTATGTATATATATATATATATATATTTCATTCATTTCATTTTTCATTTTATCTAGTTTCAGCTCACGAGCTGTGACCATACTGGGGCACCGCCATTCGATATTGCTACATGATTTTACTTCACGAATGCTTTTTAGCAATTGACATTTGGTTCATGAGAGAGTTTGATGCAGCTGCCCTCATCTGCACCTCCTGCCGTGAAGGATATATATCTATATATATGTGTATGGATGTATAATTATTATTATTAAAATCATAATTAAGTTTATCTAAAATATAGCGACCTGATATAATCGTTATTTTAAATAACGATCTTATCCTTATCTAAATAAATGTATATATATATATATATATATATATATATGTCACACGAGTCTCTCATCATTTCAGTGAAAACTAATAGATGATTTCAATAAACATATATTATGTTCATAGGAATCAACTGAATTTATATCATCAGGTTCCACAAAAAATAGCTTGTTATAAATCTGACATTTTCTTTCAAATAAATACTCATACATTCTCAAATACATGCACACTAATTCGCATGCAAACATGCACACTTAAACACACACATATAAATATAGACATACACACTGTAGTATACATGAATATACATACATGCTCGCTCTAAATCATACACGTAAACATACCCACTTACACACACATACACGCACAAACAACGTTTCAGCGCATCCAAAGATCAAATGAATTCGATACTTTGATTCTTCAAAATTTGAAATGCTTTTATTCAAGAAAAAAATACTCTCACATGAAGATTTGTTTTCTGCAAAGTATTCTATATTTAGAACTCTGAAAATTCTATTTTGTCATGCATTCCTTGATTAGTTTATTTCATAGGAGGTCGTTTCAAAAGTAGATTTTTTTTCTCTTTTTTTTTTTACCAAAGGAATGGAAAGTGATATAATACTCATTCGAATAATTTTACTGATAAAATTACAATGCACATATAAAACTTCTGAAATTACCACATACTTAACAAAAATTATTTTCGTCATTTTATCTATGGCGTAAATTATTATTACTATTATTTACATTGTTGTTGTTGTTGTTATTGTTGTTGTTGTTGTTGTTGTTGTTGTTATTGTTGTTGTTGTTGTTGTTGTGTTTCTCTATAGGTTTAATTTGGAGCAATTGCTCGCAATTCTTAATCAAAAATGTCAAAGGACGACAAATTTTGGCGTCTAAACATGCAAACCAATGAGTTGAAATGTAATTGAAACAGATGCCTTTGTGATATAAAATTAATCTACTTATACAATATATAATAAAGATGAATAAGCAAGAATATATGTACTGGGAGAGTAATTTAAATAAGACAAATAAGGTATACATAAATATATTTTGCAATTTACTTATCCTTGTGCTATCATAAATTTAACCATCATATTCATTAGCTAGTCTTGATAACATAGCAAGGGCCACAATAAACAGGCAATATTGGTGCTTTCAGATGCCCAATTCTTCTAAATTCTAAATTCTATACCGAGGTCATCATATTTGTTCAATTCCTAAAAGGGTTTTAGCGACGTGTTTTAGTCAGCTAGACCTGCAACATCCATCAGAAGATTTTTTATCAACATCATACTTGCAATAATAATCATTTGGTTAGCATAATTTTCCTCGAGCCTTCTATGATAGGAATTGTTTCTGTTTTTAGATTCCACATTCGAGTTACCTTTATTTCCAGGTCTTTGTATTTTGAAAGTGTTTCCATTTCTTTTAGAGAAACGTTGTCATCTGCTGGTATCAATTATTATTATTATTATTATTATTATTATTATTATTATTAGTAGTAGTAGTAGTAGTAGTAGTAGTAGTAGTAGTTAGTAGTAGTAGTAGTAGTAGTATTTACTTCTAATCAGCATGTTTGTTACATCCACTTGCTGAGACTCGCCCAGCGTCTTAGGACGAGTGAAAGATAAGAAGTGTTACAATATGACTGAAAGCTTTAAGAGGGGTCATGGCAGGGGCAGTAGCGAAATATCTTCATGTAATATAACATAGACATTTATATTGATAGGGTTTTTCTTAGGATGTGGGCAGTAATTGTCAGCACAATCTTTTAGTTTTTCTCTGGGACATGAGCTTCTCCTGGGATATTATGTAGATGTTTCTGACATCTACTTCTTATCATACAAAGGGCACCCACAATACGAGGAACAATCCTCGCTTTAATGTATCTCATCCTTTGTACTTCAAATTCCTGCCCTTAATATTTGCGTAATTTGTCAAATTCCTTTACAGATATATTTTTATCAATGGGAACGCATACATCTATTACTCTATAAGTATATTATTCTTAGTCTTTAATGAGTGTCTCAGGTCGATTAGCCCGGATCGTTCTGCCGCATTGACTAGAAAATCCCAAAGATAGTGACATTTTTACCATCAACGACTAGCTCAAGATGATGTTCGTACCCGTAAAAAAGATTGTTCATTTTGTATTGTTTACATATTTTCCAATGTAAATACTGACCTACCCTTTCGCGGTGATTTTTGTATTAGTTTGGTTTCAGCACAGGACATCTCGGGACGAGATGGACTACTCTTTCGTCAACTTTATCGGAGTATCTGCATTTAGGGTCAGAACCGTTTTGCAGAACGTTAGCCTGGTAGCTTTGGTAAGCAAGCTTTGATCTTGTGCCGTTAATATGGAACTTTCAGTCCCTGCTTTCAGTCCTGAGCTTCTCAGCCACTGATGGATTTTGGCTTCGATGTATATACTACCCACAAAATGTGTTTGGCTCTACAGCTGCTCCTCAATTTGTTTCTGCCCTTTCTTACTTGCAGATCAGTTTTGCTTCTTTGGTGGCAGTTTTCATTTTGTTCATCCATATCAGGGTTAAACCCGAGTTCCCTCGCGCGGTTTGCAAGCTTCCTTACCAATAGAATGTGACTTTTTTTTTACTGTTTCCGTGTTTGCACAAAAGTCGTAGCACCCAAACCTCTGTATTAGATATGTACTTGTTCATCACTATTGTGGAGGTCCTATAGCACTGTTCTACCATCAAGATTCCTCTTACTCGACTACTACTAGGAAGATACAGACGATCAACATTTCCTTTTGGGAGGTGCATATTCTTAGATGTTAGTAGTTTTCTTTTCTTCCTTTCTAGGCGTTGGAGTTCTATAAGCTTCCATTTAATGATGCTAAAACAATATAGGATCATTGGAAGTGTCAGGGTTTTAATGGATTCATTTTACTATGAATCTTACTGTCCTGTAAGGCACCTTTCTTATTTTTTCATCATTGCAGCATGTTTATCCCCAGCTATTTATAGCTTTCTTGTGGGTTAAGCTCTTTGGTGGTTGTATCGGTATCTAATTTAATGGAAGCTGTTGGCTTCAGCTTGCCTCTTGCAAAAGTTGCTTTAGCACTATTATCAAGTCCCAAATACGATCGGATGCCATTGCTGAACGCTTTAACAGTTGTTAACAGCCCTACTAGCTCCTCGCGATTTCTAGCAAACAGCTTCAGATCGTCCATAAAAAAAAACACATGATTTACTATACTATTATACACTTTTAAACCATACCTGGTGTTACTCAGTTCCTTTGAGAGGAGTATCAATGCCATTCAAAAGGGTAACGGAATGAAGGAGTCACCTTGAAAGATTCCTCGTTTCAAGTTGATGTTGTTAGATATAGTTTAGTAGACGTGTATTCCCATTGGCCATGCTTATTATTATCATCCATAAGTTCGGGGCTCAATGAATTCAGTAACCGACTGTTCTCCTCCCAATATTTCAGGCTTTATACCTAAAAGATTCTTCTTCCTCTCCTTCTTCTTCTTCTTCTTCTTCTTCTTCTTCTTCTTCTTCTTCTTCGTCTTCTTCTTCTTCTTCTTCTTATTCTTCTTCTTATTATATTATTATATTATTATTATTATTATTATTATTATTATTATTATTATATTATTATTATTATATTATTATTATCATCATCATTATTATTATTATTATCATCATCATTATTATTATTATTATTATTATTATTATTATTATTATTATTATTTTGAGATGTGGTCATTTTCAAACACTGGGGGTGGTTTGTGTTCCCACCAGTTTTTTTCATGGGGCAAATCCAGGTTTTTGCAGATTACCCAGTGAATATATTGTGCAGCTCTATCACACCTGTTGAGATACTCTGTAGGCGCTAGAAGACTGCACTTGGAGACCGCATGATCAATAGTTTCATTTTCTTGCTTACATACACGGCATGTTGGGCTACTGCCGATCTTTAATATGTTGGCCTGGTAGTTTCTTGTTGGTAGGCATTGATCTTGAGCTGCTATGATAAACCCCTCTGTTTCAGATTTTAAGCCAGAAGCCATTAGCCATTGATGGGTCAGGGCTTTGTCAACATCTGCATTATTCGCTCTCTTTGGGTATTTGCCATAGAGAGGTTTTTCTTGCCATTTATCATTTAGAATATCTAAGGCCGCAGATTTAGCACGGGTTCCATGCGCTTAGCTTTTTCTGTGCCTGTTTCTTGTATATCTATCTCTAATTCCAAAATTTGTTGTATTCGGAATTCCCTTAGATATTCCTTTGCCTGTTTTGTTACTGAGTATGATGCTTTCTTGTTTTCATGTTTTGAGACAAGTTTTAACATCCAGTCCTCAGAGTTTTTCAGGTAGGTGTCTAGGCCAATTGTAGCAATCTTCATTGTTATTGACAGTTGTAAAAGTCCACGGCCTCCCTCTTTTTTTGGCATATAAAGTCGTTCTGTATCTGCCTTAGGGTGGTGCATTCTATGCATTGTCAACAGTTTTCGTATTTTTCTGTCAAGATTACGTATTTCAGTAATTGACCAGTTAACGATATTGAAACTGTAAGTCACGACTGGTATGGCTAATGCATTGATCGCTTCGATCTTGTTTCTCGCATTCAGCTCTGTCTTGAGTATTGCTCTTTCTCTGCGATAACATTCTCTCCTGATCATATCCTTCATCTCTGAATGCCTTATTCCGTCTCCTTCAATTACCCCTAGATACTTATAGTTCTCTGCTGGGTCTAATTATTTTATGACATTCTGCTGGTCAAGGTTCACGTTAGATGTTTCTGTTGTTTTTCCTTTGATAAAGGTAGCTTTTGCACATTTATCGAGGCCAAATTGCATTCTGATGTCATCACTGAGTTGTTTGACAATCGCTAGGAAGCCCTTGAGTTGTTGGTCATTTTTGCAAAGAGCTTTAAATCATCCATGTAAATGAGATGATTTATATTTTTATCATACATTTTATATCCGTACTGCGCGTCATTGGGCAGTTTTGAGAGAGGTATTAAGGCTAAACAGAGGAGGAGTGGTGATAGTGAGTCACCCTGGAAAATGCCACACGAAATTTTTACATCACCAGCATTTAGGGATTCATTGTCACTGTTCAGAGTTAGTGTGGTTCTCCATGATCTCATACTTACAGACAAAAAGTTTCGCAGAGTAGGTGCTATCTTATACATTTCTAGGCATTTCTTAAACCAGCTATGTGGTAGGCTATCAAAAGCCTTTTTATAGTCTATCCAGGCTATTGATAAGTTTTTGTGTCGTTTGTGACGATCTTCTAAGATCATCTTATTGATGAGTAGTTGATCTTTACATACGTAGGATCCACGTTTAGATCATTTCCGTTCATTAGGCAATATGCTGCTGTCTGTCAAAAAACTATAGGTATATTCCGTCAGGACAGATGTTAATGTTTTATACATATTTGTTAAGCAGGTTATGGGTCTATAGGTTTTTGGTTCATGTGTTTCTTCACTTTTTGGAAGCAGGAATGTTTACCCATTAACTAGCCAAGGAGGCATCTTACTAGGGTGTTGCAAAACATCATTGTAAAGTTCTGTTAGCAGTTCATGGCTCTCTGGGAAGGCATTTGACCAGAAGTTAGGGATTTTATCCTTTCCAGGAGACTTCCATTTGCTTGACCTCCTGAGAGCAGATCTTATATCTTCTACCTTGACACAGTCCCACTTTTGCTCTTCTAATGAGTCCACTTCTTCTTTTGATGGTACAGACTTTACAGTAACTGGTGTTTTTCCTACCTTCCTGTAAACATTTTCTGATGTTTTCACCACATAGGATTGTTGAGATTTTCGCGGATGCATAGTATAGGTGGTTGAGATCTGTGATATCAATATCATTAGCTGAAATTACATCCTTAAGTGCAAGCCGGATTTTACCGATCATTTTCTTGTTTTGTTTAGAGTTGCAGATTTTAGGGAGTGTATCACGTTCATCCATACTGGTTTCTTTAATTTTCAGCCATTCAATCATGATTTGGCTTTTTAGCTCATGTAGTTCTGTCGGGTCAATATTTGTGTGACTTTCGTCATCTATTTGATGTTCATCTGTCTTAGTGTTTATGTTTGGTTCAGGGAATATTTCACTTTGCCTATCACTTATACAAACTCTTTCAATCTTTACTTCGTTTTTATCAGCTCTGGGCTGGTCTATAATTATTTCCTCTGTATTATCTTCTTTAGCTGCAACTTCGCACATTCTATCCGTTACTGCGTGTCTAATTTGGTCAATCTCTACTTCAGTCAGTAATTTTTATTTTATAACGTGCAAGAACTTCTTTATTATCTTCACTAGTCCATTTTTCCCTCTTTTTCTTTTGAATGTTTGTTGACGAACATGGATGGCCATCTGTTGGAATATTCCAGTTGTGGGGTACGTCCAGCTCCTGTGTGTCGGGACAATTTGATCCAGTAGCTGATTTTTCAATCAGACTTTGGTTCAATTTTCGGGTACGTGGTCTTTTGTAATCCGCTCGATGACCTTCGCGGTTTGTAGTTTGTTTTGTTGACATTGAAGCTTGACGAGCTTCGACTCTTACATTAAGGGACGGATCTGTCTGTTTAGGATTCTCTGCACGTAAGCATTGTTCGTAGCGTAGTTTCTTAAGACTAGCAGATCTGTATTCGTCTGTACTTTTTTTGTTGATAGATTTATCTCCGAGCATAGTTTTGCCTTTTTTTTTATTGAACTAATGCAAGGTTCACTCTGACTGTATTAGTTCGAAAAATGAGAATAAAAGACGAAAAAAAATTATCATCACCACTATCATCACCGTCATCATCATCATCAATGATATTGTTTTATGTGTAGTCACAGCAGTAGCTTATTATAATAATAATAATTATTATTATTATTATCATTATCCCCATCGCCACGGCAAAGAGGTCATGTTCTATAGGTCTATAAATAGATTCAGCAGATGGTGGAATGTTCAGCCAAAGAGACAAAGGACATTTTGACTCAGGAAAGGTGAAACATGTTTACTAGTATCTTCAAAAGCAATTCAGCTTGTTATATTTGTAATTAAGGTGGGGAGAGAAAGAAAACTATATATATATATATATATATATATATATATATATATATATATATATATATATATATATATATATATATATATATATATATATATATATATTATATATATATACCCATAACACATATGTATACGTATATGTATATTCACACTCGCATATTTTCTGGTATTCACGTCGATAATGTCTTAAATTTCTGAATTCAATTGTGTTGTTGCAATAAGT
>NC_043002.1:17054144-17069144 GCF_006345805.1 Octopus sinensis
GAATTTTAAAAAATATACACAGTAGGAAGTACTGCACGTTTATTGAAAGAATCTTAGTTCTGCCAAAGCAATGTGAGCCAGGTATGCACACGACAAATCCACCATATATTCTCGAAATAGGCGACAATGTTCTGTAAAAAGTTACCATGCTCACTCTCTTGCGTTCTACTAAGAAATAGATTTCTTGAAAACGCAACCGAAAATCTTACTGGTAACACGAATAAATCACAACAACAACAACAAATAATAATAATAATAATAATAATAATAATAATAATAATAATAATAATAATAATAATAATAATAGCCCCATGAAAAAACTGGTGGGAACACAGACCACCCCCAGTGCTTGAAATGGACCACATCTCACTCTTCTGGAACTTCACCATTTAAACTGACAGAAAGATAGATGCAAAGAGGCCAGACATCATATTGAAAGACTTCAAACAAAGAACATGCCTCCTCATTGATATGACTGTCCCAATCGATATAAACGTATCTGTCAAGACCTACCAAAAACTGAGCAAATATAAAGACCTTGAAATAGAAATCAGCAAAATGTGGAACCTGAAGACTAAAACAATACCCTGGGTGCCCTGGGAATGATAGCGAAAGGGGCTGATTCCTACCTAACTCAGATACCAGGAAACCCAAAAATGGCAGAAATTCAAAAGATAATGCTCATGGGAACTGCTCATATCCTACGCAAAATAATCTCTATGTAATCTCAATGTTTGAAACGAACAATTAAAAAAAAAATTATTTATTAGACATTCACTAGTACAACACCAAAAAAACCCCCAAATATATGGCACTCTAGGCATAACAACAACGTGAACTTCCAACATGTTGTCTATTGAGGTCCCTGGGTGAGACGGCAATTGAGGAGGAGTTGGAAGAGTATTTGCCAACAATTAAATTCATTTCCAGTGGTGTCAAATATGCAACGGTGTGGTTGCTATTTGACACCCCTGAAGAGGCTTGCAAATTTGCTAGCAAACCCTTGGAGGGTAAGGAAATCTTATTTCTGCCCACGTACAAAAAAAAGAAATTGATGAAAGCTTGGATCTGCGGACTGCCACCCGACATAGAATCCGAGTGGATAGAGGAGACTATCCGCCGGGGTCTGGGTGACAGTGAAACTAAGCTCCTCAATGTAAAAGTTCTTCCTGCGGCTGCTTGGGTTGGGTCGAAAGAAATTTTGACCCTGTGGACCCAATCAGCCAATCTGGTTCTTCCAGATTTTTTGAAAATGGCCGGGTGCAGGTACCCGGTAATGCTTGAGGGTCGCCCCCCTAAGTGTCATCGGTGCTTGGAGTCCGGCCACATAAAGAAGTACTGTCCTCGGGAACAAAATAGGATCCCGGAACAGTTAAGTAAAACCCCTCTAGAAGAGGGAACGATAACGGCCGAGAAAGCAGAGAACTCCTCAAACAGAGGCCGAAAGAGGAAGGTGAGCAACAATGGGTGCTCACCAAAGATAATAGGGATGAGGAGAGGAAGGCGAATCTTCCAGCCACGGAGGAGACGCACCCTCCCTCAGTTGAAAAGGGAAAAAAAAGAAAAAGAGGAAGAAAAACGGGACATTACCGGTTGTCAGTGTAACACCGGAATGTCCCGGAACTACGTCGGTTGGGGTTGTGCCACCGACATGAGAAGGAATACCGTTGGCGGAAACTGTGCCGCCAACGAAAGAACTGAATGTATTGGTCCTCTTCTATAGAGGAGGAGAAACTGAAAAAGTGATGGAAGAGCACTACAAGGGAGCACCTTTAGCCTTCACAATGGCCTCCGCAGGTAGCTGTGGAGGCCGTGGCGTTCGACGTGACGCTAGGGCTAAAGGAGCTCAATGAAGATTATAACTTGGTCCCGGGCGACGCGAACTCGGAACTTGACTACGTTCTGAGGGAGGCGTGGTTGATGGTGGAGGGCGCGGGCACAAGCTACTTCGAGGACAATACGTATTATTAGTAATGGACTTAGTCTAAAAATTGAAAAATTGTAAGAGGATTAATACCTCGTTTTGTATTAATAATGGACTGCTAAGCCCAAAAATTGGAAAAATTGTAAGAGGTTTTATACCTCGTTTTGTGTTTATCTTTTTAAAAAAGAACAATGTTTTAGAGAAGCAAAAGTCGGCGGGCGCTTTCTGTCTTCTCCCATCCTTATCATCTTTCTTTCATTATCATTCACCTCATTAATGTCCTCGTCCAGCCCGCAAAGCTAACTTAATCTGTGTACTGCCTTTATGGCAAATGTTTTGAAATAAAGTAGCTTGCTAACCAACCACATGGTTCCGGGTTCAGTCCCTCTGCGTGGCAACTTGGGCAAGTGTCTTCTGCTATAGCTCCGGGCCGACCAATGCCTTGTGAGTGGATTTGGTAGACGGAAACTGAAAGAAGCCTGTCGTATATATGTATACATATATATATATATATATATATATATATATATATATGTAGGTGTTTGTGTTTGTGTGTCTGTGTTTGTCCCCCTAGCATTGCTTCACAACCGATGCTGGTGTGTTTACGTCCCCGTCACTTAGCGGTTCGGCAAAAAAAACCGATAGAATAAGTACTGGGCTTACAAAGAATAAGTCCCGGGGTCGAATTGCTCGACTAAAAGCGGTGCTCCAGCATGGCCGCAGTCAAATGACTGAAACTAATAAAAGAGTAAAAAAAAATGAGTAAAAGAGTATATATATATATATATATATATATATATATATACATATTTCATGTATGTCAGTGTGAATGTGTATCTTTGAAAATTATTTATGGGAAACGTAATGAATATGCAACTAAAGCTCCTAAGCTATTAAACGGCCACAATATCTAATGATGGTAATTTTGCACACTCATCTATGACAGTGCTTCGTGTGTTACAGCAAGCTGTACCGATGTAATGTAGGATGTATAATATAGGAGAAATGTCTATGATGTTCATCTAAGAATTATTGTTATGATATATGTATTTATATATATATATGAGTAAATGTAATGGCAAACAGGTTAGGCAAGTGGATTTACACACAATGTTAAGTACATTTAATAGAACATATGTGCATGTGAATAAATAAATATAAAAGGGTGCAATTTACAGAATATAAACGATGTGAGGAAGTAAAATGGTTGAACGTTAGGAATCCAAAAGCTGATCATGGTGCTTGGTGAACCGGATTAATGATAGTCACTTGGATCCATTATTGGATAGCTTTGTTTCCCTCTTCATATATATGCATATATATATATATATATATATATATATATATATATATATATATATATATATATATATATATATATATATGTATATATATATATATATATATGTATGTATATATATATATATATGTATCCTCTCGAAGAACCTGAGAGACCTGCATGGGGTGGATGCAGATGTCTTTAAAATGAAGCTGGATCTCTTCCTGTCAGGTATCCCAGATGAACCAACTTCACGGCAGGAGGTGCAGATTAGGGCAGCTGCATCGAACTCTCTCATGCACCAAATGGCAGTTGCTAGAAAGCTTTCGTGAAGTGAAACCAAGTAGCAACACCAAATGGCGGTGCCCCAGCATGGCCACAGCTCATAAGCTGAAACTAGTATCAATCAATCAATCAATCATATATATGTATGTATATATATATGTATATATATATATATATATGTATATATATATATATGTATGTAATATATATATATATTATATATATATTATATATATATATATATATATATATTATATATATATATATATAATATATGTATATATATATATATATATATATATATATATATAGTTAATCTAAACATGAAAACACAAAGAGAAAACACAACAACGCGAGGGCGTGGAACAAATATAGTATTATTGGACGCTCAGGAAGGAAGGGAAGAAAGAGGGTTTCGAGCAGAGTTCTTCGTCGGAAACATAGGAGAAGGAAAGATCCAGAGAAGGGAAGACAGAGGAAAAAATTCGCCAACGATACACACGCGGTCACATTTTGAATATATATATATATATATATATATATATATATACATATATATATATATATATTATATATATATAATATATATACTAGCAGTATCGCCCGGCGTTGCTCGGGTTTGTAAGGGAATAACTATATAAGCATTTTTAGAGATGTAAAGTATTATAGCCATCTCAATATGGCTAACCACAAAGGGGAGGGTGTTACTGTAGCTTTTTACGTTCTGAGATTTAATAATAAATTTTTAGAGAGTTACTTCCCTTATATATGCCAAAAATGCATTAAAAATGGAAAACATTGATGGTAAATTATTTTTAAAATCGTAGACTCATCGTAGACGCGCGCTAATACGCAGAAGGGCTCGATATTAATCACGACTATAAGATACCCGGTTTTGGTTAAACTGCACCGCAAAATGTGGGAGTAGTTAGGAATCTAAATCGTAGGAGACAGACAGCACACAACCTCTCTTTATATATAAAGATATATATATTATATATATAATATATATATATATATATATATATATATATATATATATATACGTGAGTCCATATATAATCCTATATACTGGGCTATGTATGTGCGCACGTTCGCATATGAAAAAAACACAATAACAAAACATTTTCGGAAAGATGTTTTAGGATTGTTTAGGATTGTTTTCTACGCTTTTCTCAGATTTACGAACACACATATTCTAAGTTTACCCATATAGAAAATGTTTTGTTTTGTTTTTCCTCTTTTGTTTTTTTTTTTGTTTTTTTTTGCATTAGCGATGTTTCCTACTTGCGGTTTAGTTTCAATGTTTTTTGTAATTATAAAGCTGGTGTGTAACTTGGCTAGACAAAGCATAGTATAGTTCGGCTTAATTGCTCAAATTTAAAAAACAAATATACGTGAAAGAATATTTCTTAAAAAATCCTGTAATATAGCACCTTCATTCTATTTCCAATAAGATGCAAAATATAACAGAAATTACCTCATCTCGGCTTGTGACTTATACGACTAAAATCTTTTAATATTTTAGATTACTATTTTTACGTAGTAATAGCGGTCTACCAAATATATAAAACAAAATTTTTGGTAGGATTGACAATCTAATGCCACTAGCTAAATAATTGTATCGCACGTTCGACACACGATGTAATGGGATAATAATAATAAAAAAAGGTCCCTTCATGAGCTAGGCGCATAAGGGACGGTTTCCCGGTTTCAGTGGCGTAATAATTTCCCACTAGGATGGGACGCCGGTCCGTCGCAGGATTACTCATTTTTGCCAGCTGAATGAACTGGAGCAACGTAAAATGAAGTGTTTTGCTCACGAACACAACGCATCGCCCGGTCCAGGAATCGAAACCACAATATTGCGATCATGAGTTCAACACCCGAACCACTAAGCTACGCGCCTCTACGGGATAAAAATAATGTGCTCGCAAATCGTTCTACTGAAGATATTGGTAATAACCCTAGACGATACGCAACGCTTGGCTTAATTCTGCTCTACACTGCTGAAGGCTCTCCGCGTATGTCAGTTTATATTGTGACATAGTCCATTAGGAGCCAACCAATAAGGGTGTTCTAATTCCACAGAACGATAATGAATATAAACTTACCTACAAAACGCAATTCTAAATAGTTTGTAACTGCTTGCATCTCATATAATCTTTTGATATTTAAGGGTCATTCTTAATATGAATTTATATTTCATACCGAAAGATATACTTTTACAAATGACACATTCATATTTTACGATGGTATTTTAGAAAATGTTTAATAATTTCTGATGAGGCACACGCATCTATAATTAATTAGATATTCACGATTGATTAAATAACAAATACTTTCAAAATATCTCTACTGTAAGTACTAAACTAAATTCTAGATGCATATGGCCATCTAGCATATAGAAATGTATATATATATATATATATATATATATATATATGCATAGAATCCCTTGAAGGTAATAGTATAAATTAAATGCTTATTATGTAAATATGTAAATATTCCCGGTTGGGTTTTTAAATTTCGTTCGATTTAAATATATTTGAATCAGATTTTTTACGACTTGTATATTCGAGGCGAAATATGCAAGAATGAATAATAATTGTAGTTAAATTAACTTATATTAAGGAGCTACATTCTCATGAAATTGCAGCATTTGAAATCGGCACAAAATTAGAGAGCAAATACTGAAAAATTACCATTAAAATATAAATAATAATATTATGAAAATTGGAGCTAAGCGATTAGAATATTGAAATAGTTTCTGTGGTTAGTGATCTATTATGATAATTAATATTCTAAAATGTTTAATTCTCATAGCGTCTTCCGCGCCTGCCAAGTTTTCTAAATCACTTAAAATATGTAACCAAGGGAAAATGCAAAAATTGGATCTAATTGAGAATAAGCAAATTGAATGCAGCAAAGCAGATGAAAAGTAAAGACAGATACAGATAAAGCAGATACTTTAGAACACACCTACACATACAGTCATATACAGAGGTATGGTTAAGCAAATTTCAATTAAAGTTATGAATATTTTACTGAACTCAAATATGAAATATAATTCTTTATTATTACTCTCAGTTACGTAAAAAGATGATACATATAATTTTTTACACACACCAATATATTTCTTTACTGTCCACAAGGGGCTAAACACAGAGGGGACGAACAAGGACAGACAAAGGGATTAAGTCGATTATATCGACCCCAGTGCGAAACTGGTACTTTATTTATCGACCCTGAAACGATGAAAGACAAAGTCGACCTCGGCGGGATTTGAAATCAAAACGTAGCGGCAGACGAAATACTGCTAAGCATTTCGCCTAGCGTGCTAACGTTTCTGCCAGATCGACGCCTTACACACACCAATAATACGCACTGACTCATAGAGAAACCCAAAGCAAGAGAGTAATAGTAGAGTTTCACACAATATTCGCGGGTAGAAACATGCCGCGAATGAAATTTATTGAATTCAGTTCAACATAAGGAAGTGAAATACAGCGGTGAACTGGCAGAAACGTTAGCACATCGGGCGAAATGCTTAGCAGTATTTCGTCTGTCGCTACGTTCTGAGTTCAAATTCCGCCGAGGTCAACTTTGCCTTTCATCCTTTCGGGGTCGATTAAATAAGTACCAGTTACGCACTGGAATCGATATAATCGTCTTCATCCGTTTGTCTGTCCTTGTTTGTCTTCTCTGTGTTTAGCCCCTTGTCGGTAGTAAAGAAATAGGTATGATTTCTGAAACATTATCAATCATAATTTATATTATCTGTGTAGTAGGGATCAGGTTAAATGATTAGTGAATAGAGATTTGGCAATATATATCAGGCAACCTGGTCGAATTCTCACATACATGAGCAATTTTAGAACTCATTAATGTGGAAGGTACAGGGTATTGTGCAACGAATCCTCATAGAAGATATAGCAGTAGCTTGTTTCTGCTTAGAGCTGCTCTTGCTTTAGGAAGGAGAGATTGTGCTGTACCGCGTAGGTCACCTGGTAGTCTAAAAATGAAGCGGCAGTTTATTTGGAAAAGCATTTACATATATAGCAATATCATCATTGAAACTTATAAAAATGCTTCAAAAGATGGGAATAAGCGTTGTAAGAAAAACACCATAGCCGAAATATGTATATTTGGTAAATTTTCCTTATATATATGAAGAAGAAAAGGAAGAAATAGTAGGAGAAGAAGAAGAGGAGAAGAAGAAGAAGAAGAAGAAGAAGAAGAAGAAGAAGAAGAAGAAGAAGTAGAAAAGAAGAAGAGGAAGAAGAAGAAAGAAAAGAAAGAAGAAAACCAACAACAACAACAACAATGCGGGAGTACCATGATAGTAGTAGGATGCTAAATGGTCAAGTGTCCTGAAAGGGACTTGTGGATAGCAGTAGTGATTGAATTTTTGAGAATGTTTTGAATTCTTTTGAACGTTTTGTTTATAAAATTTGCATAGGTATTCTTCTAAACAGCAATGGTGGTAAAGTTAGGAAGAAGGTGGCGGAGAGGAAGAAGACGGAGAAGAAGGAGGAGAAAGAGAAGGGAGAATAAGAAAGAATGTAGGTGGTAGGATAGTAGTACAATGTTAAATGGTCAAGTGACATAAAATTGGAACGTTATGGATTATAGCAGTGATTGGGACTGTTTATTCATGAATTCTTGGGAATTTCTTGAGTGTATCATTTTTAATATTTTCGTGTGTGTTTGTGTTATATTATGGCCGTGGTGGATGCGTTGAAAGGAGGCCCGTATTTTGTAATAAAGAGTCTCCTTACTAGTTCGTTGGTTACAGGTTGTATCGTCCCTGAATTGGTAGATTGGAATAATTCTGAAGCTTGGATTGTGTTATTGGCGTAAATGCCGATGTATAGACTGAATGCTATTTTTGGGTAATTTTTATCTGGGATCTGTGTAGAACAATCCTTTTACGTAGACCGCTCTTTGTTTGGCCTATGTATTGCTCGACAACCAGAGAGGTTTAGTGCGTATATCAGGCTCTCCGAAGAACATGTGAAGTTGCTTTCACTGAGAACTGTTGTCCCTGTTTGAAGGATAAGTCTGATACCTCAATTAAATTGACGCATATCCCACAGCTGGATCTTCCAACTGATATCCGGTTGAATATTTTGATATTATTCTCCTTACTTCGAGCTCTGCGGATAATAACAGACTGACTCGGTTCTAAAATTAACTACCTAATTCAGCTGAATCTTAATTATATATATATATATATATATATATATATATATATATAATATATATATATATATATTTCGGAATGGTCATATTGCCAGTTTAGCCAATAAAAACACACGCACTATATAAAATGGCTGACGGTTAGTAAGGAGAGACACAAGTAAGTGAGAAGAAAACAAAGGACCACTGATGCGGTCACAGGAGTGTGACGAAAGAACTTTGTCCGAAATAAGATTAAGATTAATGTAAAAAATAAATATCACTGAAGCAAAATAACACCAAATAATAGTGCGTGTGTTTTTATTGGCTAAACTGGCAATATGACCATTCCGAAATATAACAATATCTGTTTCAACACACGACTTCACATAAAACAACCTTGCACAACAAATATTTAAACGTATAATATATATATATATATATATAATATATATATAATATATATATATATATATGTGTGTGTGTGTGTGTGTTGTGTGTGTGTGTGTGTGTGTTGTGTGTGTGTGTGTATGTGTATGTGTCTGTGTGTCTGTATGTGTAAAATCTATATATATATATATATATATATATATGTATAAAAATGTGTATACATATATGCTCATGTATAATATGTGTAACGTGTGTATGGAAATATATTCGCATTTATCAGCTACTTGAAAACAAACACTCATATGTGTGTGCGTTCGTGTGCGTTCGTGTGTGTTTGTGTATGTATATGTATATATCATATAAATAATTGTGAACAAATTTTAGGATTGTAAGCTCATGTATATAGAATATGTTTATGGCCACGGCTATGTATACCTGCATATACGTGTGTGCATGTGTGTGTGTGCGAGTTTGGGTATGTACACATAGATGTTTGGTGGTTTAGTTGATGTTCTGTCTGAGCACATAGGAGTGGTTTTGATTAACATGAGGAATCGAGAGAGGATATCAGATGTTTTTTTTTGTTTTTTTCCAACCCATAAGAGATATATAAATGAAAGGAGTGAAGCGTCATGCTTAAATGATCATAGTTACGAAATTAATCACTTTTCATTGAACTGGAAAATGTTATTTCTAGCTATAATAAATGTGAAAAAAAAAAACAAGGGTAACTTATTTATAGACGTAAAAGCTATGAATATAAAGTGGGAAAATTGAAAATTATATATATTGAAAAAAACTACAATCTTCTGTTTATATCTAACCGAACATATATATATATAATATATATATATATATATATATATATATATATATATATATATATATATATATATATATATATATATATATTATATATATATACATACATACATACATACATATATATATATATATATAAATAATATATATATATATATATATATATGTATATGTATATATGCATACATATATATATATATATATATATGTCTGTGTGTGTGTGTGTGTATATCCAAGCACACATAAATATATTATATATATATATATATATATATATATGATATGCATGTGTGTATACATATATAATCTTTTGCAATCATTGCATTCATAATGCTTTGCCAAATGTTGAACAATATTTCTAGTTTAATATATATTCAATATATGTATATAGCCCCTGATATTCAGAATTATCTGACATTATTATTAAGTAAACACTTAAAAATTACCGCTTGTAATTACATACTTGGTCAAAAGTTAATACACACAAAAGCACTCCGTCGAGCACGGGCACATGCAGAAGCCCGCACGTGCACACACAGGCACGTGCTCCCCTTCACAAACATATACCCAGGCTCTTGCACATGATTCTGTTTGCACTCAGATCACCTAAATCTCTGCGTTTCATCACCTCAAATTATACATCACTAATCAGACTTTTTTTTGTTACTCTTTTATTCATATATTCAAAAGACATATGTCTATCTCGCCTCCCTTTGTATATTTAAGATATATTTTGTTATTTGTGATCAATAATTCTCTGTCATGTTTGTTGTTTGATGCCATTGTGGCCAGAAGGGAAAATGTTCATATCTTTCTTAGTATGATATATGTTGGATCCGAAAGACGCTTATTTTCCTAGGTGATTTTAATCAATAAACAGGATTCATCACCGAAGAAATACGAAATTTAATCGATGGAAAATGCCTCCGGGTTAATTGCAATTCACACACACACACAGACACAAACACACACACACATGCATACAGACACTAGCACACATACATATAAACACAGGGTGGGACACACATGTACGAATGCATATGACCGTCTTGTAACCTTTTTCATGTAGTTCTCATTTTAGTATAGAAGAATCATTACAGTATATAACGAAGGTATCGTGGATGATTCCATTAATATATATGTTCAGCGTTTTACTTGTATATTCACAAATTTATTCAAATAGAGAAAGGAGCCTCATCACTTCAGAGTAAACCTTATGGTTTCACCCACAATATCACTCTATTGATTTGAAAGTACATCTCTCTCTTTCCCTCTCTCTCTCACTGGATATGTCTGTGTTTGGCAGGTGGAGGGCTGGAGATAACATAACGTCTTACCCATTTTCCACCCTGAAAGTTTTACATATTAAAAGATTGCACCAGAATCAAATAAATTATATATAACTGAGTGTATATTAAAAGTATAATAATTTTTAGTATAAATGTCCCAACTGTTTATAATGTATTAGTCTGATTACTAAATGCAAACGCTTTTAGTAACTCGCGCTTCGCTGAGGATATAATGTTACGTCTGACGACATTGTACTTCTCGCGAAGCAAACTGGTATATGCTTATATCTAGTACCAATATTTATGATTTAAAATACTAGACGTATCTGAATTATATATTTTATTTCATCCCATACATCCTAAGATATACAACAATAATTATGCATTCTACATGGTACAAATGAGCGCGCTATTGTACAATGTAAAAGGCTGATTTCTGGTAATTTGCGATTGATTTACATATCTATATGCTACACATCATAATCTGAATACAGGATGAGGGCATATTTTCTGTGATGAATTGTGAAGTGGAGATGATACCATACCCTCGAGAGCAAACCGATTAAATATATAAAACTGCATATTTTACAATTTTTGAAGATTTTTCTGTAAAGGTTATTTAAAAACTATGAAAGCATATATATTTATATTAATAGACGTGCTTGTTTTTATACTCGTAATAGTGTACGAAGTACTACTGATATATATATATATATATATATATATATACATTGGTGTACGCTTCAGTGTGTGTGTGCATACATGTACTCGCTCATATACACTTACTAAAGATTTCATCCTTCACTCTCTCCCCATATCTACATATATATATACATATATAAGCATACACATACATAGAAACACCACACACACACACACACACACACACACACACACATATATATATATATATATATATATATATGTATACACATTCATGCATGCTAATAAGTATACCTACTTACATGTGAACATATAGACATACCAATACGTATAGAAATATTTATAGACACGACTACAAATACATACATACATGTATGTGTGTAAGTGCGTATACGCGTCTGTGTGTTTGCGCATGTGTGTATCTTCGATCTTTTGATAACAGACACATTTCATTTCTCTTGAAATATATTGGATATATCGATCATTTTATTATGTTTCTCTGGAATATAAAACAAATTTATTCAAACATGTAAGTATGCCTTATGTTTTAAAAATAAATAAAATAACAAATGTTTTTTTTTTGTTTATTATTTTCATTCCGTCTGCTGAACACATAAAAACTGTAACCAGCCAGCCAGCCAACCAACCGTCTGACCAAAACTGAGAAGGAAACCTATCAAAACATCTCCATATGTATATACACACAAGCTCACCCACACAAGTACATAAGCATTCCTACAGACATGTGTATCTTCATTTGTGTGTTTATATATCTATATATCTCTCAATATATATATATATATATATATATATATATATATATATATATATATATATATATATATATATATGCTTCTATTTGTTTCTCCATTTAACACGTCAGCAGCTTTAAGTAAGATGAAATCTGATAAATTCCTTTACTGTATATCGGCGATAACACTGAAATTTATTGTGCTTTGCAGAAACAATATGATAGATAGCTGACATCTGAAGTTTCCTCTTACATATTTTGTGAATGACGTCGTGAGCATTGCATGAATGATAAAGGATGGTAAAACGTATCACTGTCAATACGCATACGCACATCTGTTTCCTGATTTTAATACATAAATATTCCTCTCTAGAAAATTGTAACATCAGCACGATTTTCTCACTGATGCCCAACGTATTTCTTACACGTCTTCCCATGACGTATTGTAAAGAATGAAAATGTTTATATTGATTAAATTAAATACATTTTAGTAGAATTTTTTTGTTTTATATATTGCAGCCTTGAATTTCTACCGACTTTGCAAAAAGCCTAACTTTCACTTTTACAAAAGAAATTTGTTTCTGACGGATTTTAATCAGTCTACGATGTATGTGATTGAAACTAAGCCTAAATGAGTTGTCCTGAAAGATACCTACATACCAACTAAATCTCCTTCATTTGAAATCTGTAGTATTTCCTCTGTACACATTGATCTGTAATAAAATGATTTATCATACTTTCTAGATGTTTCCTATAGCATATTTTATGTATGCATATGATATATTTATAAATGCATTCATTGTTTCAGTTCGCTAGAATTTGGAGAATAACATTACAAACGCATACTATTGAAATATTCCCTACATGAATGTAATATTTACCATTCTGCATTGTGATGCTAATTTTCGTGTTACCATATGACTTCAATTAACTTTAACCTAATTGAACTTTTGCCTAAGTGTTACCCTGATATTTATTATTTTTTAGACAATGCATCCAACAATCTCAAAATTCATCTGTTTCAATGCAAATCATAATCAAATGATTTTTTTTTTAATTTTGCGCCTAAACCGAATAAGTCAAAAACTTAGAAGACGCCCTCATGATTACAAGTAAGATATATTATAACAGTGTGGATGTTGGTGCTTAGGTCTGGTTATCAATCATTTAGTTGCGAGGTGTAGACAAAACGCTAGAAGTAATATAATGCGTAAACAGAACGTCATACGTAATATACACTTGTAACAGCGTTCGGCATGTATGTTGAAGATACCGATATTTCAGTAACATCACCGTTATAAGTCACTTTAAACAGCATAAGAAAGTGTTATTTAATACCAAGATCAAGATATCTGTGAAAGTGAAATTAGGAAATAATGTTCATCTTAAGAATGTTCTTTCGTTTCATCATACTGGGCTGACTATATTCTCTCGTTAAGAAAATCTTGAGTATAATTTCATAAGGTGTAAGCAAATAAATATTTGGCTATTACATTTTCCTTACAATAATACGCTGAGAGTTCGTACAGATAAATATCTAGAGAAGGACTGGGTTTAACACAAATCATTTATTTACAGCAAGTCAAAATATTTACAATTAATTTATCACAACATAATAAATGATTGAAAATATTGCAATACATTATCATAAAGAAGAAAAAAACATGTTTTGAAATAATCTGTCGTGAGTAAGACGACAGGAAAAATTTTATTGTCTAGTTCATCAATATTACTCTAATATATGGTTTAGAAGGGCATGACATAAGGTCCTGAAGGATAAACAATGCGAAATAACATTGCCAGAATGAGTGACAAGGTCCCGTGTGGGAAACCAAATGTCACTGAATAACTTCCGAAACTTTCTTCATGGAAAATAAACTTTTCTTGAAGATTAGAATTGACATATAGACGGCAAAATTGACCAATGAAAAAGCCGAAGACATTTTAAAATAAAAGACACCCGACATGACTATGATGTCATGCTGCTGCTAAAGTCTTCACCGCTACAATATTTTAAAAGCCTTCTAATAATAAATGCATCGTTGGTAAATTATATTAGTTGGTGGCAAATAGGTGCTTATTTTATTTATTTATCTTCGAAAATCGGTTGACAAGTGCATAAGCTAATATCACTAACGGCATATTAACAAGTAAATGATTATTATAACTTCGAGCTTCCTTCCTAGAAAATTCGTTGCAGAAATATATTTGTATTATATATGAATTAACAAGTATCATTTCTTATGAAAGAAACAGAGATTGGAGTAGTTCGTAAGGTGTATATATACACATTACGGAGCTTCTCCAATCGCTGATAGTTACTCTCCCACTCACATATATATGGCAATATATATACATACATATACAGAAATATACATTAGATATCTATAAGTACACATACACATATCAAACACAT
>NC_043002.1:17071644-17131644 GCF_006345805.1 Octopus sinensis
ACCGGTGCTACAAGGAGTAAAATAAAGACAGCACATAGTAACAGTATCAGCACCCCAAACCCCGGGTGCTAGATCGGGTGTCCCGGAAATTATGGTTCCGCTGACGACTTTCACATCTATAGCTAGTCACGTGAGGTCGTTGAGCAGGAGGCCGTGCATCCAGGGCGATCCCAAGCCTACTCTTAAACTCACCGTGATGATCGGACAGAATTGGGAGAAGACATAAAAGGGCGTCTACTTACCCCTTGGGTGTCACCGTAAGTCAGGTGGTTCAATGTCTATGCCTTGTTGGGTTTCCTCCAGGTAGCCCTTTAAAAAACCTGCTCGTGCCCTTTACATTAGGGAAGTTTTCACTAATGCGTTTATATGCCTCTAAGCGTTCGCACCAACACACCTCTCTTTTTGGTTATTGTTGATGCTTTTGGTGACCTGATGTTGGCAGTAAGGGAGTTCTTCAGCTGATGCCCTGATCATATCTTCTTTATTCTATATGAAATCCATTGCAGAGAACTCAGTATTTAACAATCGAAATGTGTAGAGTTTTGTGGTTTTCTTGAACGATTCTAAATATTCCATAACATTCTCTGTATTTATCCTACTCATGATTTCAGCAGAATACTCGTAAGCTTGGATTTTAAATCCCTATTCATTTATATTTGTATGGGTGTGTGTGTGTGTGTATGTGTGTGTGTATGTGTGTGTATGTGTGTGTGTACATACACACTATATTAGATCATTATATTATGACGGCGAGCTGGCAGAATCGATGGCAGGCTGAAGGAAATGCTTAGCAGTATTTCACCCGTGAGAATGTTCTGAGTTCAAATTCTGCCGAAGTCGACTTTGTATTTTATACATTCGGGATCGATGAGATAATTACCTGTTGAGTACTGGGGCACAATGTCATCGACTATGACCCTTCCCAAAATGTCAGGCCTTGAGTCTATAGTAGCAAGGATTATATTACATTATATTGTGGAGGCGCAATGGCCCAGTGGTTAGGGCAGCGGACTCGCGGTCGTAGGATCGTGGTTTCGATTCCCAGACCGGGCGTTGTGAGTGTTTATTGAGCGAAAACACCTAAAGCTCCACTAGGAAAACACCTAAAGCTCCCTCATCGTCGTAACCGACGGAGTGCTTCCACATTACATTATATTATATTCCATCACATATTATATATTTATAGCAAGCCAGTGCGATAGAAAACCTTGTGAAATTCTAAAGAATGTGACGTATCTCGAATAATTTTAGAATTTAGCCACGTGTCTGTCAGTTATGCTATTATCCGTCTCCTTTGTTTGCTGTGGACTATATTACAAATAGTAGTAATTTAACTGTTGTTTCAATGGAGGTTTGAAAATTATATGTCTTCACGCGAGACACAACTCTGCTACATTGGCTGTCTACAACTCATCGACAATTTGACATTAAACCGGCGCCATCTCGATATAAACAGCTCCGTCTCTTCCGGGAGTGTCAGTGACATTGGTTATTTCAGCTGTCTACACAAATATATTATCGTTAAAATAAATAAAAGCTATTTAGCGATATCGCTATTTTTGTGGAGTTCATAGTATTTAGTAATTGTATAATATAGAAACTCAACGGTGATTCAGGAAATAATATGATGGTATCACAAAAAGCAAACGTAAAAGCTATCAGGCGCACAAACTGGAAAGAAGGAAAAAAAAAGCAATATGAACATTTACCAAAGAATCCAATATTTTGTTTTTAATTCTGCAATAATAATAAAATGTAATCGTTATCAAAATGAACACAGACTAAAGTGTCGTAATATTAGATAATGAAATTGCTTGAGATCAGTTCAGTATGTGAGTTGAAATACAAACAGCATCTGTGGTACAAACAATTGATACACTCTTCGCCATTAATTTAATTTTTTTTTTCCTTGCGTGGGTTTTTAGAAAAATAGTATGAACAGTCACAAGAATGGCAAAAGACAAAAGAAAAAACTACACAACGAAGTAAAAAGAAATATAGAGAATATAAATACCCATTATCAACGTTTCGAAGTGTGTAAAACAATAAAGTTTTAAAGACATAGAATAACTCACGCATTGTGGTATTAATTACAGATTATGCAAGTCCATTCTAATATGTTTTACGATCGCAAGACGGTTTATGCGTTCATGAATTTGGACAAATTTACAATTGTCAGCGGTTGTCAGGTGTGATAAACTATAAAAAGAAAATATGAGAAGATATTCTGTGTTTTTTAATTATTTCATTGAGCGTTTTTATTTTTTATTGATTCAATAGCTTATTAGTTAATCATCTAAGGGTTCACTGGCTCGAATAACATACGTTTGTTTCTGCTCCATGACATTGAATTCCATAGATGACATTATTAAATAGATCTTGGAAACATGACTTTATTCAACTGTTAATAAATGCTAATATTAAGGAATTAGCGGGTTGTATATAGATTGGTTCACATTAATCCCGTATATAAAGTACCTAATCGCCAACTCTGATATTTGGAAATTATAGAAACACATTAGATTGTTAGATTTCCTCGCAGTTTTTTTTTTTTCTTTAAGAATACTATTTATTTTATTTCAGAGCGAATATTCAAAAAGGTCGTCGATATATGGTATAATATCTAGTTATCGCTACACATATCAAGATGAGGTAAACTCAATGCAAGAATATAAATATAAAACCTTACAAATATTGGCTTTGAGTATAATGTGCTTATAACTATTCTTTATTCTCATTGCTTTTATTATTTAAGCTTATATCATTAACCCTTTACACATGCAAACATTTGTTATTTTAGGATATATTGAACAGCATTATGTACAGTGATCTTTGACTGTTAAAAAGTAGAGGGAGAATTGTCTACTGAGTTCAGCGTGTCAAACAATATAACAAGGGCAATTTCTGTTTTGCTATTGCTTATATAATAGCTTTCATTGTCAATTAATGCTTTTAGTTATGTTTCTATTAGTTTCGTTATGTGATATGAATTATAGATTTCATTTGTATATTGTTTTACTCAACTATTTGCGTCTTCGTGAATAATAGGTAATTTAACACAAATAGTATATTTCAGCAGCGTGCATCAGAGCATTTATCAGTCAAACGTTAAGGTTCTTTCAAGTGGTTGCTTGGCCAGATAACTACAACAGAGAAATGCCACATAAATGAAGCATTTAACGTATGGTTCAAGACGTTTCAGCAACACCATACTCCGTATTTTCCAACTAATCACCTCTTTTAAAAAGAAGTAAGACGGTTTCTGTTTCGCTGCTGTTTTTATTACGATTGCAGTCATGTAATAGAGATCTATTTCTCACTCGCCTATGTTGTTATTGAATGGAAAAGCTTAGTTCTCAGTCTGCTCATTGAGGTATGTTTCACATCGTTTTTTACATTAAAAAATTACATGGAACCGTTAATATACAATTTCCAGTAAGACGAAATATTGTCTCGAAATAATATCTTCATATATCGTATCATATGATTATACTGGAAACCTTGTATGATTAAGATTATTATAGAAAATATATTCTTAAGCATGAGGATGAGCTTAATAGTACTGATTATTTAAAATTAGTCAGAAAGCAGGTGAACATTTAGAAAATCCCATAATAGCGAGTGGCTCAAAATCGCGCTACAAAACAATTGGCATTTCAATTATATTGCGTTATTATGTTTGTTATTCATTTTGTTCGTGTACGAAGTACGTGTGTATTCATCATTATTTTATTTATTCTATTCAATTTTAGAAACATTCAAGCATGCCTTTGACAATTACGGAACGTATAGATTTTAGTTTCTGCGTGCATGATTTTGGCCCAACCTGAAGGATATATATACAAGTAAAGTAAAGAAACATATATATACAAGTAAACAAATAGAAATAGAATCAAAGCGATTTTTTTTTTATATTTGAATTAAATATATATTTCTATATCATCATCACTCATGATTGGAGGAAGTAAAAAAAAAAGCTTACGATTTGAGCTAAAAAAAAAACAAAACAAGAACGTCAATTGTTTAACAGCTAATAGAAAATGCTCATACATAATTCATATATCCGAAAGCCATGTTGTGACAGCTTCAATAGGTTATATCTTTCAAATGCGACGTTGTACTTACAGTTCGTACGCGTGTTCCATTAGTTGTTTTTGTAGTTGCATTCTTCTATGACGCTGCTCTTTCGGTTGTTGCAATTCATTTCGGTTTTATTGATGATAGTTTCTTAGATACGTTGTTTTCTTTCAGATCACATTAATGGTATTTGTAGTTTTGTATTTGTATCATTAGACTAGTCGTTTCGTATCAGACTTGAGCGCTAAATACTGTAATAATTTTGTTTTTCTTATTTGTTTCCTTTTGTTTAATGTGATTTATTTGTTGTTTGAGATTTGTATATCTTTTGGCGTGATATCTATTTTATTCAACCATTTTGACTTTAATGACGGACACTTATATTCATTTTATCTAATAAAAATAAACAAATGAAAAGTAAACTTGCAATAATTGAGATAAACATATCATAAAGATTCTTTGAATTTCAAAGAAACTATTCCCATTTGTCATCGGAATGTGACTCTATTGAACACTAATTGGGTTCAACTGTCAAATATTAGTTTTCAGTCTTGTTTTGTATTTTTTCTCGTTTGTCTACTTTCATTGTTAATATATTTTTCAATTACTTTTCTCTCCGTATGTGATTAAAACTAATAGCGATACTAATACACACGAGATCGTCCACACGCAATTATACACACCAATATACACACGCATGCAAACGCACATACATATATTTATATTATAAACACACATGCATATATACATATATACATATGTTGAGAAAAAGGAGGCAGTCAGAATTTTCGGTAAGTCTTTATTAGAACATTCATTTGTTTAACCGAACACTTCAAGACCAAATTTAAAAACAATATGATCATTTTGGTTTTAATTTTTCTCTTGAAGATTTCGTTTAAACGAATGGAAGCACCAATAAAAATTACCCAAATTTGTGACTGCCTTGTTCTTATCAATATAAAATATCTGCACACCACTTCAAACACCCTATACATACATGCACACATACATAAATACATACAAAACATATACATACATATATATATACAAATCTTTCTTTTCTTTTACTCTTTTACTTGTTTCAGTCATTTGAATGTGGCCATACTTGAGGACCGCCTTTTGTGGAGCAAATCGACCCCAAGACTTATTCTTTGTAAGCCTAGTACTTATTCTATCGGTATCTTTTGTTAAACCGCTAAGTTACGGGGACGTAAAGATACCAGCATCGGTTGTCAAGCGATGTTGGGGAGACAAACACAGATACACAAACACACACACACACACACACACACATATATATATATATACATATACATATATACGACGGGCTTCTTTCAGTATCCGTCTACCAAATCCACTCACAAGTCTTTGGTCGGCCCGAAGCTATAGTAGAAGAAACTTGCTCAAGGTGCCACGCAGTGGGACTGAACCCGGAACCATGTGGTTCGTATGCAAGCTACATACCGCACAGGCACTCCTACGCCTATATATATATATATATATATATATATATATATATATATATACACATATATATATATAATTGATCAAAATAAAATAAAAACATGATGCGAAGGATTCAGCGGTACATATGTTTCGGGCCTTTATTAGACAGATTTATAACAATGCATAATGTATGTCTGTGGCCTTCTTCAGCCGCGCACAACAGCTTCCACAAGGACATGTGTTACATCAAAAATTCTTGGTTGGGGATGCAAATCCTCTCATTCACGTACGACATAATGCGGCAGCAGCATAGAGTTGAAGCGTCCATCTCTTTCTTCTCTCAATGTAGAATGAGGAAAATTGGATGTTGAGGTAATGTAAATAAATAAATACATATATAGAGGTGAAGATGGAGGGGCGAGAGTTCGGGACGAGGGATAAAAAATGTATAAAAAGTGTAAGTATAGAATAATATAAAAATGTAGAGGATAAAGGGTTGTAAGTAGATGTAAAGGGGGTATAAAGAAATATAAAGTAAAAATAGAAATAGAAATAAAAGTAAAAAAACCTGATAAAAACATGATAAAAGTGTAAAAGAATGTAAAGATAAGGGATGTATAGAGGTAATGACCAAGCATGGTGGTCAGGAGATTGATAAAATTTAGTTGTAGAATTGCCAGTACATCAACAGTTTCGTCTGGGGACTTAATGCGTTGTAAATCAGAGCTGATGAGCATTTAATCTGGTTCCTTGAATTAAATGGACTTCTAGTACATACATATCAACATGGATATATACACCCACATACACGCGTACATATACGCCTCCAAGCCAATAAGCATACACACGCACTCGCGTGTAAACACGTACATAAACACACACGCACCCACACGCACGCGCGTACACACACATACATACAACAGAATATCCGCATATATACACGGACATTACGCGCGTACACGCTCACATGTATATACGCGCGCCCATCACTACATACACACACGTATATGCCCACGCCTCTAGGTCCAGGTATAAGATATTAAAGGATGTGTATAAGAACGTATGTAAAGAATCCCGTACTCATGTCAATACGCGCACGCACACACGGCTGTGTGTCCGTATGTGCGTGCACATATACACTCATATACACACACAGAGACACACGCGCACATGGGTATAGCTATAAGATATCGAAGTATGCATGTACATACATGCGCGTGCATATGTATGCGTATACACACGTACGCGGACGCTCGTATATTCAAAAGGTGGATCCATAGGTAAGTAAATAAACATATATAGAGGTGTAAAGCGATAAGTTAGGGGTAAGAATGAGGGTAAGGGTAAAGATTAGAAATAAAAAATACAGTATAAAATAAGAAATACAATGTAATAGTTAGAAATGAAGTATAAGAATTATAAAAATTGAAAATGAGAATAAATGGAAGTAGAATAAAAGTAAAAATAAAATTAAAAATAAAAATAAAAATAAATGGAAGTAGGATAAAAGTAAAAATAAAAGTAAAAATAAAAATAAAATAAAATAAGATAAAAATATAATTTTGTAAAGTTTAACATGAGATGAAGGTGGTTGAAAGTTAGAGGTGTGTGTTAAACGTAGGGGCGGGCGGGGGGAACTGAAAATTGGAAGGGTGGGAAGTGGAGTTTGGCGGTGTGCGTTCAACATCTGAGTTAGAAATGTGAAAGGGTATAGATATAGGGGATTAAAGAGACTACATAGGGAGGATATGGGTGTAGGAGAAGAAATATTTAGGGAAAAGAAGTCATATATGGGAGACAAAATTTGTATATATAGGGGGAAAATGCAGGGAACCCTATATGCACGTACACACACCCACACACACACACCCACACGCACATGTACATATATATGTATATGTACACATACGTACACGTATGTGCACATACATACGCACACACACACACATACACATATACACGCACATATAGGAAAGCGGGATGTGCTGGAGCCGACAGGTTGCACCGGGTGGGAGGAAATTGCATGGGGGAGTTGGTATAAGACCTAAGCAGGTGGTGTTGCAATACGAGGATACCAACGCCCCCACTCGTATTGCAACACCTCCGCCTGGGATTAGCAGCACACGACCGAGCAATGCAATGCAATGCAACTGCAGATGTGCATCAGAGTGCCCGCTGCAGGGCGCATGTAGGGCGACAAACGTAATATACTCATGTGAGGTGAGTACTCAGTTTAACACACTCACCTATATTGGTTGCTCAACCTCCTGGAAATCCAGATACTACAACCACCGGTCCTCGCTGAGACACAGACATAAGGCTAACAGCACCTCCCTCTCTAAAAGAATTTGGGAATTAAAAGACAAATGCATAGGCTTCAAACTCAGATGGTCCATCATCGGATCAGCTGCACCTTATTTAAATAATAGAGCAGGATGCCAACTATGCTGTGTAGAACTCCTTAACATCTTGAAATTCAAAGACAAACACAATCTTATTAACAAAAGGTCAGAGTTCAAACCATCCTGTATACATAAACTTATTAATACTTTCAAATACTACAATGCTTAGGTCTTATACCAACTCCCCCATGCAATTTCCTCCCACCCGGTGCAACCTGTCGGCTCCAGCACATCCCGCTTTCCTATATGTGCGTGTATATGTGTATGTGTGTGTGTGTGCGTATGTATGTGCACATACGTGTACGTATGTGTACATATACATATATATGTACATGTGCGTGTGTGTGTGTGTGGGTGTGTGTACGTGCATATAGGGTTCCCTGCATTTTCCCCCTATATATACAAATTTTGTCTCCCATATATGACTTCTTTTCCCTAAATATTTCTTCTCCTACACCCATATCCTCCCTATGTAGTCTCTTTAATCCCCTATATCTATACCCTTTCACATTTCTAACTCAGATGTTGAACGCACACCGCCAAACTCCACTTCCCACCCTTCCAATTTTCAGTTCCCCCCGCCCGCCCCTACGTTTAACACACACCTCTAATTTTCAACCACCTTCATCTCATGTTAAACTTACAAAATTATATTTTTATCTTATTTTATTTTTATTTTTATTTTTACTTTTATTTTTACTTTTATCCTACTTCCATTTATTTTTATTTTTATTTTTAATTTTATTTTTACTTTTATTCTACTTCCATTATTCTCATTTTCATTTTCATCCCTTACCTTAACTCTTATAATTTTTATAATTCTTATACTTCATTTCTAACTATTACATTGTATTTCTTATTTTATACTGTATTTTTTATTTCTAATCTTTACCCTTACCCTCATTCTTACCCCTAACTTATCGCTTTACACCTCTATATATGTTTATTTACTTACCTATGGATCCACCTTTTGAATATACGAGCGTCCGCGTACGTGTGTATACGCATACATACATATGCACGCGCATATATGTACATGCATACTTCGATATCTTATAGCTATACCCACGTGCGCGTGTGTCTCTGTGTGTGTATATGAGTGTATATGTGCACGCACATACGGACACACAGCCGTGTGTGCGTGCGCGTATTGACATGAGTACGGGATTCTTACATACGTTCTTATACACATCCTTTAATATCTTATACCTGGACCTAGAGGCGTGGGCATATACGTGTGTGTATGTAGTGATGGGCGCGCGTATATACATGTGAGCGTGTACGCGCGTAATGTCCGTGTATATATGCGGATATTCTGTTGTTTGTATGTGTGTGTACGCGCGTGCGTGTGGGTGCGTGTGTGTTTATGTACGTGTTTACACGCGAGTGCGTGTGTATGCTTATAGGCTTGGAGGCGTATATGTACGCGTGTATGTGGGTGTATATATCCATGATGATATGTATGTACTAGAAGTCCATTTAATTCAAGGAACCAGATTAAATGCTCATCAGCTCTGATTTACAACGCATTAAGTCCCCAGACGAAACTGTTGATGTACTGACAATTCTACAACTAAATTTCATCAATCTCCTGACCACCATGTTTGGTCCATAACCTCTATACATCCCTTATCATTACATTCTTTTACACTTTTATCATGTTTTTATCAGGTTTTTTTACTTTTATTTCTATTTCTATTTTTACTTTATATTTCTTTATACCCCCTTTACATCTACTTACAACCCTTTATCCTCTACATTTTTATATTATTCTATACTTACACTTTTTATACATTTTTTATCCCTCGTCCCGAACTCTCGCCCCTCCATCTTCACCTCTATATATGTATTTATTTATTTACATTACCTCAACATCCAATTTTCCTCATTCTACATTGAGAGAAGAAAGAGATGGACGCTTCAACTCTATGCTGCTGCCGCATTATGTCGTACGTGAATGAGAGGATTTGCATCCCCAACCAAGAATTTTTGATGTAACACATGTCCTTGTGGAAGCTGTTGTGCGCGGCTGAAGAAGGCCACAGACATACATTATGCATTGTTATAAATCTGTCTAATAAAGGCCCGAAACATATGTACCGCTGAATCCTTCGCATCATGTTTTTATTTTATTTTGATCAATTTACTCCACCACCTACACCACCAAACGGTATACACAGGTGCTTATAATTATCAAGTACTCACCCCGAATTTCTATACTCAACTCATATATATATATATATAGATATATACATATATATATATATATTTATATTATATTTATACATGTATACATGTTTATACCTATAGACTTGTATATAATTTGTCGTGTGCATATATATATATATATATTTTAGTATGTAGATTATAAACTAAGGTGTAGTCAACAAATACGTGGAATAAAACAAACGTTCGAATATAATATTCAACGCTCGACTACTCTAGATGTCTAAGTCGTTGGAGTAGTGACATAACATACGGGGTTTCTAAGGTAAATTAAATTTTCTGAAGAACAGACGAGACGAGGGAGTACCCAAAGGAAAAGTGAATTTTGCAATATCATTTTAAGCTGTTAGCTTTAGATTTTTACACTTTTATCGCCTTCAAAGTTGTCTCCATTATGAATAAAGATCTGGATCAACTTCCAAATGTACTTTCAGTCCACGACACGCATTTAGTCGTGACTAATTCTTATCTTCCATGAGGCACAAATTTTGCTGCACTTCTTTTCATTCACAATTCCTGGCTCTAAATTCGTTGGCTGGAGTTCCAGGACACACCATCATATCAACGAGTTCGTCAATCGTTCGGTGACGGTCCTCCAAGATCAGTTCATGAATTTCCTCAAGTTTTTCTATCATTCGAGTTGTTGACGCTCGCCCTGAATGAAGTTGGTTTCAAGCAAGGGGTGATCATTCCTCCAGCGTGAAAATCTCTCATAAACTTCTGTTTTGCCAATGGCAGCATCCTTGTAAGCTTTTTGAAGTATGACAACTGTTTCGGCCGCTTTCTTCCAGGGCAAACAGAATTTCCCGGAAGCACGTTGTGTCTTCGTTTCAGCCATCGCGAAAATTGACGAACAAGAGAGACGCATTGCAAAACAAAAAGGCACCAGTATGAGCCCAGGGGACAATACCTGCCGGCAGACTGATGGGTGGCCATCACATCAACGGGCTTCTAGCATCGGAAGACTGAATTTCAACGGGCTTAATCCACACAGAACGTTTCCGGTTACTTTTGGGTACCGACTCGTATATCTTCAGAGTTGCAGAGAGAGAGAGAAAGAGAGAGAGAGAGAGAGAGAGAGAGAGAGAGAGAAATGGGAGAGGTAAATGAAAAATTCCCATCATTACAGAAACGATACTTAATTTACATCCCACATTATGATGTAATATGCATACATACGTGTATAGGTATAAAATATACTAGCAGGAAAATGGAATCACAAGGGTGATAATTTCTTGATTATATGAAATCAAGGAAATGTTTAGATTTATCATAAGTGAATTTGGAATCTATTGGTTTTAGATGGTTTTTTTTAAATAGGTAAGTTGCAGACGACAGAGTACACTAGCCTGAGCTGGAGTAGCAACTTTTTAATGTGTTCACATTTGAAGGTTAATATTTTCCATCAATTTTCCCAAACATTCGGGCTTTGTGTATATATATATATATATATATATATATATATATATATATATATATATATATATATATATATATATATATATATATATATATATATATATATATATCCATGTTAATTTGTCTATAAAGATTACGTTTTAAGTGGGCGTAGAGCTGGCAGAAACTTTAGCACGTCAGGCGAAATGCTTAGCGGTATTTCGCCTGTCGTTAGGTTCTGAGTTCAAATTCCGCCGAGGTCGACTTTGCCTTTCATCCTTCCGGAGTCGATAAATTAAGTACCAGATACGTACTGGGGTCGATGTAATCGACTTAAACCGTTTGTCTTTATTCTCTCTCTGTTTAGCCTCTTGTGGGTAGTAAATAAATAGGTATTTCGCCTGTCTTTACGTGCAGAGTTCAAATTCCGTCGAATTCGACTTTATCTTTCATTCTTTCGGGGTCGATAAATTATGTACCAGTTGCGTACTGGGGTAGATCTGACCCCCTGCCCCAAACTGTCGGGCCTTGTTCTTAGAGTAGAAAAAGGATATTTTTCCTAAATAGGGTCTACACAGATGCATGTGTACATGGTGTCTTACCTTATAATTTACACATTGTTTAATGAAGGTAAAGTAAATGAGCTGATTTTAGTGAAAGAAGGCCTTTTAGTCAATTTTTCTCGAAGATATACTTTTAGTGGTAAGGATTTTCCAAATGTGAAGCTCTAAATATAGTGGATTTGAAGATCATCATGGGTATGGAATCAAATAACTTTATCTCTGTTGCATTTACCTCTGATTGCATTTTCTGTACATGTCGAGAATTCATTTCGATCTTTGTTAAAAATGATTTTTAACAGTTATAGTAACGTGGATGTTAGTCAATCGCTCCTACAGAGATTTCATGTTTGCGGCTAAATGTTATAAAAGCTATAGTTACAAAAGCTTGAGAGGAACGTAGTTAACTAATTTAATCTTACGTAAAACAAACTACATCTCAATCATATACACGTGCTTCAGAATTTCACCATCGTCTGCAAACTCTATTTTATATTATTTAAGAAATACATTATTTTTATGGTAAAATTTAGAATAATTTTACCTTTGGATAAATCTAAAATAATTGTTTCTATTTCAATTCGAAATTTTTATTGTTTACATTCCTTCTTTTTCTGTAATTTTCCACGTTTAATTAGTTTAATTAATAATACTAAGGCGAATTGGTTATACAAGGAGTTTACTCCTTTGATATCCTGCGATTTCTTTTATTTTCAAAAATTAATAATTAAGCGAGAAAAAAATATATATAAAAGGTAAAGACTTAGATTTTTATTTCTAAATGTGTTAGCATAGTGTAAAAGAGTAAAATTTTATAAATTGTCAATAAAATAACTTGTATAAAACGGCCAAGGAGGAAGCCGAAACAATGAAGAACGTCTTAAAGCAGCAGTACGTGAAGTTAATGACACCAGACTCTGTTTCAAGACTGGCGTCATTTAAATCTTACGCAAAACAGATTTAATTACATTCACGTTATCAAAAAAATATATACATTAGAAAGCGTTTTCTCGTCATCACCATGTTGTTGGAAAGTTAACTTATAAATGCCGCAAACATAGCGAATGATTCAGTTTCGCATGCGATCCTCACAATATTAAGGGTATTTTAGTTTCTTTGTTTTCCGTAAAAAAGTAAGACCTATAAAATATACATGACGTAAAGGCAATTCACATTGGCTATAATAAGCAAGACAATTTATTTGGAATGTCATGTGTGAATGTCGGTGTGTGTGTTGTAGACTCCGATGGAATTAAATTCCTAGTTGACCAAACTGATAATGTAACTCAAACCTAGTCGGAACTAACAGCATAAATACCCCAAGACTTGGGTTTGAACATGCAACGTCCCTGCAATATATAGAGAGAGATCAATGTCTTGTGGCTGTAAATATGACGTATCAAGCAATAGCTTTCGGTAGCGTTATGTATCTCTCCTTTATTGCACTGCATATGTGTATATATATATATATATATATATATATATATATATATATATATAAACTGGTCGAAACATGTGTTGTACGGGGACAAACACAGGCACACAAACATATACACACATACATACAAATATACACACACACACATACGCATATATATATATATATATATATATATATATATATATATATATATATATATAAAAATACAGAAATAGGACAAGACGCAAAACGTCCAGACAGATGATACAAGGAAAACTAGGACGAATCATTTGGAGTTTTGTATCCTCAGTCGAGTTTCAGATTATCTTTCCAATTTCGGATGGTTATACTCGATATTGCTCCAATCTGGCCAGTCCCAAGGAAAGACTAACTAACGGTATTACATTTGATGGAAGAATGAACGAGTGTATACGAAAATAAGAACGAAAAAAAAAAACAAAAACAGAAATGTTACACAAATACAAATAACAAGACATAACACGGGTGTCTTTCGACTAAGCACAAATTACATATAAACGACGGACTTCTTTCAGATTCCGTCTACCAAATCCACTTACAAGCCTTCGGTTAGCCGATGCTATCGTAGAAGACACTGGCCGAAGGTGCCACTCAGTGAGACTGAACCCGGAACCATGTGGTTCATAAGCAAACTACTTGCCACACAACCGCGCCTACACACACACACACACACACACACACACACACACACACACACATATATATATATATATATATATATATATATATCTATCTATATATATATATATATATATATCCGCGTGCATGTGTGTATTAACCTGTGTCTAAAACTGTAGATCTCTATATTTTCCTAGGCGTTTGTGAATATATTCACCTATGTAGGACTACACTTGTTTGTAGTTACACACTGTTCTCTATTTCTCTATTTCTCTTTCATTATAAATTACTTATTTACGCGTCTGCTTCTGAATCTACTTCCTTTATTTGATTGATCACTACCTTTATATTCCTAACTTCCAAGTATACATTTCTTCTGAGAGAAAAGATGTTACTAAGTAACCCATGGGAGAATGATTCTAGCTCTGTGGCAATTAGTAGCTTGGTTACTCTTTCCTTTATAATAGTGACCGACATTTGCAAAAGTATGTATTATGCACTATAAATTTTCAAATCATAAATAATACATCTCATATATTCCATATTTGTACTATAATAACGAAACTAGTACGTTGCTATAGAGAATGACCTAAAATGTGTCTTATGCTTGAGATAACATAGACTGCATCGTGATTCAGTGTGATGACAGCTTAAAATAAGTTAGTACCTAAATAAAAGTCATTGTCAGATGAAAACCGCCAGTCTTTTTCAAGACAGCGGGTTACAACTTTAAATCGCATCGACGTCCTAATAATTTGGCAGTCAATTACTTATTACGTTTCTCCTATATTTGTTTCTTTCAAAGCAACACAGGATTTACAATACGCCCTTAGTATATTGCAGTAAATACGATGGATTCGTAAAGGGGCTATGTGAAAGCTTATTTTTGGTCTAATAATTGACGTTTTAAGTATGCTTTAAGTGTTGTCTGTAAAATATAGGATCGAACATTGAAGAATATACATGAGATATTTCTATTTTTAAATTGAGAGTACAGTTGTGGTTTTCACAATTTCGCTGGCTACGTCATTATGGACATAGTAAGATTCTGTGTGAAACAGAATATGCACGTTTTGAAAATTTGCCTTATTTGTTAAACCATATGTGAGATTGCATATACAGTTTTATTGAACGGACAACGAACACAGGAAAATAAGAGACAACTGCGCAGATTTTAGGTCTAAGAGAAAACTGAAAGTATATTTACGGGAGTAATGCCTGGTACGAATCGTTCAAATCTCTTCTCAACGTGCATGCTATTTCATCTAAATATGTTATTGAACAAATCTCCAATACAGTTGTCACTACAACCATTCAGATTAAATTATAAATAGAGCAAAATCTCGATAGCATATTGTGGAAGCACTCCGTCGTTTACGACGATGAGGGTTCCGGTTGATCCGAATCAACGGAACAGCCTGCTCGTGAAATTAACGTGTAACTGGCTGAGCACTCCACAGACACGTGCACCCTTAACGTAGTTCTCGGGGATATTCAGCGTGAAACAGAGAGTGACAAGGCCGGCCCTTTGAAATACAGGTACAACAGAAACAGGAAGTAAGAGTGAGAGAAAGTTGTGGTGAAAGAGTACAGCAGGGATCACCACCATCCCCTGCCGGAGCCTCGTGGAGCTTTTAGGTGTTTTAGCTCAATAAACACTCACAACGCCCGGTCTGGGAATCGAAACCGTGATCCTATGACCGCGAGTCCGCTGCCCTAACCACTGGGCCATTGCGCCTCCACTCGGTAGCATATTATATGGTTTTGCAACCTGGTAAGAATATGTGAAAGTTTCTTTTCACAGCACATTCGATTAAGCTTTAAAATGATTCACACTTTGAATGATATATTCTTGAATAAATCCAATAGAATGCATCATAATATTTACAAGAACGTTTGGTTAGGTTGACTATGTCGTCGGAAAGAAGGAACAAAAACAATTACAACATCTTTCGTACCTAATGTTCCCTACCTGATATCCGATAAATACAATATAAACTAAACAATATGCAATATGCAATATGAATACAATATAAACTCAACTAAGTATGAATTCTACAGATTTAAGCAAGTTCATCCAACTCTCTTAAGAACTTAAATTTTTGGACACTAAGTAGTCCGTCTTCATGTACAACTAGTACCTAGGGGTATACGAAAATAGCAGATTATAAAGAAAATTGTCGTAATATTTGTTGAGTGTACGCTGGTTATTGCGCACGATGGATGAAATAAAATCAGGATTGAAGTGTGCTATGTAAAGCAGATCATGTCCGCACCCTTAATTCTAATCGCTACACTGATAACTCATATCTCCTCGAAGGATACTCAAGAGGAAAATTATGATTATCGCACTTAACCTGAGCCAATAGAATTACAACGAGAATGTAATCGAAGTGAGAGAAAAAACAAATAAATTTGATTAATTAGTCTCGGTTAGTAATATTATTGAAACGAATCTATGCATTATGAAATACTTATTCTGTAAAATGTTTGCAGACGAAATTAGATACCTTTATATTATTCAATTTATCACGTAATAATTCAGAAAATACTTTCGCTGACATACATGTGTGCCACGTAATTTTTTATATGATACTCTTAAAATATAAAATAGATTGTTTTTATCAGTGTTCGACGTTTGCATGAAACTTTGATATATATTTTTAATTGTATGACACTGGGTAACAAACAATATAGAAATTGATATTATACTTCGCCATTCAGTTTCATTTCAGCTACAATACTGGAAAAAAGTTGATTAAATCTTAGCAAATAAATCGAAAAAAAGAAAACATATTTAAACAACATAATAGGTAGTCCACATGTCATTTTATGTCGGAAAGAAAATAAAGGAACAGCGCATGAATTATGTATTATAAACGAAATTACATCTTCGAAAGAGATAAGAAAATAATAATTAGCCTTGTATATGATTAGCTTCTTTTCGAGAACAACCTAACTGTATACTGAGAAATACAATGTTATAAGTCATTTTTCTGACAGCCGGATATAATAGAGGAAATAATAGTGTTACTTTGTATTGAATCACGCTCAATGATTACAACAGATAGAATTACTGGCGTTACTTCGAATGATGCGCTTCTATCACACTTGCTACATTTGTGTTGTTGCGTTACACCGATTCAACCTCAAAGACTGTTCCGGTTTCATCTAAGTAACGTTATATTCCCACCTCGTCGTTCGTAAATGGATCTTACATTTCATAAGATTATTCCATGCTATGAACACACCATGTCTGAAATTCTTGAAAATTTCCAATACACTATATACTTTTAAATGCTATGGAATGTATTCTGAAATAGCTTTCGATATTAGAGAAACAAATGCTCTTGTTTTCTTCCATTCCCAACTTACAAATAAATAGCTTAACCATTCTGTGTCTTTAATAAACTGTTGCTGCGTCTCATAATATCTACTCCGAAACTTTTGCTTCAAATCCAGAGCCTCAAACAGCGAAATGTATTTTCCAACAAGAAATTTAGCATGATCTATAATAGTAGATCATGAAATGAGTAACTTATGCGCAAGCATACATTACTTCAGCGTTATATCGTAACGAATGTTTCCTGTACGTTTCCGCTAACTACAATGCATTCTTTTACTTAACTGTGGCACTTCTTTGGTATCAAATTGTCTAAAATAATAACAGCACCATATATAACTGGTGACAAAATACAAAACACAGTTGGTAACCTTGCGTTTCATGGATAAGCTAAGCTGGAATACCTTCAATTAATTTATATTTTCAGTGCATGAATCTTAAAGTTCTTTATCGTTTTCATTTCATGCTTTACATTATTTTAGATTTTTGCAAAGTAAATTTTTATTTTCTCTCTTACACAACTAAATAGAGTGTATATATATATATATATATATATATATATATATATATTATATATATATATATATATATATATATATATACATATACACATATATATACGTATACATATATATATATACGTATATTTATATATATATATATACATATACATATACACATATATATACGTATACATATATATATATACGTATATAAATATATATATATATATTATATATATATATATATATATATGTATATACATATATGTGTGTGTGTATATATATATACACACACACACCACACATATATATATATATATATATATATATATATATATATAATATATATATATATATATATATATATATATATATGACGTGTACCGCAATATGTTCAAATTATATAAAACAACAAAATAGAGTTTCTCATGTTTCAAACAAATAAATCGCTAAGATCAGAACTAATTTCTCCTGCAGTACATTTTGGCCTCTACAACATCAAAGTGACAAGTAGCAAAATACATTATTCGCAGGATATGTTTAGTTTTATAGAACTTCACTGTATTCTGTATGTTGTAATATAAGGGATATAACTAAGTTCCAATATCGTTCAAGATGAAAGTGTTACAAAGATTACATTATATTACGCTTACAGAACCAAAATCTTTGATTCTATAGAATTCACTCCCCTATTTTTATAAGTTCTCTGATTTCCGACTATATGAAAAATCCCTGTTCTGTCGTCATAAAATTTGTTATTTAATTTTAGAAGAAACTTTTCAGTTTCCTCTTATTGAAAAGATCAAAAACAGGACTGATTGATCCGGTATCGCTCTTGTAAAACACGATTATTTAATCCTGACAAGAGAAAGTAATATTCCCCTTCACGTAACATTCAAAGAAATACTTCTCTCCTAGTGATTACTGGCAATATAAGAGGGAAAAGTTTCCAACTACTGAAATTCATATCAAAGCCAAATTTCTACGCTTTTGTAACAAGAAGAAATACAAATTCATTAAAGAGGTTATTTACATTCCCGTTCGTTTATCAAAGACTTACAACTGGCATAAAACTTTAAATCTATGAAATCATGTTGAAATTGGAATATCAAATCAAAAACGTAACGTGTAATCCGATATAATATATTTTCATTATACCATACTTTGAGACGTAGACTTGTATTTTTTCAAGCAGTATGTATCATATAATATACATATATATAGATATATACATATGATTTGAGATTTTGATGTCTTATCGATAAAGATAATAGCCTGCAGTCGATCAATATCTAGTTTATGTTTCCACATATATTTCTTACTCCAGGATTAAATCACCACAAATAACTTCCCTTTACATAATAATTATTTGTGAGTAGGTAAGTCTATTTATGTCTTGTATTGCTTTGAAGATTTAAGTCTGGATATTTCTGTTGATTTATGACATATATATGAGAAGTATAGAATGAGTCAGAAACCGTAATCAGGAGATCATATTTTGTTGGATACCTGACAGGCACTATGGAAAAATAAACTTTGTATCAATCAGTTTGGCAACTTTAGAATAATGAGTGGAGGCAGGTAACGTTTGACGCAAAAATTATTGAGGATAACAAAGCAAACCTTTTACTAAATTATAGCCAATGTTCTGCAGAATACGGTGATGGACTATTGCACAAAAATGGTTAATTCCGAGAGAAGTAAAAACGGTGAATTAGAAGCAAAATTATGCATGAAGAATGAATAAAAGAAATTGGGACAATATCTGCTATACTAATACTGAGATTTTTGTTTTTTAAATGCTTCAGCAAATAATCACACGGAACTGGAATAATGGAAACCATTACAAGAGCGCTGTAACGAATGCACACTATTACTGGAGGAGTGAATTGTAGATTGTGAAGTAGTTGAATCGTATATAATATAAATGTAATTTTCCATACGAACCTTCAGAAAATTGCATGATATATATGGAAATCGCCATCGTTATATCGAAACTAGTTGAAACCACTTTCGCTTAATAGTATTTCAAAATTTCATATAGTTTTAGCAGTGCCATTATTTGTCATAATGATGGTATAAAACTACCAACGAAGCTGAAGTCTGGCAGAATAGTTGTAGAAAACGTGAGTATATCATGTAACTAGCAAGTTAGATTAAAATATATCAATTAATCAAACTAACTAAAGCAAATATCAATATATGTATAAATACATGTGTTGTACGTGTGTATGTTTGTTCATGCGATTTCTATAAAAAAAGACATATCAAAGCACTGAAACATTAAATGATTAAGCAGTATCACTTAAATCGCGTATTTATGTCTCATTAACCCCAGATCCCTGGAGTGAATATGCTTTCTTATATTGCGTTTCTTCCACTGTTATGAGATGAGTGTGTCATCTGATCGGAACAGTTGTTTAAAGTACCACAGCGCCACTATTCATCATTACGTGTAAGATAAAATACAGGAATTAAAATGGTTGTTCAGGAGAATATCAAAAATCATTTGTTAAAGATCTATATTGTCCATTTATTTTATATATATCTACTGAAATTTTCATGACGTCCCATGTACTTGGTAAGACAAAGCCAAATACAGCTCAAAGAATCAAAAAGTCCAAAATTAATAAAATTAACAAATCCTAATACGGAATGATCATAAACATTTCAAAGAAATATAACCGTTAATTGTATGAGTGAAAAACGTAACATACATTGAATAATAGAAAAGTAAATAAAATTAGAATACATTCAGATATATGATTTTAATTTCTATGGACCATCTTAGAATAGACTGTAAGGGATTTTACTGCTATATTCCATTCATTTTAATGATAACAGTTGAGGAGTTCTTGCCTGTGCTTTTTGCATTCCTGTCTTCGAAACGACAGAGGACAGGTGTTTAGAAAAGGTATTTATCCTTTGTGGTATTCAAGATTACATAGACTTTAATTGCAGACTGTTCCTCCTGGCGGTCTTAATAACGGTCATTTACATAGTTATTTCCCTTTGGTTAACGGCCATTTGCATAGCTTATTTTAATTGCCTCGATAACTGAAGAGATACCGTTGCAGGTTTCCGACCCGGCATCCGAAACTCGGAATTTTATCATGGCAACCGGATAATTGTCACATATCATATTAAAAATAAATTCCTCTATTTACATAATATCGAGGTCTCTTCATTCTTTTGATGTCTTACCATTACTATTAATATACATATATATATATAAAATATCTCTATGAGATATTTAGAAATTTAATATTTCTAATATATATATATATATATATATATACTAAGCAATTAAGGGTTTAGCAACGAATTGCCTCACCACACAGCGAATTTAGAAATAGCAGTCAAAGAGATATAGCTATTCCTTCTACTAAAAGGGAGATCTCAGTAAAAGGATGAAATGACGGCAATCTATCATACAATTTTAAGTTACCTACGGACATACGTTTCGAAATCAAGTTTTAGGAAAGCATAAGAATTAGAAAATTCTACCTTACCCAAACTTCTTTTCTCATCGGCGTAGGATACTACAATTATGAATAATTGTATATTAAATTTTGAGATACTAGAAGGCATTATACAATTATTCATAATTGTAGTATCCTACGCCGATGAGAAAAGAAGTTTGGGTAAGGTAGAATTTTCTAATTCTTATGCTTTCCTAAAACTTGATTTCGAAACGTACGTCCGTAGGTAACTTAAAATTGTATGATAGATTGCCGTCATTTCATTCTTTCTTACCTGTCTGTGTTTGCCTTTCAAGTGCTGTGTTTTTACTGAGATCTCCCTTTTAGTAGAAGGAATAGCTATATCTCTTTGACTGCTATTTCTAAATTCGGTGTGTGGTGAGGCAATTCGTTGCTAAACCCTTAATTGCTTAGTATTACTTAAATTTTCCTCGAATGAGGCTTTTACATGCCGAAATCTACTTGGTGTAATTAATAATTATTCCAAGTTAATTAATTTCACCCTTTATTGTTACTGATATATATATATATATATATTATTTTAGCAAGGGCATTACTATACATAAATGCCTCACGCTAGGAGGGACTATTAAAGTCAAAACTACCGTAATAAACATTATCATTGTTTTCACTTTAAGCATCCCTCTTAGCGTGAGACATTTATGTATAGTAATGTCCTCAATATAAATAAATATATTTAAAGGGAATAATTAATAATTTTTTCCCTTATGATATTTTTCACGTTAACTACTTGATGATAAATTCTTAAAGATTTTATCCTATGTTTAAATTGTATGTGTGTGTGTGTGTGCGCGCGCGTCGGACCCTCCCGTCGAAGACGAAATATGTGTATTGAGCTTTCGCTGAACAACTTGCAGAAATCATTTGCTTAAAATGATCCCATACATTTTCGCATCGTACTCGCTCTATCAAAAAATCGACGTTGCCCGAACAGGTACATCGTTTCGAAGTGAGCGCACAGCAACGTGAGATGAAGAGTTTCGCTCAAGAACACATCACAAAGTAATTGAACAAGTAATTGAAATCACAATGAAGCGATCCTGTGTACAACGCCCTAATATATGAGTCGTCATATATATCATGATTTTCAGTGCCCGCCGATATATTTCACGAGCTTTGAAACTGTAAGTAGCACAGAATCATTTGAAGAAACAAAGTCTTTTGTTACATACATGTAACTCCGGATACATGTCTTGATTTCTCTTCTTCTGTTTGTCCACTGACTTGTATACATGTGTGCGTGTGTACGTATGTATATATGTATGTATGTATATATATATATATATATATATATATATATATATATATATATATATATATATATAAAGAGAGAGTGGGAGATACATATATATATATATATATATACACACATATATATACTTACATAAATAGATACATATATATATATATATATATATAATATATATATATATATACACACATATATATACTTACATAAATAGATACATATATATATATATATTATATATAATATATCTTATTCAAGATATTTTCGAGAGTCCTGCTCTACGTTTTTTGACGAGAGTAAAACTTGGACATATTTATTTGTGCTTCGATAGTATCGTAAGAAAACTTGTAATTTTATGATAGCATTAGATTATAGATGTCTGAAATATTTCGCATAAATCATATTTGCCTCTGACGAAAATAGCTTAATATAACATGAAAAAAGTATTAGTAACTCAAACACTGGTAAAAAAATATTTCTTCTCCCACTGTTTTTTTCTCTATACATGTACGCATATGTGTGTGTCTGTGTGTGTGTATGTGTGTGTGTGTTTACATGTGTGAGTGTGAATAAGCTAATAGACAAACCCAAGCACATTCATACACAGACACACATACACACACTCATACACAGAGTTATTATTACAACTATTTTTATGTAATCCCTTTGTAATAAATTTCACTTCGTGCTATTTTTTGTTCTTTGTGATATCATTTTCTGTTTCTGTCTCACAATGTTATTTTCGATTTAATACAAAGAAAAAAATACAGAAATAACACATCTAGAAACGATTTCAATCTCAATAAATGCCCAACAATATCATGAGTATTTCTTATTTTCTCCATTTTGCCATTTTCCCTGTTCCTTTTAATTTCCTTTTCTTTCTTATTTCTTTCATTTCATTCAAAAGATGCCGCTTCGAAGGAGAGCTCGTTTTTGATATCTTTATGAGAAGAAACTTACCTTATATACATATATAAATGTATAAATATATACTGCATTGAAAATTCTGCATCCATAGTATCCCCTTATTTCCTCTTTTTTTTCTATTACCAATAGCCTGTTTCTATCCCTTTTCTTCGTAGACGTATTTCTTCATCATTATCATTATCATAATCAATATTACTAGCCACGATGTTATTGTCATCATCTTTATCATCATGTTTATCGCCATCATCCACACCTTATTTTTATTTCCATCCCCAAATCATCATCATTGTCCCCACCTTTAATAATTTATCTTTCAATCCAGTTATTCACTTCCTTCCTCTTTCAATTATACTGGAAATACATGAAATATGTGATGTAGAATGGCATAGTTTCTCTCCTCCTTGCATTTCTTAGCTTTGACAAAAGTAGTTTACACTTGCTTATATACACCAATATAAACATATGTAGGACACACGCAAGAAAGAATTCTGTCATTTTATTCCCTTAATTTGTAAGCACTTGTGTTGCATATTTTACGTCACGTTGAATCTATGAGAATGTTTTACACTTTGCACTGAAGCGGACTACAAGAACCCACATCGTATTTTTTTATATAAGGGAGATCGAATCCTAATACATGGATTTCATTCTATTGATGAAATACTAACTAGAAATGTTCACCACATGCTAGCCCATTATTAGATATTAAAAGCCGAATGACCAATTTCATTTAGTTTAAACATTTCAAGCCAAATTTGGAAATGACATAATCGAATGTTACCATATCCGAACCTGGTCCCTAAGTCGACGAAATGGATAGCCAAAGATATCTTGTTGATATTTTAACGTAAGTTGTTTTTAGCTAAGAAGAAAATTTATTGGAAGCCCGTGAAGTAACCGTCAGCTTCCCAAAGATGTAACTTTCTATTGAGATTATTATATAATGTAATATATCTTTTTTTACCTAGAATGTCTCATAGATGCTTCATAGATGATAGGTGTCCAGTAGGATATGTCTACGATTTCCTCTAATAGAAACAGAAAAAGTGCGTACAATTAAATGTTATCAATTAAAGAGAATTAATGGATATCGATTTCGAGATAGAAGAATAATCATCAGACTTGCACTTATTTACATATTCACTTCTATTATTATTATTATTATTATTATTATTATTATTATTATTATTATTATTATTATGATTGGTCTATGTCTTGACACTTGAGATGAAAGAATTTAAAATCCCCTTTATCTATCTATTGTCTCCTTTACGGATTAAAAAGGAGGCTAACAATTCAAACTTTGGAATCTAACGATCAAATACCTAAAATATTACATCTTATGTTATTGCAATTCTCTCGTTCCTGAAGAGCTGAATGTAGTAAGAATAAAGGGAGAAGTTGAAATTGGCGGTATCTGAAATCTTGATATAAAGATCCATAAGAAATAGCACATAACATATTTGTCCGAAGCACAAACGAGCCTACCAACTCACTGCTGTGACAATAACTAGAATTATTTCTTCTACAGCCACAAGTGTATGAATTTGATTGGACTGCTTGATTGGATCACATCAACTGTAGTGGTCAGCTAATAGTTATTTTAGTTACCACGAAAGGATGAAAACAATGTGAATGACGGAGAATAAAGACGGGTGAAACATTGAGCTAAGCATTTCGTCCGGAGCGCTAGCCATTCCATCATTTCCTTGCATTAATTATTACTAATAAGAATAATAACGCTAAGGCTAAAAGTTAAAATAGTATCTTCATTATCCACAAATCCTGAAAATGTGTTTAAGACTATACAAAGACGAAGCTCAGTGAAGGTTTATAGGAAAAACGCGTAAAGAATAACTGATGAGAAAAATTATAACAAAATTCTCCATTGTGGGAGGAACACTAACCAGTTGGCTCAGAAATCCCAAACAATACTGCATAAAAGGTGGTAAATGGCATTGGCGTCTCTCTCCCCACCACACAGCATGCAAGCGCCAGGTTACAGTATGACCCTTCATTCGAGTCATCGTCTCCACATTCAACCAAATGTCTTCAAATTTAGTCGGAGGCAGCACATCTCTCTCAATACATTCCACTCTATTTCATTTTATTTTTCGACGTGATTTTGGACAATGAGTAGAGAGCCCGTCTTCTATATTTTAACTTACATTCCCTATAAAACCAAGCTGAGGATAACACCCCACCCTGGAGGCAAAACGTAAGTTGAAATGTGATCTTCACGATTGGGTCGGATGAAAGCCATCCTAAACGTAATCGCAACTATTAAACGTACAACTCATTAATATATACGAACGCTAAGATGACATTTTCGCCACCCTGCGCCAATTTCGGGTAAGCGCTACTGATGTAGAGTTCATCCCAAAGTAGCAGTGTCCCTCGGTAGCAATGTCAGCCCAGGGCTTTCTAGAAATTATAAATAGGCCTCACCTCTAATTTATTTTCGGTAAACACCGACTAGTCGATCTTCATCGACACCTTGGTTTTCTTCGACGGTGTCTTCACTGTGGAACATCCATCGACAACTTTGACCGATTAACAGAGGCTGTAAGGGTTTGATGGCATTCAATGTACCAGCTATATTTTCTTTTTCTACAACTTATCGAGGTATGAAAGAGGCGAGGTACGAAAAAAATAGGTTTCTAACAACCAGAGACCACAGCTACTCATCATCGAGTAAATGCTGGATACACCGTAGATCTAGCTGGTATCTGCTCATTAGTCACGGCATAACTAATCCTCAGTGAAGCAGATTTTGATTGCGAAGTGCGAAGAGGCTGTGTGACCAGCGGGACTTAGCTTCCTCCACGCAAAGTGTCACTGAGCAAGCATTCCATTCTGCTTCGCTTTGGATCTGGGTAAGGCAAAACTGTCGGGCAGTATTGGATGAAAGACACAATCTAGGCATTTGTTAGGCAGTGGCTCTCATGGCTTCTCATCATAATTGATTGGTTGTGTTATCATGTACATTGGTTTGTATTGGCATAACAGATGAGCCACAGCAAATATTCTGCTCATGGCCACAGATTTGCTTCTCGGTTGTTTGACCTTAACCATTTGAGCATGCCCTTTAATGGCTGACGATATGTGCATCTTTGATCACGAGCAAAAATAGTGTTGAGAGTGATTTTTTGGAGTTTGGATAATTCGCCTTTGGAACCATAGATGTTTCGTTCAACATCCTTCAACAACCCTTCTTCAGGGTCAATTTGAGTGGGATGGGCTACTCCACCTCAAGGAAATTCTAAGTTGGCCCCACCTGCAAGGTCATGCGTTGTTAATCTTGATATGAGATCACCATGTCACACACATATGTTTTGATGCATGAGACTGGTGTAACCTCATCAGGCTAGTAATCATGATGGTTATACTTAGTTTCACTGTTATTTTGAGTACTAAGCAATAGTAAATAGATTTTCATAAAAATACGGGACCTGAAAAACAAGGAGAATCATAGTTTCTTTAAGGGTGAGTAAAAACCATGCAGACAAATAAGTAACAAAATCCCCAGGAATAAAGAATACGTATAAAATACAGAAACAAATATTGCAAGAAAACGCGCACATCTTACGTATAACACTGTGGGTACACTAAATGTATCAACAACGAAACAAATCTTATCATATACTCAAGTCGTATAGTACTAAGCTCGGTAGTGCAGCGAAAGCACGAGATAAAAGTAAGGCTACTGAATAATAATAACGGCAGATACAAATACAGCAGTAACTGCGCCTAAGTTATAGCTGTATTAATCCACGTGTTGAATTGATGAATAAATCACGACTGATACCTCTCTTATTTAGAAATATTTATGAGTGTGTCAATGGATAGCTTCCCTTCAAGAAAGTCAACACGATGTTGTCACAGAACATCCACTAACAAATTATGGCTGGTGGTGTCTACTTCAACTTGAATAATCGAAATTAAACCTTTATTTGATGACACAAGCACTCACACTAGCAATTGTGCGTCTCCATATTATATGCAGGCAAAGAAACAGAAACTCATTATCACACACACTTGCGCACACATATATAAAAGCATTCACAGACACACAAGCACACACACACATACACACTCAAACGAGCACGCACATACACACACACGCGCGCATATATATATACTTACATATATATATATATACATATATATATACTTACATACATACATACATGCATACATACATACATACATACACATATATATATACATATATATATATATATATGTGTATATATATATATATATATATTATATATATATATATATATATATGATTTGATTTTGATTTTTCCAGTTTCAGCTAATGAGCTGTGGCCATGCTGGGGCACCGCCATTTGGTTTGCTACATGATTTTACCTCACGAATGCTTTTTAGCAACTGTCATTTGGTGCATGAGAGAGTTCGATGCAGCTGCTCTCATCTGCACCTCCTGCCGTGAAGTTGGTTCATCCGGGACACCTGACAGGAAGAGATCCAGTCCTACTTTAAAGACATCCGCATCTACACCATGCAGGTCCCTCAGGTTCTTCGGGAGGATATTGAAGAGTTGTGGGCCTCTGAAGCCCAGGCTATCACAGTATCTTGTCCTACATCTTGATAGCAAATTTGGAGTCCTTGGTACTACGCAGTAGCGCCCGGTTCTGGCATTTGTGTGACTCTCGATGCCAAAGTTTGGGACAAGTCCTTCCAGGATCTTCCAGATATATATTATGGCATATCTTTCTCGCCTACGCTCCAGGGAATAGAGCTTTAATCTCTTGAGTCTTTCTCAGTAGCTTATATGCTGCACAGAGGCTATCTTCTTCGTGTACCTTCGTTGGATCGCCTCAAGTTCTGTGATCAACTTGACACTGGATGGTGACCATAGCTGAGAGCAATAGTCAAAGTGGCTTAGGACAAGTGTCTTCCAGAGGACCATCATGGTTTCTTGTTCTCTTGTTCTAAAGGTTCTAAGAATCCATCCGGCCAGCCGTCTACATTTCATTGCCAGTTTAGCAACATGTACATGAAAGGTCGCGTCATCACTCATGTAAATACCCAGGTCACGCACTGATTGTGCCTCTGGGATTGCAATCCCTCCGGGTCCAGTGTATTCATTGGGTATTGCATTCAGTTTTGCATGCTGATAACATAAAGCTTGAAACTTTTCAGCATTGAACTGTATGCTATTCTCTTCAGCCCACTTGTATATTTTGTCCAGCTCACATTGCAGGTGCTTAGTGTCTTCAGTGTTCTGTATTGCCTGTGAAACTTTTGTATCATCTGCATAACTTGTGATCGAGGCTCTCTGCGTGGCTGAGGGCATGTCTGAGAGGGCCATTATGAACAGTAGTGGTCCCAAAACAGTGCCCTGCGGAACACCGCTCACTATTTGCGTGTTAATTGGCTACTACCACCTGACTTCTATTCTTCAGAAAGTCAAGAAGCCATTCTCCCAATTCTCCCAATATATATATATATATATATATTATATATATATATATATATATATATACACTTACATACATACATACATACATACATACATACATACATACATACATACATACATACATACATACATACATATATATATATATATATATTTACAGATTTTTTTTCACTCCCGTAAAACAAACTGCAGTTTTCTTTCTGCGATACAATCTTGTGATTTTTTCTTCTTTTCGCATTTGTGCGTTACAAATATTGTTATCTGTGGAATCATATTTGTAGTAAAAATGAATGGGCTGTCTTTGGCTGCTATTTCTAAATTTTCGGTATGTAGTGAAGTAACTTGTTGCTTAACTCTTAATTATATATATATATAATAGAAGGTAAAATCAATAACGAATTTACCAGGGAGCGAGTGCTGAAATAAAAACCTTTTATGTAAATTTTACAAATTATTTTATAATTATATGCATAATTTCAACAAGCGGTCGGCTTAGTTCCTCACCACCCACTGCTAGAAATAGACGCTAATGTATTTTTTACTACCTTAAAATCTCCAAACATAACACACTTATTGCATGTAAGTAAAAGAAAAATAATGAATGAAGTTTGGATGGTTAACCTTTGTCGTTTTTCGAACTCAAAGTCAAAAATAATTTTACTTATTGTTACTCTTCAGTACAGTGTCTTTTGAAAGCACAAGTTCGCGAGATTTGCAAAAAATATGCACATGATCATGCGACGTTATGTGTCCAACCACACTTCCAAAATTGATATCTCCCTTTTATACCCACGTGTGTGTTAAGATCTAAGACCGCAGTATAAACTGAGATATGAAAACATCAGTTTTCGGTCGTTTGTTTGTATTTCAGTATTGTCGTTTGAAATCGGAGAATAAATATTATTATGATACATTAGTATAAAGATATACATACTTACATACACACACACACACACACACACACACACACACACACACATATATATATATATATATATATATATATATATATATATATATATATATATATATAATATATATATATATATATAAGTGAAAGAATGGAGTCGAATGACGATTTTAACAAAATTCCTTTATTCTCGACAAATTCTGACGTGAATTTGCTACCCGGGTATCGGTTAACCGAATTGTCCATACTTGGATAATTAATTCACCTACTGAAATACTTATATATATATATATACATATACATATACATACTGAGATCTCCTTTTTAGTAGAAGAAATAGCTAAAACCATTTGACTGCTATTTCTAAATTCGGTATGTGGTAAGGCAATTCGTTGCTAAACCCTTTATTGCTTAGTATTACTTAAATTTTCCTCGAATGAGGCTTTTACATGCCGAAGACTACTTGGTGTAATTGATAATTGTTCCAAATTAATTAATTTCACCCTTCATTATTACGGATATATATATATATATATATTATATATATATATATATATTATATATATATATATATATACATATATACATACATACATGCATACATACATACATACATACATACATACTTACATGCATATGTGTACATATACATATTCATATTTGCACAGACTCAGGTTTTCAGTTTCTTCCCTGCCCTTATTATTTGGTCTACACTCTTGCTGGCTTGCTTCATTGGGTCTCTCATATCCACACTAGTAATTATTTTCTAATAATCTCAGTTTTGTTCTTCGCATTTAATATAAACTCAGACAACTTCTCATGCGAATTACTTTTTATCACACAGACAGATATATAGAATATGATAATGGATGATATTTATTGATGAGTCTTACATATCCCACGAAGCGAAGACTGTTCCATGAAGTCATATTCTCTTTTACGTTCTCAACATTATACTCGCTTCTGGGTTTTTTGATTTCTAAAATCAAACCAATGACATCTCTGAGTTACTGAGATGAGAGTGTGTGTGAGAGAGAGAGAGAGAGAGGGGCAGTAACTGGCAGACAGACTGTCAGACACACAGAGAGAAAATGCGATTATTAAAAACAAAATACCATGAGGAAATAATTTAATGATAATTATCATAAATCTAACATGGAACATCGGACCCCAGTTGCAGGGGGCTTCAATCAAGTTAATATAATGTGTGTACTTTGTTTTATAAATAACTAGCAGTATCGCCCGGCGTTGCTCGGGTTTGTATGGGAAATAACTATATAAGCATTTTAAGAGAGTTATAGCCAAAAAATAGCAAAAAAAGCATTAAAACTGGGAAAAAATTATGGTAATTTTTTTTTTAAATCGTTGACTCATCGTAGACATTTTTAGAGAGTTACTTCCCTTATATAATAGCAGGAAAATGCATTAAAATGGGAAAAAATGATGGTAAATTTATTTTTAAATCGTAGACTCATCGTAGACGCGCGCTAATACCCATAAGGGCTCGATATGAATCACGACTATAAGATACCCGGTTTTGGTTAAACTGCACCGCAAAATATGGGAGTAGTTAGGAATCTAAATCGTAGGAGACAGACACACAACTTGACTTTTATATATAAAGATAATTTCTTTCCAACTCCATATATCTTGAAACCCAGACTGCACCTTCGAGAAGATCAACTTTTTATATAACATTTCTTATGGTACAATGCCTTTAATTTTATATGATATCAAATGTGAATTTTAGGATTAAATTCATTTGAAGTAACAGGCATTTCGTAATACTATTTTCGGTGATATCCGATGAGATCTTGTACTTTGTGAACACAAATCTAATTGCCCACGAAAATGTATATATGAGATCTGCGGCTTTCGCAAGTTGCTTTATCTGAGTTAACGTTCTTAAAACAACAATTTCTACTTAAAGACTCATTATATTCAACACACATTGATTATAACACAACTATGTAGGTGTATTATATATTATACCCCATAAATGGCGCATACATTGTAAATCTATAAATTAATATAATTATAAATATATTAGTTAAATCCATGACGTCTTTCCTTGTAAATGAGATAAAGCTAATTTCAAGTGGGTAAGATAATACATATTCACATTCAAACATCACCGAAATATTCATTCATGATGTAACAAAAAATATGCTTTTATATAAAAATTCACTAGACACTTATCTGTTTTTCGATTACTCTTCTCAAAGCAGAATGGAAACGATGGTCTCCTCTAAGGTAAAAGGTAGGTGTTTCATTTGAGAGGGAAGAGTGCCTGAACATGTATGTAGTTGAAACTATCGCAATAGCGCTTAAAGAAACTACAAGTTTTACACATAGTTTACATGGACCTTCCAACTTTCTGCAAGAAGTGTTAAACTGTTTAATCAAAATCAAGATCGTTAATACTTGTGTTTTGCATTTGACACGGAATTGCCAAATTTTTAAATAAATAAATAAAAACAAGCGTCAATTAGGAGGGACGCTTGGATCATTGATTTATTTGAGATTTTGATTATGTCATTGCTTCCGAAGATTGTAATCTTCCGAAATAACTTTTTAAGAAGTACATACTTCAAATATGTCCCCAACAAAATCTAAAATGAGATTTCCTGAAAGCTCATGAAATAAACTTTAATACCTTGAAACTAATCACTGTTCATTGGAAATATCTCGCATTCAATAATAATTATTAAGTGTTTCTATAATTAAGAATGGTTTCTTACAGATCTTAGTCCTGCCCGGAACTGCAGGAATTGAATGTTTGCATTATATAAAATCGAGAAATAATCTCAGAGGTTGTGAACTTATTATATATTTGAAGTGACTGATTAATTCTCTATGAAATTCTAAAATATTTTGAGATTACCATGGGATACGTATAAATACATTTGACAAATGCTGCATCTGGTAACGCAAAAGACATGTGAGGCTTTTAATGTGTCAAAATAATATTAGAAACGTAACTGTATGAGATGAAAATAATAGTTGTGTTGAGGGATGAGAAGGTGACTGCGCGCCAAAAATGTCTATCTGAAGTAGACATATTGACAACGATATCTTCGATAAGAACTGAGATATCCTGAGTGTAAGCCAAGATACGTTCGAACAGCTTTTTTGCGATTGGAGGCGTTTGGAGAGCAGTTAAAATGGGTATTTAGGGAAGAGCAAAGGTGAAAGATTTCAATCAAAGATATTTGGAATATATGTTGTCACACAGTTGACAGTTGTTAGAGTCGTGTGGATAGAAATTAGTATCACAACTCAGGGTAAGAATTATGTAACGAATGTAGTTCGGGGAAAAGTATTTTGTATATAGGACGGGTAAATGATTTGCATCTCGAAACGGAATGCAGTTTGTGTAGTAAGAGATAATGTGTGGGATCTATGTCATATGTGAGACCATTTTTATTTAAGAACAACAAGAGAGTGTGTGTGGAGCACGTCTAGTTAATCTGTTACAGAAATGTCATTTTGGCAGGATATGATAATAACAATAATGGATTTTTTACAGCTGATCGCTATTATGGAACGTTAATGGATTGAAGTGGTATGTTACTGGATGGATTGAAGCGAAACTTGAATGTTTTGTGGATCCATTTGTTATAAATCTAAAATATATATAAGAAAACATTTTAAAATTAAAAGTGGACTCCACAAAACCAAATAATATCAGTAAATATTATCTTGCTGAGAAAGTTTCCGTAGTCATCTACGATATTTTTATATCATGTAACGTATTAACTGGGGATATGTAAGTGTTTTGTGAAAAAGAGAATGTTAAGCTGTATAACGCTCAGAAAGTAATAATGAGACTGTGTAATAATAAACAATTCCTGGACATTCACAAAATATGACTGTGTGTAATAAAAGCTTTTGAAAATTAGTTTTAATTATATGAAAACTAATGGCGTGTTACATGATTGCAACTAAATGACGGATTGTAAATGTGTGCATTTGAGGTTGATTGGGTGACATGGTCAGGCTTAATGTGTTTAGTGGACAAAATTCATTGTTAGAAGCCTGTTGTATACAACAATTCTGATGATAGAATGTTCAGATGTCATCCACATGGAAAACAATAGTGGAATCAGTTTTAACTTAAATAGGTTTTTCTGTTATAATGAGGAAACATTGGCCTCACGCTCAATACCGAAGTAACGCGGAATAAAACAATGTGTACCTACGGCATTATGCATTGCATGATATGGGGAAACAAAATAGTTTAGAGTGAAGAAGTTATACATAATCCATCGATCAACGCTTGTGGCTGATACATATAATTAATATTGATTTCTCACATTTGGTCACAAGACTGACTAATCGAATAGTAAAATTCAATTCGACTCATTCTTTTGTATTATATTTTGCAAATGTGGAGGGACAGAATTTTGTTTACAGAATTCTTCTCATTTGTTCCGTGACGCAGATCATGGTTAACGGCCAACATGTGTTGGAGGCCGAAATAAATATCCCTCAAAATCTTCGGTTGAGAAACAATGTGTTTTATAATTTTGCCTTTTTCTTTATATCATTTAACGATTAGCATCAACGTCGTATATACACACACACACAAACACACACACGCACATACACAGACACGTACACACACACGCACACACAAACACACGCACGCACACACGCACATACACACACATACACGCACACACACACGTATATATATATATATATATATATATATATATAGAGAGAGAGAGAGAGAGAGAGAGATAGGAGAGGAAGAGAGAAGGGAGACGGGGAGAGAGAGAAAGAGGGAGATGTGTCTATGGATTCATTATATCAGAATATAGGTTTGTAGATTCATATAGCAGACTATATATGCATGTGTGTGTGTGTGTGTGTGTATCTAGAAAGTTACCCTCCGAGGCACAAGTCTGGGCAAGGTTGTTTATGGAAGACCAGCAGTCGTCCATGCATACCGGCCTCCCCTCTCCACGCCACCGATGTTATCCAAGGAAAAGGCAAAGGCTGATTCAGCTTGGCAACAATGACGTCGCAACACATTTATTAACGTGCAAGTGGCTGAGCATTCCACAGATGCGTGTACCCTTAACTTATTTCTCGGGGAGATTCAGTCTGACACTGGGTGTAACAAGGCTGGCCCTATCACATACAGGTACAACAGTAACAGGAAGGAAGAGTGACAGAAAGCTGTGGTGAAAGAGTACATATATATAAAGTAATTAATAATTGTGGTTTTGGGAGCAATTGCTTTTATTTTAGGAAGTGGTATTATATATACCCTACCTAATCTTAAATTACTTTATATTGTACCTGTAAAGGTGTGAACTTGCTAGCCACCTTATTATTACTGTATATAACGGTAAAAGTCCTACTATATATTATATGTATATTTATACATACATTATATATACACATATATGTGTGTGCGTGAGTGCGTGCTATTTTATTCCACACGGGTGGAAACCAGAAAAATAGAAGATGAAAACGCTTTGAGAATAATTAAAATATTCTTTATTTATATATGTAAAGCTTTAAACGGTTACACAGTTTACACTTATTTTCAAAACATTTCAAATAGAAAGACCTGTCTCAAGTGGCAGCTGTCTTGCTTCTGACCAGTGTTGGACCTTTTTATATAGGGAGTTCATGGCTCAAAGTAGTATATGTTTCGAATAGGATTCTTTCGGTTGAGGATAGTCACATGCCTGCTCTAAGAAATTTGTGTAGGTTCTCCACTCCGTCTTCGTGTGTCAAGTGACAATATATGGTGTCATAAGTAAAGGCTGACAATCAATGCTCTGAATATATTCTGTCAAGTGTTTTTTCAGAATGAACAAATGATTAAGTTTATAAACTTTTGTGCGTTTCCCGCTACACCCGTGCGTTAGTGTCACGTGAAAGTGTATTTTGCGCCTAACTGGAATACTGACACGGTTTAGTGAACATGTTTAGTTACAGTCAAGGCATTCCAAATTTAATCTGTCTGGTGGGAGAGTGGACATGATTCGTTTGTATGTAATCCAATGGTTAACGTTTAGGTTGTTAGTTGTGTAGGTTCTTCATGATAAGTGCCAGGATAAGTTTTCTGGCTGAATAGTTTGTTAAGCCTTGGTTTATACTTTTGTATGAAAGTATATTTTTGTCTAGCCGTGTTTTACCTGTCGTATTCACTGAACATACGTCGAGTGGGGAGACCTGAAATATGGACGAGGTAATTTTTGCATATATCTATGTGTCCACTCAGCGGAGTCTGTCTACTATTGGCGTCTTATATTTGTTGTCGGTAAATGACCAGACTATTTCTTAGAGTAAGCTTTGTTTGACCGATGTAATTTTCATTACATCCTTAACATTTCATTGCGGATATTAAATTTGCTTAAGAACATGTAAAGTGATTTTTACGGTAAAAATATGTTCATATTAGAAGCTTATGTTGTGTCTCAAATAAGGTTGATGCAAGTCCCGTATATGGGGCGACCACACTTTTGGTGGTAGATGTAGAAATTGTGGAAGGTACTTTGTGAGGAATTTAAGGGGTGGTAAATTTCATTGTCTTTTACTTTTGATTGTTTTGTGTATTTCTAATGTGTGTTTTATTCTTGGGTCATGTTTTAATAGTGGGATATTCTGGTGGATAATATTGTAAAACACTGTGTTTCTTGAGCTGTGTAATAAAGGGTAGAGAGTATTGGATGTATCTGGATCGTTTATCGTTTTCCGTACTTCCTCGATATTTATTGCTTTGGCAGTATTACTCTTTTGTCTATAAACATTAATGGATATTGTCTTTTAAGTAATACCTGTTTTAGTTCCTGGTGCTTTCTATTGAGAGATTCCGGTTTTGATACAATTGTGCAGATTCTTCTTGCTAGAATAAGTATTATTGGCATGAGGATAGTTAATTACTCTTTAGAATCTGTATAGTGGATATATGTTTCAAAGTTTTTATCTCTTTCGAAGATCACTATATGCAGGAATGGTAGATGAGTTTTATTGTATTCCATGATAAAGTTAATATTATTATTTATGTTGTCAACTAGACTTTCCAAATGTGTGCATTCATAGGATTACGCAGTCATCAAAGTAACGTTTCCAATTTTGCAGTTGATATTTGTGTAAGATCAAGTCATACTTTAATTTATATTCTAAGACTCTATTCCCTGGAGGGAAGACGGGATACTTATGCAGTAATATGTATCTGTAAGATCCTGGAAGGAATTGTGCCAAATTCTGGCATTGAAAGCTACACCAATACCAGAACGGGACGACACTGCATAGTGTCAAAGATCCCAGCAATGCCATCACGCTTCAGGACCAGTTACTGCAACAGCTTGCGTTTCAAGGGCCCACAGCTTTTTAATATTCTCCCAAAGAGCCTTAAGAACCTGCACAAAGTAGAGGTAGGGATTTTAAAATCAAGGCGGTACCTCTTCCCGTCGGGAGTTCCAGATGAACCTACCTCACGGCACGAGGTGCAAATGAGGGTAGCTACACCAAACTCCATTCTTCACCAAGTGCCACATATTAGAGGAGGCTTTCAGTAATAACAGCGTAGCAATACGGCGGTGCATCAGCATGGCCGCAGTTCTGAGCTGAAACTAGGGAGAGAAAAAATAATATCTGGACCTCCATGTAAGCAGATTTTGTCCCCATCGCTGTCCCAGATATTTGTTTGTAAATATTTCCATCGAAGACAAAAAAGTTGTTTTCGAGGATAAACTTTAATCCTACAGTTATGAAACTCTTTTCAGTTCTGTCCGCAATTTCATGAGGAAATTTCAGAAGCCCCAATTTTCTTGCCTCTAGTCCATATTAGTTTCGGATAGTGATATAGAGGTTTACTACATCAAAAGTTACAATAATGGTATCATTGTCTATGAATTTTGGAAGATGGTTTAAGAGGTCAAGGTACAGGTCGACCTTTGCAAGACTTGTTATGTTTGAAAATAGAGGAAGCTTCATACACTAGTCAGAAGTAAAATATCTGCGACATAAACCACGTCTTTCTATTTGAACCTTTTGAAAATCAGTGTAAAACCTGAAACCGGGTTAAAGCTTTGAATATCTTAACTATTATCAGTGCATTTTCAATTTCTATTTTTCTTATATATATATATATATATATATACATACACACATACATACATTGTATTCTAGTATTGATAATTCTGTTTCCTTCTAAGCGTCTCATTTTAAACATGTTCATGTATGTATGCCGCATAATACCTGTAACTTTCCAGCATATATATATATATATATATATATATATATATATATATATATAAACAAAACTCTTAGGGAATGAGGAAAATGCAACGTATTAACTGAACCTGTATTTTTATTATTTCGCTTTTTTTTTCTTGCTTAACTCATGTGACGCGCAGTAAGATGAAACAACATCCATGTGGGAAAGCTAATGCATATCAACCATGTTTCCTCTCGCACAAATTACCGGGATTCTATTTCCTTGAAGATACATTTATCGGCACGGCGCTTGCTTATGTAATATGTGAAGGGCCTAATCTAATTACGTTCGATAATTTATTTTTTACATTATTCTAAAGGTTTCGCGAATCCAATACCCTCTAAAAATAAAATGTTATTACATTTTGACTCCTGTTGTTTTCTCCTCATTGCATATTTTCTAATTACACTTTTTTTAATATCCCTGCAATATATATATACTCGAGCATTAACCTAAATACTTTTAATAACAACCCGATACCGCGCATTATAAAAAACGTAGTTCCTTCTCCGGTACTCAATCAATCTTCGCATGAGCTGAATTATATGGCATTAATATATTGGTTGAAGAATAAAATATTGCGAGTATATTGGAACTTTATTCTATGTGTAAATGCGCTTTTATGTGTGTATATTATTTATACACATGTGCACAAGTGATAGGCGTGTTTTGCCACACTGGAACGCACGTGTGATTCAATTAACTTTTTTATGTGTTCATGGAAATTTAGTTCGTAAATATATATTCATCTGGAACGTGGAAAACCACTGAAAATATTGGCTAACGTTTGGTTTGGTAGTCACATTTTCGCTGCCCAGGAAATTTTACTTATCATTCTATAGTTTATTTTCTCAAAAGTATAACGAAACAGAATTTGGAATTAACAACTATATGCTTGAAACATGTAAGAACATTTCATCTTCACCATGCTGCCTGTCCAGAACAATGTGCATTTCTTCTATTGAAAGATCTCGCTAGTTTCGTCTTTAATATAGCTGACCTGTGTTAAACAAAACACACGCGGGTATAAAAATGAGAAGAAATGAGATCCGGCTAGATATTGTAGGGAGATGGAAAGAACACACAAATAAAACACCATCCACTTACTACAACTCTCATAGATAAACAAGCTATGATTCTCTTTATAGCATTATCTCAAAACATCTTTATTATACTCAGCTCAGATTACGTTGCAGTTGTGGTGCAAATCCAGATGGAAATAGATCAATGTTACCACCAACTGATTAGTACCGTTTTGAAAGTAACAATACGAGATAAATTTCTACTAATAGGAGATCTCAAAGCTAGGGTAAGAGACGTGTGGGATGACGTGATTATTAAAAAAGATGTTTTAAAAAGTGTAATATCAGTGTGATTTCCTCGGTTAAAACCTCTTCGTATCACTGCATTCTCATCGTTAACACACACTTGGAAGCTCGCAGTTCATATGAATGTTCTGCAGACATTTAGTATGGAGATCGTCTTCCAGGACATGACAAATAAGGGACAGTGATTACAATCTCAAAGAAATGATGATGTCACATAAGTTCAAAATCTTGTCACATAGTCAATCTTTAAACAATAGTTCACCCAAAACTATGATACAAACAAGCCAACGTTCATCGCTGTATTGTTGAAAAATGGTAATGAGCTAGAAATAACCTCACTAGCCCGTCACAAAATGTCACTGATCACATCAACAGTTGTAGCCACAATCGCTTTGAAAGGAACAAAGATAAAATCAATAAGGAATAGCGAAACGCTTTGGATGTCAATGGATCAATACCTATGATCAAGCAATCTGAATGTTACTATCTAAAATTCAAAGTCTAATGTCAAGCAAAAATCAGAGAACAACGGAACAATTGGTGACAACAACACATCTACAGACTTCAAAAATATGCAGAAGCCTGTCATCTAAGCAAGATTTTGGTGAACATTTTTATATATTCAACATGGTTCGGATATAAACAGATAGAATGTTAACTCTTAAAACGACAAAATAAACATTCTTTTGTTTTCGCCACAGAATCGGAAACTGCAGACATCAGAATATTTCCTCAAAAATATCTCAGCTCATCGTGAAAAATGTACAGCTATTATTTCAAGACTGAAAATGGCCTGGAAAATAGGGATTACATTTCTGAGGATCGGGGAAAATTATTAATTAGTTATTGAACTATGGCCACTGAAACTTAAATCAAAACTATATATTATGAATATTTACATAAGGTAGAACACCGAGGTACAAAAAATGCTATTGTTATTGCTGTGCTTAAGAAATGAGATCATAAAGTATTAACATTCCTCTCCATCGCATAAATCAATATATTTTAAGGTTTTCTCAGCCACCTCCAGAAATTTTAGTCTCTCCGCATCATAATACTGTTTTTGTATGCTCTGTGGTACGATCGATGTGATTTTCTCTACTGGAATCTGCAAAAAGTAAAGAGAAGAGAATAGGAACCATTCATTTCTCTACGACAACGTGGAAAAAAGTCTTATCTCAATGTGCCTTAGATACGCCATGACGACTCGCATCAAGACAACCTTGCTTCACATATTCAAGCTTCTCATGAGGGTACAATACGTTCTCTAATTCATTGGAACAAATTTCCGAACAGTTCCCGATCATATGTGAGTGACACATGACTGCGTTCTCGGTAGCGTGCTGTTCTCATACATTTTCTGGGACAATATTTGTGCTGCTTCCGAAATCCATATGTGACCGTAAAGAACTGTTCTAATATTGAATCATATTATATGCGCAGATTTTCATCTCCATACCTACTAACACCCAAACTTTGCAGCTTTAATATCCGATATTTTGACACGCAAATCAGGAATTACTTAATAATCCCTTAATAATTTCACACGTAAATATGAAAATTTCGGAATTAAGAAGGCCAAAGACCAACTTCAACGGAATATTTAGCAGCACTAATAATATATTCCTCAAAATTCGATGTCGACCTTAAAAATCTTCCCCTTTGGAAAGAATATGGTTTCAAAATTCTATCAATCAATACAGCAAGTGAAAAACTGGCAGAGGTGGTTCATTAAGAAGAGGGTCTATTAAGGCGGTGAACTGGCAGAACATTAGCACGCCGGGCGAAATACTTAGCGGTATATCCTCTGCCGTTATGTTGTGAGTTCAAATTCCGCCGAGGCCGACTTTGCCTTTCCTCCTTTCGGGGTCGATAAATAAAGTACCAGTTACGCACTGGGATCGATGTAATCGACGTAATACCTATGTCTGTCCTTGTTTGTCCTCTCTGTGTTTAGCCCCTTGTAGGTAATAAAGAAGTAGGTATTTCGTCTGCCGCTACGTTCAAATTCCTCCGAGTTCAAATTCAGACTTTGCCTTTCATCCTTTCGGGGTCGTACCAGTTGCGCACTGGGATCTATGTAATCTACTTAATCCCTGTGTCTGTCCTTGTTTGCCCCCTCTATGTTTAGCCCCTTGTGGGCAATGAAGAAATAAAAATAATAATAAGAGATTGTCTCACAATGTTGTGATTTCAAAACTCTTTTCCTATTGAGCAACATGCGTATTTTGTCGTTGAAGCATCCAAATGCGAAAACATTTCCACCAACAACAGCCCTGACACTTTCTAAGCATAAAATATGACGTCTAAACAATGGTCCCCTAGAAACACCCAACAATCGAAGCAGATAATCAGTCACGACGAAACGCAACGAAAGAGATGTTTACCTGTGCTTAGAATGAAGAGAGACATCTCCCCGTGAAATCCACTTCAGTAAATTCACCAACTGGAAAATAGCGCTGCCGATATAAGGAAACGAAATCTCAAAATGGACGTAACTGAGCGAAAAATCTGATAATCTTAAGCATAGACCAGCTCAAACTCGTATCAATCTATCATCGGTGGAGAAACTGATGCGAGAAAAGAAAAGAATATGGGTAACCTAAATGACCAACAAAATACACCTTTTCCAAATTCCTTCTTATTATCTCTTATCCGGCATGTTTCTCCAGACGATTTTGCTTATTAATTAACTCCTTTAACGTAAAAGAAACTTTCAATCATGAGAAAATTGTAATTCTCGGAGAGGAGGACCTGCCGATGTCACGCTTTTCTCGTATGCTTTATCTGCACACGGTCACCTGCGCTAGCATCGGATTTACATGTGGCGTCGGCACCGTATTGGAGAGTCAATGCAAAGAAGCAAGTCTTTGTATACATTATAGACATTATTTACTGATCATATTCTGGTTGTTTATTGAATTCAGGTACCTTAGGAAGGAGTTGTGGTTGCATCCGATATAAATTTGAGTGTGCAGTTACAAAGCGATTTCGAAATAAAACGAAATTCCGAATCGAATTCCCAACTCAAACTTTCCTAAAGTTCATTCAACATTGCCAAGCACGCTACAAAATATGAAAATCGCACCATAACCTTTGTGCATCTCACTGTAACTAGATCTGAAAAATTGTAATATGCTTCTAAATATAGTGAAGTTACAGAGTCTGAAGCGTTGATGAAGGCGATATCTTGCACTAATTAAATGTACGAATAGGCATAAAAGGATTCGCATATGTGAATAATACTTTAGCTCACCGTCAGAGATTATAATGTTTATGGGAATGGATCCCATATGCTGGTACGTATTAAATATATTTAGTTAGCAATGTAAGCGAGATATCTAATATCTAATATTATGTCATATACTAGAACTTCTAACATGTTATCCAATAACTAATAATGTAATGATATCCCCAGATACTTTCACATTAACAAATATGCGATGATCTCTATAAACATTAGAATATATCAGTTCATACTAATAAACACAGCTTCTCGTCTATGACTTGGTAAAAATGGAATAACTGTAGGGATTCTCTAGTATAGCCTTTTGTTTAGGAACAATGCGGACTGAAATGTACCAAGATATTCCTGAAAAGTCCCTAGAAACCGTCAACTAAAAAACTGCTAACCGAGATTGTCTTAATTTCTTCAATAATGGCTACCACGAAGATTAACTACAGTATAGAAAAAAATTATTGTTCACATAAAATATAACTTCCAGCAAGTCAATCACAGAACTGCTCTTAAATCAAAAAATATTTATAGCTTATAGGCAGAATTTTTTCAATCAAAGCCAATATTTATGAATCTGTGGTAAGGTGCCAAATTTTGGAACATCAAGAAAACTAACATAACCAGTGTATATATAAGAAAAAAATTATTTATTGATGCGAATGCAATTCTGATAAGTGCTTTTCATTCCTTAAACGTGCAACGCCCTACGTAAGAAGTTATATAGAAATGCAAGAGAAAATTCGAAGTGGTAGGCAATGACGAACCTCACAATAAATGTTATACATAAAAGTAATGAACAGAAATATGATCAAAATTTTATGTCGAGAATATATTGCATTTGAGGATCAATAATTGTGAAACAAGAGCCGACTAATTTATCTATCATAAACCATCAGCATCTTCTCTGTAGTATCACTGGAATGTTGAAATTTACTCGTGATTCTGAAATGGCATGCCACATAAGGTCCATTGACATATTTATCTAAAGTCCCTCGGTGGCACATCATTTAATTACTGGATAATGTGTTTGGCCCTTTTGATCCTTGCTTAAATAATTGGAAACAATTTCATAATGATTATATATAGTTAGTCCAATAAATTCTTGCCGCCATAGGATAAGGAGAAACAGAATTTACAAATGACTCTTAAAGAGGCCTTTTATTAAATGTCATAGTGATTGCGATTGAAATTTAATACGATCTCTACCGAGGAAAACAATACGCGACTCCGGAGAATATTCTACGACAATGTTTGTCAAAAGATAGAGATACATTATATATGGTACGTTGAAGGAATGCCCATTCAAAATAGCAAATGTCAAATTCCGCAAATTATAATCATTGAGAATTACCTTCAAATGTCGAGTTATATTGAATTTATAGGCTTTCAGCTTTCAGTAATCAAATATTTGTATTTAAACAAATGTTACAACCACAAAACATGCAAACAATATAGCCTCTTAATAGAGGAATGAAAGCTTTTAAATATTCTAATCATAAAATTCAATGTAATACAGTATGTTTAGGCCTACTAATAAACATTACCCTTTAAGAAATTTATATATTGTTATGTAACATGCATTTGCACAATGAACGCAAATACTCAAGCACTGGGCGCAACCACACTTGCAAATTCGCAAATAAGTTAAATTACAGATAAACATAAAAACACACACAAACTTTACATTTGTGTGTTTTGTGTTGAACTGGAATTTTAGGAATCATTAAACGTACCGCTATAGTTCAAAATATATATGTGTGTATATATATATGTATATATATATATATATTGTGTGTGTGTTTATGTATGTATGCATGTATATATCTATCTATTTATATATATATATATATATATATATATATATATATATCAGCATATAAATATGCATGTATATGTGCGTGTATTTTTATGTTTGCGTACAAAATAACTCTGTATACGTATATGTATAAGTTTGTATATAAAGTATTTCTCTAAATATATGTATGCATATATATACACACATATTTTGTATACCTATATATTTATATGTATATGCACATGGATACATATATACACACACATATATATATATATAATATATATATATATATATATATACATATATCCAAATATGTGTATGTATATATATATATATATATATATTATATATATATATATACACATACATACGTGTGCATACATACTTACATATATTATTTTGTGCATGCATTTCATATATTTCTGAAAATATCTGAGTGTGTATGCGTGTGATTCAATGTGCGTGTACGGTAAAATGCTTTTGCATTAGAATGCCTGTCAAATCTTAATAGGATTTCATGCGAGAAATCCTTGAATTTAAAAGCAGTAGTTTGAGATTAATACCAGCAGAAGGAAAAACAAACGAATTTTTAAACGTCTTTTCGTGTCTTCTTTCTTGATGTTCTGTTTATTAAAGTTATTTTTAAAAAATTTAATATGCACCACTGGATTAAGCTTCCACCTCAGTTGCAGCGAATATCGGTGCACTGCAAATTTTTACATGATAAGAAGCAACATTTTGTTAATTCAAGTCAGATTTCATTTAAGGTTAATATCACATTCTCTAAACGATGTGATATTAACCTTAACAATAGCATTCTATTACGAAAAAACTAATCACATGATTTCTATTCGTACCTCTGTCAATGTTGTTTCTCTTTTTCTCATTGAATGAAATCAGCATTTACAAAACAATTTTATTCGCTGCTTCACGTTTTTTTTCTCTAGCAAATACATTTTCCAAACTTCCATTTCCCATTGATTATTAGCAACGCACTACTACGTGTGGATATCAAGGTACATCTATAAACTTACGATTCGTGTAACCACGTTCGCATTTCAATAAATCTAAAACAGAATTGTTCCAATAATTGCCACCTGCTACTCAGAATTATTTTGCATAATTCAGTTTCGTGTATATTTTGAATATAACACGGCCGTACATATATTTTGATGGTTCTGGTGGAGAGTCATTCTGTATTAATAACCTATTAATTAACACACACACTGATTCGATTTTCACTCATTTACTTTAAAATTATTTTGTAAAGTTTTCGTTGCTTCTTGCAACCTTTTCAGTATTCGTTGACCTGTGCCTTATTGGTGCTGCGTTGAATTTGTTTGTTCTCTTGTGTGTGCATCATCATGCATGCGTATATACAGATGCATGTATGTGGGTGTGCATGCATATATATATATATATATATATATATATATGTGTGTGTGTGTTTGTTTGTGTGTGCTTCTCTGCCCGTGTAATCCATGTACGTATCTACGTACCCATCAGTTTACCTACATATCCATTTACGTAGACATATATATACATATATATATATATATATACATATATATATATATATATACATATATATACATATATATATATATATATATATATATATATATATATATATAATATATATATATATATATATATATAATATATATATATATTTATAATAGTGTATATTTAAACACAAGAGAAATCTGCCGTCAACAAGCAGTTTTGACACGCTAGAAGAAGTAGTCAAAACGATCAAAACTACATTTAAGTGTAATCTTCAAAAGGAATGAAAAATAAAACTTTTGCCTTGTTATTTTAATCTGGTCGGACCTAGATTTCAATTTTTTTTTAAACAAATACAATAATTTTCTAGACGAAATTCTCATCAGTTACCCCACTATAGTACTAACATATAATTAAGAGACGAATAAAACGTGTCTCAACATTGTACATTATAATTTTTCAAACTTACTGCGCAAGCGCAATTTCAGTCGGCAGTGAATGAATGTTTTTCATTCCTTTTGAAGATTGCTCTTAAATGTGTTTTGAGTACTTCTAGCGTGAAAAAACTGACTGTTGCAGGCAGTTTTCTCTTGTGTTTAAATGTACACTATTTTATATTGAGAATATGTTGTCTATTGACTTTTTATACATACTAGGCCACTGGTAGATAAATGTCTAAAAAAATAAACTCACTACCCTATATTTTATGTATATTTAGTAATCTTTTAATTTATTCCCTCACATCCCACTGAAACTGCGCTTGCGCGGTGAATTTGAAAAAAATATAGTGTATAACGATGAGATACGTGTTATTCGTCTCTTAATTATATGTTAGTGTTATAGCGCGGTCACTGATGAGACATTAGTCTAGCAAATTATTTTATTTGCTAAAAAAATTTTGAAACCTAGGTCTGACCGGATTAAAGTAACAATTTAAAAGTTTTTTTTTATTTTTCATTCCTTTTGAAGATTGCACTTAAATGTTGTTTTCATCGATTTGACTACTTCATCTAACCTGTAAAATCTGCTTTTTGAAAGCACTTTTCTCTTGTGTTTAAATGTACACCATTTTATATTGGAAATATGTTGTCTATCAATGTTTTATACATGCGGAGCCACTGGTACTATATTTTCTAAAAAATCTCACTACCCTATATTTTACGTGTTTATATATATATATATATATATGATGTAAGTGATGTGATATATATGTAAAAAATGTAATATATAAATAAATATCTGTAAATATAAACCATCCGATCTTCTGATTACTTCATTTCTTCTAATATATATATATATATATAAACGCAATAATAAAACTCTGAACGAGATAATGACAGTAACTGCACGACAATGTGAAGTATATATGCCATCTCAATATGGCTAACCACTAAGGGTGGATTTGCTGTAGCTTGTAGCCCCAAGATGGGACCCTTCCATCGAAAACCGGTGATTGTCAGGCGCTGATGACGGGTCAATACCCAGAAACTGCAGTCCGTGCGTATCACTTAGGTTCACGAGGGAAGGATGACCTCCCTTTGATACCGATAGGGCACAGAAAGTGTGTCAATAGCCAGCTGGAGAAGATGTTCTCTTGGGGCTACAAGCTACAGTAACATCCACCCTTAGTGGTTAGTCATATTGAGATGACATATATATATATATACATATATATATATATAATATATATATATATATTATATATATTATATATATAATAAATATATGTATGTATATATATATTATAATTATGTATTTATATGAACATATATATATATATATATATATATACATGCATCTATCCATCCATCCATCGATATATACATGCCCACAAACATCTGTGTGTGGCTGTGTACATGTATATATGTTGTGGAAAGTAGTTATATAGGCAAACATAAAGTCACTGTACATACGTAGACACCAACATATAGGCTTATGCAGGATATATGTTTATTGCTATTATTATTATTATTATTATTATTATTATTATTATTATGATTATGATTATATTATTATTATTATTATTATTATTATTATTATTATTATTATTATTATTATTATTATTATTATTATTATTATTGCGCCATCTAAAGACGCAGACAGAGAGAGGACACACTACATTCACATATCGCTATATATATCAAAAGATGAATTACTTCTGCCCAATTTTACAGTTCCTATCGGAAGTCTATATTCAGAAAGAATATGACATCAGTACTGAAAGTTATATATTGCATATAAGTAATATGATGACATTAATAATATATCGTTGTATGACATTAATATTTCAAGCGTCAGTTATTATGAAACTGATTATTAATCACTTCTAAGCATTTTGTTGAGAGCCGAGAGCAATCAACAATAAATATTTCTTACTCTTTAAACATGAGAGAGTAGAATACAGACACAATCCTTTATAGACATACGCCTAAACATACACACCGATACACATGCACACGAACTAGTGTATGCAGACGCTCGCACACATATTTATGTATACATGTGTCCACACACTCACACAGACACATGCACACATACACACACACACATAAGTATATATTGGAAGCTTGGATGTTGACATCACTTTTGAAGAATATCTGTATATTTGTTATAGCCAATATATATATATGTGTGTGTGTGTGCATGTATATATATATATATATATATATATATCACAGAGTCTGTTATATGAATATGTGTGTGAGTATGTATTTGTGTGAGCGTAGGTGCGGATTCGAAGATTGAGCTGCGGAATTTAATGTATGATATCCAGTAATCTTTCGGCTACCAAATAAAGTATGTCTTTGCACAGCTCCTTTTTACTACAAAAAGAAAACATCCACCATGAGGTCGAAACACACAATTTTGTGGTCATCTACGTTGCCAAGTTTATTAGCTATTTTGGTGTCAAAAAATGTAGCGATGTACAATGTGTATTATGTACGAATTTATGGGGCATAAAACCCTAGTAATCAACGGAAAATGACTACGATCTAAGCATTTTTGAGAGCACTTTTGGAATAATCATTGGCACATTTTCCGACAATAATCATACTTGAGGCACAGCAGAACTGCCAGTCTGAACGTCTTTAGTATACCGTGATTAAACAATGCCTCTGGGGTATTGTGATACCATTTCTTTGCACATAATTTTCAACGGAAAATTGACTAATGAACCGCCTTCGATCACAATCGCGATCGCTTCTGGCATTACCACCAAAAACAATTTCTCCATGTAGATTATTTTCGTAGGAAATACCTCAGGGATGCCAAAGGAGCGTTCTCAGTTTTAAATTCAGTAAAGATCCTCTATTCGTTAAAGTATTCGTGAAGATGAGAAGCAATGTCTAAAACCTTTCGTGCATTTTTTCCTTTAACATTTTCCTCTTTATTGAATCCAATTTATGGAAAGTTCCTTATCTTTATTAGTATACATTCAGACCAATTATTCATTCCGTAAGCCGCAAAGTTCGTAAGGATTTTGGTACAATCTCCCTATTTTTCACAGTGGTTGAGCGTATACTATAACGCGGGGTATGCGATATAAAACAGTTGTCTGACCTGAAAACCTCAGTGAAGTCAACAACACCGCGCATTTATGAGAGAGCAATTAATGTAACATAAACATATGAGCCCGCCTACGTTGTATGCCAATTCATTGGTCGCGATGCACACTATGATTGGTATAGTTTCAATCAATTTCTCTTTATCAAAGACGCGTACGGCAATACCCATTGGTCGTGGTGTTATGGTTATCAATGACCCATAAAACTGTCGAAGTACATTGTATGTGGTGAGTGCGTTCTGCTTGAGCTCGAAACCTGAATATATATATATATATATATATATATATATATATATATATATATATATATATATTACGAATGTTGAGTATATCTATTATATAAAATCCGTTCTCTGTCTATGTGTGTGTCTTCTTGATCTTTGTGTTGATGATCCGATAGCACATTGGTAAAATGGAAAGATTAAAAATTGTGGTAGTAGTTGCTTTGCGCATTTCTCAATGTGCTGACTAAAAGGTATCATTCTGTATTCTGGGAATGCAATCTGTTGTCGATGCAGTGTGCATCTACGTCTGAGTGAGTCCCGTGGATCCCACGTAGTCTTGGTGGCACCCCGAGCATTTTATGACATAAATTATGTTTTCAGAGGCACAAGTAAAGTTAGATTTGATCTTGAGTTACTGTCACTCTTTAAAGAGGAATTCTGATCCTTCTAGCAGGTTTGGACATGTTGCACAGTTCGATCTACCACTGCATCGACAACAGATTGCATTCCCAGAATACAGAATGATACCTTTTAGTGAGCACATTGAGAAATGCGCAAAGCAACTTCTACCACAATTTTTAATATTTCCATTTTACCAATGTGCTATCGGATCATCAACACAAATTAGACTAAACAACGAAACATTCTCCATTGAAAAGTACAAGCCCAGACTTAACCATGCCAACATACTGATACAGAGAAATTCACACCAAGGGAAAGGAAAAAAAAATTAAGCGATTATCTCCCTTACACCGGAAGAAATCACTCATTACCTCCCCTTATTTAGAACTCTTTTAAACATAAACATAACGATAACTCTATTCAAGATAAACATAACGTCGTAAGAAATTTGAAAAGCTAAACGCGAAACAGGTCTTTCTTCTAAACTATGTCATTATAAGAAAATAATTTTTAATATTCTTCAGACATATTGACGCAAATATATATACTTTTTAACCTTTAAGCCTTCTGTAGTTTTTTCACTTTACTATTTTCTCTCTCTCTCTCTCTCTCTCTCTCTCTCTCTATATATATATATATATATATATATATATATATTATATATAGTTAATCCAAGCATGAAAACACAGGACGTGGAACATATATAGTGTTATTGGACGCTCAGGAAAGGAAAGAAAGAAGGAAAGGAAGACGGAATAAAATGTCGGCAACAGTACACATGCGGTCACATATGTATGTATGTATGTATGCATGTATGTATATGTATATGTATATATACTAGGTCTGACAATAAATATCCGGAATTTTGTCATAGTAATGAAGCTGAAAAACACAGAGTAAAGTCGCTTGGCAAAGATTTTCTTTGAACTTCGCTATGCATGTGCACCAAGTTTTCACATTCAGAGGCCTACACAAATCTGCAAAAATATATGGAGGACAGTGTATTAGCATCACACCACAAGTTTATGAGCGGTTTAGACGTTTCCAAAATGGCCGAAAATTTTTGATATTGAAGAAAGATCTGGGAAACCCACAACCAGTAGAACTGAGAAACAGAATTTACACGAGCATGCAGCAGTAAGAGGAAATCGTCAAATCACCATGCGTGACTTATCAGAGGATGTACAGTTCAGTTACGCTTCAGGTCAGTCCATTATCACTGAAGATTTGGGTATCAGACGCATGTCAGCGAGGTTCGTGCCAAAATTGCTATAGGCTGACCAAAAAGACACACGGTTTTCAGTTGCGTAAAATCTCCTTCAGTGTGTCGAGAAGCATGAAAACATTATGAGAACTTTGATCAAGCCTCTGAGCACGTATAGCCAATCAAAATTTGATGCAGATTCTTTGCTCCCATTTCTCTGTCGTATTCAATACCTCGATCACACGCTACACACGTTTATTCCAAGCACTGCTGTAAAGAGCCAAAGTGAGCCAAAAGGTTAAATCTTAGTGTGCAGGCACAGCAGATTTCAAAGTCAATCTGTACGAAGTGTTGTTACTCTGCATGCGTTACCAATGGCAACAGTCCGGGTTCTTATTGATCAGACCACACACAGACACACCTACAGCATATATATATATATATTATATTTGTATATGTACATATATATATATATATATATATATATATATATATATATATATATATATATATAATAATATATACATATATATATATAAGAAAAATAGTAAAGTGTGAAAAAACGACAGAAGGCTTAAATGTTAAAAACATATATATATTTGTGTCAAAATGTCTGGAGAATATTGGAAAAATTTTTTTTCCCTTTCATTAAAATGACATAATTTGAAAATTTTTAAAGAAATTATCGGTTTTCGCGTGTAGCTTTTCAAATTTCTTGTGACGTTATGTTTATATTGCATGGAATTATCGTTGTTTTTATTTCCAGGAGATTTCTAAATAAGGGGAGGTAGTGAGTGATTTTTTCCGGGTGTAGGGAGATAATCGCTTAAAATTTTTTTTCCCTTTTCCTTGTTAATTTCTCTGTGTCAGTATGTTCGGATGGTTGAGTCTGGGTTTGTACTTTTCAATGAAGAATGTTTCCTTGTTCAGTCTCATTTGTGTGATGATCCGAAAGCACATTGGTAAAATGGGAAGATTAAAAATTGTGGCAGTAGTTGCTTTGCGCATTTCTCAATGTGCTCACTAAAAGGTATCATTCATATTCTGGGAATGCAATCTGTTGTCGATACAGTGTGCATCTGCGCCTGAGTGATAGTCCCGTGGAACCCACGTAGTCTTGGTGGCAGCCCATGAGCATTAATAACATAAATTATGTTTTCAGAGGCACAAGTAAAGTTAGATTTGATCTTAAATTTCTGTCCCTCTTTAAAGAAGAATTCTGATCCTTCAATAGGTTAGGACATGTGAACAGTTCGATCTACCGCATTTTTTACTTTTGCATCCGTAATTTTAGAAGACAATTTTGCCTTTGTGAGAATCTTTTTAAGTGATTAGGCTGTTTGTAGCGCTTTTAATGATTTGGTGTATGTTTAGAATTTCCTTTAATTGGGGTTTTTATGAAGTATGGTAAATTCTGGGTGTGGATGTGGTGAAGGCTTCTTTGTTTTCTGGGGTTTGTATGTAGATATGTAAGGAGTATTTTCGGGGAGGGGAAAGGTGTGTGTTTTTGTGTTAACTTTTCTTAAAGTTCTATGTTGATTTCTGTTGCACGTCTGATCCCATCCTCTATGAGTTGAGCTGGGTATGTCTTGTCAATAGGGTGTTTTTGAGTTCTTGAGTCTAAAGTTCCTGGTATTTTGTTCTGACACTATTGTGCATATCCTTCTTGCAAAGTTGAAGGGGATGTGTTTGTTAGTGTGTCTTGGGTGGCATGAATTAAAAAGAGGTATTGTTTGGCGTCTGTGGCTTTGTAAAAAATGTATGTTTCTATTTTAAGGTTAATTTTTTTAATTAGTATATCCAAGAACGGGAGCCCCTTTGGTTGTATTCCATGTGAACTGTATATTTGGGTTTATGCTGTTCAATAGTTTTTAAATTTAGGAGTTTATCTATGTTTCCATTCCAGAGAATGAAACAATCGTCTAGAATCGTTTCCAATTCTCTTTTATGTATTGAGAGAGGGAGTTTCCAAAGATGATAGAGATTCCTGGTAAATGATTATTCCATGTAACCCATTGTTAGTTCGCAATGACTGGTGCTGCCCTTGTACCCATAGCAATTCCGGATTTTTGACGTGTAAAATGTATTGTCAAACATGAAGTGGTTATGTGTGTGGATGAATTCAATTGATTTAGTAATGAATTCCGTACTGATCCTTTTGGTATTTCTTCCGGAAATTGGTCTAACCAGAATTGTATTGCCTCCAGTCCATAATTATGAGGTATACTGGTATACAAGTGACTTGCATCAAATGAAACCAGGATGTTTCTTCCTTGGTTTTTTTTGGAAGGTGGTTTAACATACAAACTGCACAACAGAAAACTCACCTTCTGGAACATGTGATAAAAAATTCCAAACAAGCAGATATCTACGAGGGATGATAAACTCAACACCAATTATCCTCCCACGCAAATTCCAGATAAAATTAATTCCTAACGAGCCTGACGGACAGAGATCTATTAGAGAAAAGTCAGCTCTGTTCAATTTTAAATCAGAAATAGAGCTTCTAAGACTCAGGGCCTCCACAAATGAAGAAAAACTTAAAAGCATAGACGAGGAGATGCACAATCTAATACTAAAATATACCGAGGGACAACCCCTCGATAATACATTGGATCACTGGAAGGATTCCTGTGAGAGAGAAGAGAGAAATTCTCTCCTACGCTGGGAAAAAACATGGACTTCTTCCAAAAATATAGTGAAACCTTCAAAAATGAATTGGGTACAAATAATCCCTTCCTTAAGAAATTACAATAAATAAAAAAAGAAACCTAACAACCCACGAACAACCCCCACTATCCTCCATACACTAAAAACAGAAATCACCCACAACCAACCTTTACAAACCACGCTAGACCTAACAGGGAACTAGCTGAAAGAGGACGCGTCTATGAAAGCAATTACACCAAAAACAGAACAAACCAACAAACATCCTAATACCAGACCCAACCACCATACAGCACAATACGACACTAGGATAAGAAATACACCACACACAAATCACTACTACCCCCTGAAAAACAAACTACTGGTCCCACTAAACACAAGACAAACGCAAAGAACACTATGTCAAGCAACATCCCACATACAAGAAGTTCGAAACAAAAATATTCCCCATACAGAATTTTACACACACCACAAGCATTAACAACCATAGATTCCCACACACACACACAACGATCGGAGCAACAATACCACCACTCCCCCGACCAAATACCACACAACCTCACAGACAACTCATACAAACAAAATTACACCCAACTTTTTTAGCCAGGACCAGGGACACCAGGACACAGGCTGGAACCTAGTAATAAGGAAAAACCGAAGATAATCAATCTTTCAACCAAACCTCTTTCTAACATAAAAATTGACATCCTCGCAAAAGGGCTCAAATTTACACCAACTCCACGCAGAGCAAACCTAATGAACTCAAGGATAATAAACATAATTTTGCAGAAATTAAGACTAGCAGAAGCATCAAACAGTTTCAATACTGAAGATGAATCACTAGTCACAACAAAAGTGAACACATCCCACACAGAGGAGAAATAAAGATCTTGACGAATTCTGTAACCACATTGAGAACTTCCCCTACCATACTATACATAAACAGAAAGCTAACTCAAATTTTAACACTACCAATGGAAAGAACTGATAGAACTCCAAAAACCAAATGATGAAGATATAACATTAAGGAAGCGGACAAGGGAAATGCAGTTGTAATAATGGATACATCATACTACAGAAATCTTGTAATTTCCTGGCTTGATGAAGACCTACATTATGAAAAAATTACCAACTACACCCCACAAAAAATAATGAAAACTCTATCTTCACTAATTAAAACCCATGAAAAGGAACTGACAACCAAAGAGATTGATTTCCTAACAAACTTTAAATGCAAACCTAGCCTTTTCTATGGTCTGCCAAAAATTCATAAAAGTCAAATTATAAATGAAACCATTAAAAAATCACAAAAGACATACATACACACACCTAATCCGGGGGACCTAAAACTACGACCCATTGTAGCTTGCCCAACCTGTGAAACACACAGACTAAGTCTACTTATGGACATCCTCTTGAAAGCCTTCCTTAAACATATCGATAGCCATATCAGAGATGACTTAGATATGTTAAACCACCTTCCAAAAAAAACCAAGGAAGAAACAATCCTGGTTTCATTTGATGCAGTCAACTTGTATACCAGTATACCTCATAATTATGGACTGGAGGCAATACAATTCTGGTTAGACCAATTTCCGGAAGAAATACCAAAAAGGATCAGTACGGAATTCATTACTAAATCAATTGAATTCATCCTACACAATAACCACTTCATGTTTGACATACTTTTACCGTCAAAAATCCGGAATTGCTATGGGTACAAGGGCAGCACCAGTCATTGCGAACTTAACAATGGGTTACATGGAAATAATCATTTACCAGGAATCTCTATCAATCTTTGGAAACTCCCTCTCTCAATACATAAAAGAGAATTGGAAACGATTCCTAGACGATTGTTTCATTCTCTGGAATGGAAACATAGATAAACTCCTAAAATTTAAAAACCTATTGAACAGCATAAACCCAAATATACATTCACAATGGAATACAACCCAAAGGGGCTCCCGTTCTTGGATATATAATAAAAAAATTAACCTTAAAATAGAAACATACATTTTTTACAAAGCCACAGACGCCAAACAATACCTTCTTTTTAATTCATGCCACCCAAGACACACTAAAACAAACATCCCCTTCAACCTTGCAAGAAGGATATGCACAATAGTGTCAGAACAAAATACCAGGAACTTTAGACTGCAAGAACTCACAAACACCCTAATGACAGACATTACCCAGCTCAACTCATAGAGGATGGGATCAGACGTGCAACAGAAATCATCATAGAAACTTTAAGAAAAGTTCAACACAACAACACCTTCCCCGAAAATACTACCTTACATATCTACATACAACCCCAGAAACAAAGAAGCCTTCACCATCATCACCCAGAATTTACCAATACTTCATAAAAACCCCAAATTAAAGGAAATTCTAAACATACACCAAATCATTAAAAGCTACAAACAGCCTAAATCACTTAAAAAGATTCTCACAAAGGCAAAATTCTTCTAAAATTACGGATGCAAAAGTAAAAAAATGCGGTAGATCGAACTGTGCAACATGTCCTAACCTATTGGAAGGTCAGAATTCTTCTTTAAAGAGGGACAGAAATTTAAGATCAAATCTAACTTTACGTGCCTCTGAAAACATAATTTATGTTATTAAATGCTCGGCTGCCACCACCAAGACTACGTGGGTTCCACGGGACTATCACTCTAGCGCAGATGCCACACTGCATCGACAACAGATTGCATTCCCAGAATATAGAATGATACCTTTTAGTGAGCACATTGAGAAATGCGCAAACGCAATACTGCCACAATTTTTAATCTTCCCATTTTACCAATGTGCTTTCGGATCATCAACACAAATGAGACTGAACAGGAAACATTCTTCATTGAAAAGTACAAACCCAGACTCAACCATCCGAACATACTGACACAGAGAAATTAACAAGGAAAAGGGAAAAAAATTTTTAAGCGATTATCTCCCCTACACCGGAAAAAATCACTCACTACCTCCCCTTATTTAGAATCTCCTGGAAATAAAAGCAACGATAATTCCATGCAATATAAACATAACGTCACAAGAAATTTGAAAAGCTACACGCGAAACCAATAATTTCTTTAAAAATTTTCAAATTATGTCATTTTAATGAAAGGGAAAAAAATTTTTCCAATATTCTCCAGACATTTTGACACAAATATATATATTTTTTAACATTTAAGCCTTCTGTCCGTTTTTTCACACTTTACTATTTTCTTATATATTCACCCACGTGCTTTACCAAACAAACTTTCTTATCTATATATATATATATATATGTATTGTTGTGCAAGACTTTTTATGTGAAGTCGTGTGTTGAAACAGATATTGTTATATTTTGGAATGGTCATATTGCCAGTTTAGCCAATAAAAACACACGCACTATATATTTAGTGTTATTTTGCTTCAGTGTTATTTATTTTTTAAATTAATCTTAATATTATTGCGGCCAGAGTTCTTTCGTCACACTCCTGTGACCGCATCAGTGGTCCTTTGTTTTCTTCTTTCTTATTTGTGTCTCTCCTTACTAACCGTCAGCCATTTTGTATTTCTATTGTATGTTTTCATTTGCGCATGCTTATATCTCTATGTGCATCTACAAACAGAAGATACAAATATTACAGGCATCCCCCCACATACACACACTAAACAAACATAGACGCACATAGAGATATAAGCATGCGCAAATGAAAGCATACAATAGAAATACAAAATGGCTGACGGTTAGTAAGGAGAGACACAAATAAGAAAGAAGAAAACAAAGGACCACTGATGCAGTCACAGGAGTGTGACGAAAGAACTCTGGCCGAACTAAGATTAACAATAATGTAAAAAATAAATAACACTGATGCAAAATAACACCAAATATATAGTGCGTGTGTTTTTATTGGCTAAACTGGCAAAATGACCATTCCGAAATATAACAATATATATCTATATATATATATATATATGCGAGTGCGTATGTGTGTGTGTGTATGTGTGTGTGTATATATTGACGTTGTGTCTATTTTCGGCATATTTTGGCATTGGAGGTTTTTTGTTTTGCCCTTACATATAAATTGTTTGTGAATTTAACCTTTAAGGGTGTTTTTTAATATGCTGGCCATTGATGTAATTTTTTTCGAGAAATTTTCTCTCTATATTGGATATATATATATATGTATGTATGTATAACACATGTATGTATATAAATATATATATATATATATATATATATATATATATATATATATATATGCATATATGGGTGCGCACATATATGCGTGTGTACACATTAACTAATTAATGGAAAGGGAGCCGCTGAGATAAAATGAACTTTCATGCCACGAAGGAGTTGTTTGAACCAGATGAAGAATTTAGAGGGGCATCCAATTTTATGGAAAATGGAACTGATTAGAGTCATATGAAAAGTATCGAATTTTTTTTATTATAACGACAAAGGCCCTGGTTAAATGCCGTGTGATGTTTGATGCATTTTCCTGAAGATGACGAGCAAAAAATCCTGTTCACAGTAGAACGACCTGATCTGAAACCATAATGACTTTCCATGATACACGTTGGTAATATATCGCTCTGCATTTATTTAATGCATCTAAAAACAATACATTAATATTGCTAGTAATCATGACTTTTGAATAAAGTTCTTTGAACGCATTAATATCATTCCAAATATTTGAGTAATATATGGCCGACGGTGGTTGACTTTCATGTGTGTATATATATATGTGTATAAAACTAATATTTTTATTCATGTTGTAAATGTTAATGCAAATATATCCAATACGATATTGTTGAACATTTAATTCTTTATCTTAGAGATAGATAACCGAGAGATTCACAAGAGTTTTCATAAAATTTCCTGTCTCAATATTAATAACATCATAAAGGCAAGCGAGGTGGCAGAATCGTTAGCACGCCGGGAAGTCTCTTAGCGGCATTTCGTCCGTCTTGACGTTCTGGGTTTTAATTCTGCTGGTGTTAACTTTGCTTTTCATCCTTTCGTGTTCCATAAAATATGTATCAGTAGAACACTGGCGTCGATTTAATCGACTTATCCCCTCTTCAGAACTTGCTAGCGTTGTGCCAAAATTTAAAGCCAGTATCAATTACGTAAGGTATAAAATAGTTTTTGTATCTCTATTTGAAGTCAGCTTTTCGACAAAATATGACAACGGCCTACTTGTGGTCTTTGTGGGTTCGTATGATCTCACTTCAGTTGTTTTCGAATCGAGAGAATATAAACGTTTATGTATGTAGATATACATTTTTAAACACATCTGCACATAACCAGTGTTTGTGTTTTTACGTCCCTGCATGCTAGCAATTCGGCAAAACATACCGATAGAATAATTACTACGTTGAAAATGAGTAATGAGGTTATTTTAAGGGATAAATGTATTCGTAGGCACTACTAGTGTATTACCTCACAATTTAGGCCTTGCTATAAGCATAAAAATAGTTGGTAATTTAAATGGTAAAACATGGTTTAATATATTCAGCTAAGAATAATTAGAAGTTCATCATTGGTATTAAAAGTTCATAGTCTAACTGTAGTTCAAAGAACATTTACAGCTGTTTCAGCTTCTTATTTCGAAGTAAATTTGCATTTATCTCGTTCCAGTTAACAAACGTTAGAAATATACTATCGGAAAATATGAAAATGAAAAAGAAGTTAAAAAGGGAAAAAAATCGTTAAATCTTGAACTATAATTAAGCTAAATTAATACCAATGATCAACT
>NC_043002.1:17136644-17166644 GCF_006345805.1 Octopus sinensis
AGCCGCCTGGCTGAAACGTATAGAAAAGTATGTTTAACAATATGTTTGATATTAGAATTAAGATTTAACATTTAGTTGCAATATTTTAATATTTTTTGTCTGTTTACTTTTACTAATTATGATTAACAGTATTTATTTTCCTCTTAAAAAATCTTTTTTAACAAATTTAACATATTTAGCGAAGTCCCTCGTGTAAACAAGAATGATGCATGACAATATTTTGTTTATTCAATATTAATATTTACTATTAGACGGAAATTAATTACATGTGAAAAATATATTGAAATCTAACAAAAAAACAAAACATTGCCGAATATTTCTGCGCTATTTATAATGGCATTGCAATTGTTTCTAATATATCTGTCTCAAATATAATATTAATTGCCAAGTTAACGTTGCTTTATAATCATTATAAAACATATTTAATACTGTAAACACATTTAAATCCTCTTTGCAATCTACTTTCAATTTTGTAAACAAATAACTAAGCAATCTTATATAGTTTGTACACAATATATATTCAATTACAGAAGATTTATTCTGTTGTTCTGTGTATCTAACGATCTATCTACAAATCTAAGAATGTATGTATCTAACCCTATATGTGTATATGTATGTATGTATGTGTATATATATATATATATATATTGTGCATCATGTGTGTGTGTGTACATACACGCCTCAGAGAAACATACAAAAACGAAATATAATATTATTAATCTTAAAATGATCTAATCCCATTGGATAACATCTCAGTTTATAAAAAAGAGAAATTATTTGATTATATCGGCATTCATGTTTCGCAGAAATTTTTACATGGATTCAAAAAATAACATTAAGATTGTAATATGACTTTGGGAAACAGAACTGTAAGATACGTGCAACAAAAAGCAAGAAAATAAACACGAATAACGCATACTAACATACACACTTATTCTAGAATATATGCCATTACCTTTCTGTAAGAACCAAACAATTTGATAAAAATTAAATTATAAGGCGCAGGAGTGGCTGTGTGGTAAGTAGCTTGCTAACCAACCACATGGTTCCGGGTTCAATCCCACTGCGTGGCATCTTGGGCAAGTGTCTTCTGCTATAGCCCCGGGCCGACCAATGCCTTGTGAGTGGATTTGGTAGACGGAAACTGAAAGAAGCCTGTCGTATATATATATATATATATTTATATTTTAATGTTATGTTTTTTCTTATATTTCTTGAGTTTGTTGCACTGACGAACATGAAATGCATATTCTGCATTAAATGCGAAATCACATGTGATATGTAACTGAATTCTTTTTTAAAATGATGTGTGTTGAAGTTTTGCATTCGGTAAAATTTTGTTTATTTTTAGTAGTTTTGACCGCATTGGACCCTCTTAGCGTGTTGGTATCTACGAATAGTAGTACCCTCAATATAATATAAATGAATATTTTCAAAGCGGAAGAATTTACGGATTTTTTCTCTTACGAGGTTTTTCACGCTGATTACTGATAATTTCTTTTAAAGATTTTATCCTCAATTGTTAATTTATATTTTTCACCGGAATAGTTCAATACTGAATTTTTATTCCGACTAGGCAATTTGGTACCGAAAAGCATTGCGAAAAAGCCCGCCATTTTCATAGATATGTAAGGATAAACATTCGTACAAGCTACGACGAATTCTACGGTTGGCTATCCAGTTTGTAATGTTATGTTTTTTCTTATATTTCTTGAGTTTGTTGCACTGACGAACATGAAATGCATATTCTGCATTAAATACGAAATCACATGTGATATGTAACTGAATTCTGTTTTTAAAATGATGTGTTCTGAAGTTTTGCATTCGGTAAAATTTTGTTATTTTTAGTAGTTTTGACCGCATTGGTCCTCTTAGCGTGTTGGTATCTACGAATAGTAGTACCCTCAATATAATATAAATATATATATATATTATATATATATATATATATATATATATATTATATATATATATATATATATATATATATATATATATATGTATGTGTGTGTGTGTTTGTGTGTCTGTATTTGTCCCCTAGCATTGCTTGACAACCGATGCTGGTGTGTTTATGTCCCCGTTGCTTAGCGGTTCGGCAAAAGAGACCGATAGTCAAATGACTGAAACAAGTAAAAGAGTAAAAGAGTGTAAAGAGTAACCATTGTATGTATGCTATAATTCATTTTGATATTCATAATGTGAAATATATGCCTCCCAATTCAATCATTGCATGCCGGGTAACACTACTATTGTTATATACTCGAAATATTCAAAATCTTACACGCAAGTTTGTATTTATTAATCTAAAATTCTAGTTTCACGTATTACTCAGGAATAAGAGTTGTTATTAAAGTTGCTATAAGCAAATTATAACTTATACCAATTAAGATGTTTATGGCTTCGTAATTTAATGATCATTGTTCTTAGAAAATATGTAAATCACCATTTTCATCCTCATAGGAAGAAAGCTGGTTCACCGAAATAATTCTACTCGAAATGTGTGTATCAAATTAACAATCTCTGGGTTGCAAGTACCAGCGGGAGCTCATTTAACTTCCAGATAGGTATGACTGAAATATAACAAAATTAGTATTACAGACTTTATACTTACGGATGCTTAAGTACCAATATTACAGAACAAACTGTATCTATTATTTCCCAGTGAAACGCAAACGTGCATTGAATACCTGCAAACTTAATTCTATAGAGTAATATATAACTTCATTAAGAATCTATAAATCTTTTCTTTCTAGAAATTATTTATCAGACACATGTATATAGAGATCGATAAGCAGATAGATTGATAGAAATACAGATAGATACATACATACATACATATTTCTACACACAGGCACATCCACAAGCATACTCACGCACCCACGCACGCATACACACACATACATATATATATATATGTATATATATGCGGTGGTCCAGTATGGCCACAGCCGCATTGCTGAAACGTGTAAAAGAGGAAAATAGTGTAATATATATATATATATATATTATATATATATATATATATTACGAGCAAAACGCCCCCCGGCCAGTGTACGGTGCTGAGTTGTCCAACATTTAAACCAAATTTTGTCAAAACTTTCGACTGATGTACTGGCGCGTACAAATGCACGTTCCCACGGTTTTATCGATGCCATTCTTATATCGAATCGATTTTTATAATTTTTCAAGACTTATATACTCCCTGATACCGTCGGTATCTACGTATCAATTTGAGCGCAATCGGATGGAGGATGCCTGAGATCCGAGAAGACACACAGAGAGACAGATATGTATATATATATATATATATATAATATATATATATATATATATATATATATATATATATATACATACACGCACACACATACATGTATACGAAACATAAATGCAAATCTAATAAAGTAATTTTTTTTCGTAGACTTAGATATTATCGAATGGGATTAATCCATTTTAAGATTAATAATATATTTTCTATACATGCATACACACACACATACATGCATACACACGCACATTCTCACTCTCTCTCTCTCTCACTCACTCACTCGCTCGCTCGCTCACTCACTCACTCACTCACTCACTCACTCACTCACACACACACACACACACACACACGTATCGTTCAGGATTTACTTTTAATCTTCTCCCAGAACAGTTAACTTCTGTGTGCATCCCTGAGAAATATTTTTTTTTCGAACTATGACATTCATATGAGCTTAGAACATTCTTCTCTATTCATCATGATATTGTCAACAGAAAATTCCAAAGCCTTCTGTTTTTTCAATATAGCCATTATGCTCCGGCGAAATTAAGATATCAAGTCGTACATAAACCGGACACTCGAAGTCGTCCCTGTACACACACTCACACAAACACAATTTCATATCAATGTCTGTATTTACGTATGTATGTGGAAATGTATGTATGTACGCACACGTGTATACGTGGATAGGTACAATAGGATCTATACACACGCCGAGAAGGGTCAATTCATATGAAAACGTAAGTGAACAAAATAATGTGCTCATCGAAAAATTTGGAAGTTCGATTTTTGTCTTTTTTTTAAAGATAATTAAACCAAATGTTCAGCATTTGAACCAATCACCCAATGAGTATTCCTGCCAAATGTGAAAATCCGTTTGGCCGTTTTCCGGTAATTTTACAAACACGAAACAAAGACGAATGATTACCATACCTTGCTTCGCTTCCGCGCGCAGGGTAGAAGCAATACTATCATGCTACTAACCGCTCTAAAAACCCTACACTCAGCCACGCTAATCAAGCTCTATTCTAGAAAACTCTCAAAGATGAGGCGCAGGAGTGGCTGTGTGGTAAGTAGCTTGCTAACCAACCGGGTTCAGTCCCACTGCGTGGCATCTTGGGCAAGTGTCTTCTATTCAAGCCTCGGGCCGACCAAGGCCTTGTGAGTGAATTTGGTAGACGGTAACTGAAAGAAGCCTGTCGTATATATGTATATATATATATATATATATATATATATATAATATATATATATATATATATGTGTGTGTGTGTGTGTGTGTGTGTTGTGTGTGTGTGTGTATGTGTTTGTGTGTCTGTGTTTGTCTCCCTAGCATTGGCTGACAACCGATGCTGGTGTGTTTACGTCCCCGTCACTTAGCGGTTCGGCAAAAGAGTCCGATAGAATAAGTACTGGGCTTATAAAGAATAAGTCCCGGGGTCGATTTGCTCGACTAAAGGTGGTGCTCCAGCATGGCCGCAGTCAAATGACTGAAACAAGTAAAAGAGTAAAGAGGAAGACAAAAGCTGTGCAAAATTTATTATAGGGTAGAATAAATGACTGGGAGTGGTTTAGTACTATGCAGTATGTCGATACACCAACTTTTTCAGTTAGATAAATTGCAAGACTGACTTCTTTGGGTTGAATTGAATATATAGTTGTATATTTTAAGATATGAAATAATGTGTACATTGAGATCATAAAACACAATAATATGTCCTTACAAAAGCAAACAAAATTTAGAGATGAGTATGGTTCTATCTGAAAATTACGTTAAGGGCACCCGTGTCACTGTCATGCACTGCCACTTAGGACATTTATTCAGGAAAAGATTATTCAGTCCAACGAGCAAGATAATCCACATTGTCGTACAGAGTAGATGCATATGTGTGTGTGTGTGCGCGCGCGGGCATACACACAAATATGATTATGTATGTATGTATGTATGTATGTATGTATGTATGTATGTATGTTTGTATGTATGTATGTATGTAGATAAATAGATACACAAACATATATACATGTACCTACTTTCTTGTGTATATCCAAAGAAATATACACGAATGTCTTTATATATATATATATATATATGCATGTTTTTATGTAAACATAATTATATACGAACAAACTCGCATACATGAATATATATATGTGTGTGTGTTTCTTTGCGTCTGCATGCGTGTGTATGTGAAAGGGTCTATCTGCGTGTAAACATATATATATATATATATATTATATATATATATATATATATATATACATATATTTGCGTACACATATAAATATGTACTCATATATATATATATATATATATCTATATATATATATATATATATATATATATATATATAATATATATATATATAGATATATATATATATAGATATATATATATATGTGTATGTATACGAATTACATACATGCATATAGATGTATACAACTCTTTGTTTATCTAATAAAAAGCGAAATCTATTTGTAGTAATCTCATGCAACTTTTGTTTTGTCTTGTTCTGCATCTGTTCTTCGATTTTATAAATATATTCCTACCCATATAGATTTTACCTAAGTAGATATTATCCATTCTAGAATATCAAAACATGAAACAGAACAACAAATACAGATCGTATAAAAAAAAATAACCTAATGAAGATATCTAAAGGAAACGGTTGAATAATATCGAAGACTGATAAATATATAAATAAAATACGACAAAGAATATTTCACTGTGACAGTTGCAATTCTAAGATCTCCTTTTAATTCCTAATCGTGATTTCATATCGATTTTTGTGCTTCACCTTTGCAATTCATATTTGACGTTGCCGATAAACGTGTTTTTTAGCCTATTCTGATTTATGTAAATATACTCTAATCTTTGTACAAACATTCTCATACTTCCTTTTGTTTCAATCTGACCATAAGTCTCTTGCCATCGTATTAAAAGCAAATAAACGATGGGCATTGTTTCCAATTTCATTCTTATCGTCAACGAATCTCTTATTCTTGTCTTTGCATCCCCAGGTTTGTTTTACGGATATGACTTTTATAAGATTCTCTGTACATCATTGTGTCACATTTTGTTATGTGTGTCATTAGATTTTATATATTAGCTTCATTTCTAGAGTCTGCAATAGAAATGGCAAAGTATTATTTATCGACGCATTGAACAGTTCAATTAAAAACACTTAATATTTATTTACTTTATCTTATAATGGAAAAAGCTACAAATCTACCCCAAGATCTAAAATTTATTTGCCAATTTCAAACAACAATCTAGGCTTGACGTCGATAATGTCGTGAATTTTCCTACTTAACTGACTATATTGACGTAGTAGAATGAGTGTATTATTCTAGAATAAACGAAATTGCAAAAAGGTTATGATTTTCTCACTGTATTTGTAGGTTTGCTTAAATATATTACGTTTGCGACAGGTATAAACAAAATAAAGTACGCGCTAATAGCTTACAAGACAAGGCAACAGTTCTTCGATTGGGAAAAGTTGCCACTCAAATAATTATGAATTTCTTGCTTACAATGGTCAGTAACCGGCAACATAGCTTTAATAGGGAAATTTATAAATTCAAATTTTAATAAAATTATGGTGAATAAAATGATTATTGATTAACCTGCTAATAGCATTTTTACTTTTTCAGCTTCCTCAGATGTGAACTCTAGCCATGCTTATTTTATATTCTGATAAGCTTTGAGAAATATACAACCATACACATTAATTACGTGTCATAATGTATGAATCAGTAAATTTTCTTCTATAATGTCACAAAAGATATTACCTATTTAATCATCACAAAAGCCAGTAATTCACAAACCAGCAGGTATAACAATATTACAATATGTAATACTTGGAACATTAAACTATAAACATTCTGACTGAATAAATATTATTTTTTTCTGAACTTTTACGTATTACAAATCTGGTTATACTTATGGTGATATTCTGATATCAGCGAAGTTCATCCTGCAGCATACAGGTATGAATAGCGGTGAAAGGCACATCACTTGATGTTGACGAGTTGGAAATTAGAAACTGTATTCTCTGACATTATTTTAAATGACATACAATATAAACAATCGATTATTTTTGTTGCTCGGTAATTATCTACCTAAATTAACATCGTTTGTGAACACAACAATATCGGACAAAGAGACTGGAAATATAAAGAATGCCAATAGTGGGTGAGAGGTGGATTCGAAATAATAAATACGACGGCCTGTAAGCATAAACAATATATTTTACGAACCAGGATAAATAAAATCAAAATGCGGTGTATTTATTTTCATTTAAAGTACTTTGGCTTTAGCTCCATGGTGATATAACTAAATGAGCGTCGGGCTAGATATTCTGTGTTATTCACAGCGACTTAATATGATAGCAACGTAAACATTGATTTCATTTTTCTGTAGGCAATAATATAGTATATGAAGAGCTGCTTTTAAATTCCTGTTCCTCCTGAATTTGTGGACTTGCTTGTATGCGAGAATTAGAGGTATTATCAAATAATATATATAGCAATTATCAAATAATATATATATATGTATATGTATATATATATATATGCATATGTATATATATATCTATATATATATATATATATATATATATATACCATTAATATATATATCAATTATCAAAGGATATATATACCATTAAAGGAGTCATTATTCTATTTACATTTAATCGTAGATATTGCAACGTGAAATTTTAAAGTAAATGATAGTCATAGCTGACGGCCTAGAATTGTTATAAATATGGGTTTCACATTATCTTTAATTTCGAAAATCATTCGCTTTACAACAATATCATTTCACATTTCTAATGTTCAGCAAATAATCGCTTGTGCCTTTTTACTTGTTTCAACTCCAGAGCCGAGTTTATGCAAGGGTAACGCCGTTAGTTTTGCTACATTCTCATTATATAAAAACCTCTTCTAGATTGTGGAAATTGCGAATGAGTAAGTTTGACATTCCTGCCTCATCTACGTTGCCAGCCGCGATATAGGCTCATCCGGAAATTTTGACAGGAGGAGATACATTCTTTATTACCGACATCCACTGCATGCAGGTCTCTCATGAGTTTCTGAAGGGATAGCTAATCTGCTGCAGTATCTGTTCTGGAACCCTGATGGTGATATTAGGATGTTTGGGACTATGCTGTGGTACCCAACAAAGTCCTTCCAGAAAATGCCAGATATCTTCTCCGCATATCTTTTCCGCCCTCCTTTTAGAGAGTAGCGTTTTAAAGTTTTAACTTTCTCAGCGTTTCACGAATAGCTGACAGGTCGCACGCAGACGTTCTCGTTTGTGCAGCTTCTGTGGATTGTTTCCAGTACCGCAGTACATTTTACACTGTGTTGTGACCATCTTTGGGAGCAGTAGCCTACGCGGCAGAGGACATAAGACATCCAGCAAACTATCGTAGTTTCCTTTTTTCTCTTTCTAAAAGATCTAAGGCTCCGTCCGGCCAGCTATCTATATCTGTTGCCAACTCAGTAGGATTCGGCTGGAATAATTAACCATCACTCCTGTTAATGCCCAGTTCGGGCACTGGTTTTGTAATCCCACCTTGACCTGTGTTTCCCGTCTGCATTTCATTCAGTTTCGTGTGTTGTTAGCGCGGGGCTTGAATTTTTCCAAACTTAAAACCACTTATTATTGTCCTTAGCCTATCATCAATTTGTATCCATCTCCTATGTCCTGTATCCTCGAAGAGACTTTTGTATCGTCTGCATACCTAGCAACGGTGGCTATCTGAGCAGCTGAGGCAATAACTGAGAGGGCCACTATGAATAGCAGCAGCACTAACGCTGTGACCTGGGGGACACAATTCCTTATTCGGGCTTTCTCTTTCATGTTATTCCATTGACCACTACTACCTATTATCTTTTAGAAAACTCGTGTAATCACACTCCCGGTATACCGAGATATCGTAGCTTTTTTGCAAATTCGTGATATATCACTTCACATTCGCGTTTTAGTCCTGCAAATATTGTGTCAGTCAATATCTTCTGATTGAAAACCACCCATCAATCAGAAAGTAAATCTTCTCAAGGAATGCAGTCAGTTTCTTTCTGACTACTCGCTCCATGATTTTCCTGATGTGTGAAGCCAGAGAGATTGGCCTATAGATTTAGCCTCTGCTCCGTATCTAATATCATTGATAAGGTATATTATTCCCTCATTTAATTTGCTTGAAGTGTTACCTCTTGCAAAGAGGCTCCCGAGAAGTAGCTGCAATGGTTTTGTAGGGGCACGCTTACATGTTTGGAGGCCAACAGATGAATTTGCGTCTACCTCATCTACGACTAGCATTACATCTTTTGTTTTTACTTCGAAGCAATTAATTACATTTGCCTCCCAGATTTCAAGTTTAGAAGCAAAGACCTCTGCCGTTCCGTTCACTTGCCTGAATCCGGTGATATTAATTAAATAAGAAAACGAATATTTATCATTGTTATTGTATGATATTTTGTGTATTTCTTTAATATTTTCATGCGATTACAAGAGAAATTACATACGTATTCACGTTTACAAGTAATACACGTTTCTTATATAGTTCCGGAAACAAATTATATTTTAAGCAATTACTAGAAAATAAATGTATCAAAAGTTAACTGTCGTAAATATATAATTCTTAGGGAATTAAGTATTTTAAATGTTATACTGTTCCCAAAAATCTTGCTAGCCCAGGAGTTAATGTTATTTTATCCATTTAGAATATGTAATAGAAATATCGAAACATGGATTTTAAAATTTATCAAGAAAAGTAACATTTTGAAAGATGTTTTCTGTGGCTCCTTTAAATAATAATTTTTGAAGACAATCGCAGCAGAAATATTCTTATACAATTATTCATTGTACATGAAATACGGCTGAACACAGCGATAAACAGTAATTAAAGATGGCGACAAACCTGTCAATAATTTCGTTGTGTGATAAAAAGAAAAAGTTTTGTAGGAATAGATACGCTATCGATGTATGTACACATTCGTTTGGAAATCCAATTATTAAAGTTTTGTTAATATTAAATTACGTTTAGTTTGTCAAAGTTTATATGATCTGACTTTTGTAGTTGAAAAGTATTGCATAGAGAGAGAGTGTTACAGAGACAGAGACACATAATGAGAGCAGATAAATATCAAACAGGACCGCTTGCTTTATGAATGTTCTCACCTGCAATGATGCAATTACTAACACCTGATGACAAGTTACATCAGACGAGTAAAATATGAAATAAAATTATTGCAGAAAATAAAAGAAACAGCGCGAAGAAGAATTATATGATTACAAATATAATAAAATGTTCGCAGAAAGCTGATTCTGCCATAAATGTTCTCTTTATGTAACGTTCTAACGCTATTCGAGAATATTCTCTCACACTTTAATTCACCTTTAAAAAAACTTTTCGATACTAATTTAATTATATAATTACCATACAGAGGGTTACTATTGCTTCATAAACGTAAATTTGCCTGTATCTATTTGAAAGTTACAGACAGGCGTAGGAGTGGCTTGCTTACGAACCATATGGTTCCGAGTTCAGTCCCACTGCGTGGCACCTTGGGCAAGCGTCTTCTACTATAACCTCGGGCCGACCAAATCCTTGTGAATAGATTTGGTAGACAAATTGAAAGAAGCCTGTCTATATATATATATATATATATATATATATATATATATATATATATATATATATATATATATATATATATATATATATAATATATATAATATATAATATATATGTATGTATGTGTGTGTATACGTTTGTCTGTCTGTGTTTGTCCCCCAAACATCGCTCGACAACCGATGCTGGTGTGTTTGCGTCCCTGTAACTTAGCGGTTCGGCAAAAGAGACCGATAGAATAAGTCCTGGGGTCGATTTGATCGACAGAAGGCGGTGCTCCAGCATGGCCACAGTCAAATGACTAAAACAATTAAAAGAGTAAAGAGTATGTTATTAAAAATGCTAATTTTTGTCTAAACATGTACATTTGTCTTTGCATGATATTAATCTTAACTGTGGGTGCTTTCGACGTGTTTCTCCAAAATATTCAACAATCGATTAAACACAAGCTTTTAAGGAGCAATATATCGCCTATTTAGCTCAATATATTTAACGATTATGTAAATATGTTAGTAAATATTGCAAGAAGTCAAACTTAATACTCATTTGAACAATTGTCAGAAGAGCTGATAAAATTATGAAGTCCCTCAGAAATAGAAAATCTATTCTACCATAACCCAATTCCCTCCTCATTCCCAGCATCTCGTTATGACATGTATATTTGTGACTGCCTTGTAATTCCTGAGTAAATAATGTCAATAATCTGAGGAGGACCGTTCCAAACTGATTTAGGTAGTTGGTAGTATCATACACGATTTTAGTACCCGTTTAGATCCCGAAGGAAATTTACAGTGAACGTACTGGATGGTATTCCGGGACATGCAAACAAATCCTGCAAATGTGTTAGGGAGACAATTCTTACGAGCATGCAGAAAAGCAGATAATGTTGTTCCGACTAACGTAGATAGTATTCAGATAAATCTTTCTAAATGACGCTCTTCACATATGAGTTGTCCCTTGAGATCAAATGCAGTATCTAATGTAATGAAGATACATGCAAATTAATTTCAGTTGCCAATCAAAGAGAAACTGCTTTATTATCAGATCTGATTATTTTTAAAGATCTAATGAAATTACTTAAATTTGTAATCGTTTCAGACATACGGTCTGCTGGGGCCCGTTACACACACAAATTTTAAGCATAAAATTGCAGCTTCGATTATGTAGTTTGTTGCGTAAAAACTCGACTAGCAAACCTATTTCTTTACTACCCTCAAGGGGCTAAACAGAGGGGACAAACAAGGACAGACAAACGGATTAAGTCGATTACATCGACCCCAGTGCGTAACTGGCACTTAATTTATCGACCTCAAAACGATGAAAAGCAAAGTTGACCTCGGCGGAATTTGAGCACAGAACGTAACGGCAGACGAAATAGAGCTACGCATTTCGCCCGGCGTGCTAACGTTTCTGCCAACTCGCCGCCTTCTCGACCAGCAGACATATTTTGCAAAGTGTTTAATCTATGGCTATCCCACTTTCTTTTCATACGCATTTTGACTAGAAAAATACAATTTTGAGAAACATTTAACATTGAAACAGCGACGTTTGGTTTAAGAGATTAGCGGTTGCAATTTTTAAAGGTGAAGCGACTTCATCACAAGAGTCGATATTTGGATTTAAAGGAAAATGTTGTATATAATATATAATATGTATGTTACATATTTTACATTTAGGAAAGATCGAAGCATACAAAATAATGTGAAAGGAAGTGTTTTAAGTGAAAGCGAATTCCATTAAAACAATGTCCTAGCAGATATTTCAATTATTACACACACACGCACACACACACACACACACACACACACACATATATATATATATATATATACACACACACATATATATATATATATATAAATAAACAGTGTTTTAAATTTCCACGCTTTAAAATAGCTTTCGGCCAAACATTCATCAGTTATCAGTGCATTCAAAGTTGAACAGTTTGTTGTTTCTTAGATAAATCGTATGCCTGGATAATTTGTTTTATTCGTATATATCTTTACTTTCCTGGATTGTCTGAATATGTTTCCTTGCTTGGGGATAAATTGTGGAAATCATTGCTAGACGTAAACTGATATATGACGTAGTCGTATATCTATATTGAAGTTTGCGAATATAATTCTAATCCATTCTTAGTGCGAGAATAGAAAGAGTAAGTATGCCAATTTGTCGGCTATTTTGGTTGTAAACGAGAAAAATATGATTTTCAATAGAATAATAAACATTTTTTTTCGGTTTGCTAAACCAAATATAATACATAATGTATCGAACTTATCGATGACGTTAAATCAACTGTGATTAAAATATAAAATAGCAGCTACTATTTGGTTTGGGATGAAGCATATTAAAATTAAGATGTAAAGTCATTTAAATATTAATTTTTATTCGAAATTCAAAACAGGTCTCGGAATACGTAACAATCTCTTGTCTCACTAATCGCTTGTCCTACTGGTGTCGCCACTATGAAGCAGGGTTTCATCCGTTCTCAAATTACGTGGTTTCGTAGCCGGTAATTTTGTCACAAACAAACTGCGATACGTGTTAGATATTAATAGAAGAACCACGAACCTGAAATTTACTGTATTGGAAATTCTAAATCATGTACGAATTCTACGTACAACTATATTTTCCATCATTATTTGTTTAGTACTTTCATGAATGTCAACACCTTATCACATGATGCTAGCAACTTCTCCCTCAACAATGTATCCCTCCCACTGCAACTTGTTACGGGTTTGTATGTGATTGAATGGAACGGAAAATTTAAAATAGAGAGGTGGGTATATAGTGCTTCAATAATGTAAACGTTTTCCAACAATAATTTTCCACAAAATCGGGTTCGGTATGCTTTCCTTTGTCGCAGTCATTACCGAGTTTACAACTCACCTACATATTTTGATGTGCTCGAAATAGCAACCAAAACTTCCTTAAATCTCACACTGCTGTCTTCAATAAAATCTTATATGGTAAGTGGATTTCCGGACGTACAGAAAATGAGACGCATCGAAAATGGCAAGAAGGTATTTCATCATACATGTGATGGAGCAGGGATGATCTGGGTCTATACAACAGAGGACAGATTAAATTTGACCTAAACCAAATAGGACTTTGTACGGCCACTATATCTGCTAGATAGAACTCTAAAATGAGAAATATGAGTATTATTTTAAATTAGCAACAAAAAACATTTGAGACAGACACTTGCCAAAACATATCTATTTGTGTATCGTTGCAGCGATGTTAAGTAAATATTTTCTGTACGGTATTATGGATATTCATTTAAATACCCAAACAAATGCCTGTATATCTGCATTGTAATCAAGTTGAAAACAAACAATATACATAAAATACATAACATTTACTTCATGTATTAAATGATTCTTAGTTTAAGAGTGAATTGTACATGGCTACAGATTAGTTGCTTTTACGTTTTCTCAATGTTTCAAGAAATACAGTTTTGCAGATTGTGTAAATGTATTGATTTTATTTGCTGAACTATATGTTTTACTGGAAACGGTCTAGATATTATATGTAAAAGAAAGAATAAATAATAATAACGCAACGGACTAACATAAATCAATAGCTTGCATATGATAGAAAAAATAAATGAGTGTGTTTAGAGATGAATAAATAAACGAACATGTGTATATATACTAAATGAATAAATGTATGTTATATATAATTATGGAGAATAGATATTTTTATGATACCGATTTTATGTAAACGATATATATAATGTTGTAGTATAATGCACTTACATTAATCAAAAGTAATACTGGTACGCTCATGTATGTATATATGTATATATATATATATATATATATATATATATATATATATATATATATATATATATATACGTGTGTATGTGTGTGTATGTGTATCGTCAGTAAATAATAAATCCGAAACTGAAGCACACTCTAAGTTAGAAAGCAGTATTGTATTTAGAGAATTATAGATATGATCGGGGAAAACTAGCATCTCTTTCTCTCTCTCTCTCTCTCTCTATATATATATATATATATATATTATATATATATATATATATATATATATATATGTATGTATATATATATTATATATATGTATATATATGTATGTTATATATATATATATATATGTATATATATGTATGTATATATATATATATTATATATATATATATGTATATATATATATGTATGTATATATATATTACATATATGTGTATATATATGTATGTATATATATATTATATATATGTATATATATGTATGTATATATATATCATATATATATATATACATATATGTATGTATATATATATATTATATATATATATACATATATGTATGTATATATATACATATATATATATATATATATATATATACATATATGTATGTATATATATTATATATATATATACATATATTAGTATTTGTATATATATACATATATACATATATAAGTATTTGTATATATATATATATATATATATATATATATATATATATATATATATATATATATATATATATATATACAAATATAGACATATATGTATATATACATATATATGTATAGAAATATATATATATATATGTATGTATGTATGTATGTATATACAGTGGGACTGCGAATATTCATTTCTGTTAATGCCAAAATAGTAAGCTAAGAAATTATATAAGAACATAAAAAAACCTACATCATTATATAAGAAAACTTTGAGGGTAGATGCGAATTACAACGGGAATAAATAGTAAAACTGAATAGGTTGTTGTTAGCGTCATCTTGGAATATAAATCTTCGAGACACATTCAGAGAATTATATTCTGAGCAACTGTCTTTGCTTTTTTATTTCTTTTTGTTGCTCTTCATCCCAAAGTTGTGCTACGTCGTATGCGGACAACATTTTACGTTTTAACACACGTTGAAATATTTACACCATTCAGTACATCCTACCACATCTATACCCGTCCAATACGCTAGTTTCTTAATATCTTCACTGGTCATGCTTCAAGAACCCTGGGAGAAATTCTTGCAGTTCCAAGCAATGCTCGTTTCTGTAGGTGTTCTACTTTCACACTTGCACTAATCCTGTTCACCCATGTTAGTAGATATTATTATTATTATCATTATTATTATTATTATTTTATTATTATTATTATTATTATTATTATTATTATTATTATTATTATTATTATTATTATTATTAATGAGTGAAAGAGCAGCGCATGCCATCAAAGGGACACTGGGGTAAACCATACGAAGCCCAGTATACCCATCATGACTACCCGTCTGATAAGGGCACGCCGGGCACATGCATCACAACCATATGTGCGTGACATGGTGATTTCATATGAAGATACACAGCACAGGACCTTGTAGGTGGGGCCCAGTTAGAATTTTCTTCTGGTCGAGTAGCCCCTCCCGCTCAAAAGGTTTCTGAATAAAGAATGTTTAAGGATGTTGAACGAAACACCAAAGTTTCTAGAGGTGAATTATTCAAACTCCAAAAAATTCTTCTCAACACATGGCTATGATGCTGCCCACTACCTCTGCTAATGATTAAAGACGCATATATCGCCAGCCATTGAGGGACATGATCAACTGGTTAAGGTCAAACAACTGACAAGCATATCTGTGTTATTGAGCAAAATATTTGCTGTAGCCTATCTTTTAAACCAATACAAAACAATGTACATGATAAAACTTCATTTCAGTTAAGATCAGAAGTCACGTGAGCCACTGCCTGGTACTGCATTAGGGCATTATTATTATTATTATTATTTTATTATTATTATTATTATTATTATTATTATTGAGTGAGAGAGCAGTGCGTGCCACCAAAGTGACACTGGGGTAAAATATACGAAGCCCCGTATACCCATCATGACTACCCGTCTGATAAGGGTACACTAGGCACATGCATCACAACTATATGTGCGCGACATGGTGATCTCATATCAAGATAAGCAGCACATGACCTTGCAGGTGGGGCCCACTTAGAATTTTCTTCAGGTCGAGTTACCCATCCTGCTCAAAAGGTCCCTGAATAAGGGTTGTTTAAGGATGTTGAATGAAACGCCCATGTTTCCAGAGGTGAATTATTCAAACCCCAAAGAATCCCTCTCAACACATGGCTATGATGCTCCCCCACTACTTCCGCTCGTGATCAGAGATGCACATATCGTCAGCCACTAAGGGACATGCTCAACTGGTTAAGGTCAAACAACTGACAAGCAAATCTGTGGTATTGAATAGAATATTTGCTGTAGCCCATCTTTTACTCCAAGACAAAACAATGTACATGATAACACTTCTAATCAGTTAAGATCAGAAGCCATGAAAGTCACTGTCTGGTACTGCATTAGGGCATTATTATTATTATTATTATTATTATTATTATTATTATTATTATTACTATTATTATAGCAGACCCGCGATTGAGGTACACAACAAAGCCTCAGCACGAAGAATACATTAGACAACAGCCTTGGGTTCCTATCTCGATGATATGCCGCGACTATCGGACAGAAAGCCTGAATGTTGCGAAATGCCGATTTCACAGGAGGGAGCAGCAGGTGTATTGAGCTGTTTTGTGTGATGCAAATCAACAGAATTCGATGGTCTGTATTATGAAGATTTCAAGTTCAGAACTGCTCAACAGTGAGTTAAATATTGTAGCTAAAGTGATCATTAAGAGATACGCACGGACCTGTGCGAGCTCTGGTAGGTATGTCCACAACCTCCAGCTCAAGCGATAAATCGTAGAGCGGGTGGGGGAAAGAACTGACTTTGGAGGAGCACACTTCAGTTTGGGCCAATCTGGGGCACTTGACGGCGTGGACCATCGGTGGCTTCCCGAAAAGCTGTCTGTTCTGATCCCATCTTAAGAGACTGGATCACCACAATCTATAGTGGCATCTGCTCCATGGTCAATTCACTTCTCGGAACCTTTCAATGATGAACGTTCGAGCACTGAGCGATGCATCCGCTCCTCACTTTTATATGTTTTGGCATTAGATACTTTTGAGCGAAACCTGAAGTGGTTTAGATATTTATCAGTGGATTTAGGTAACAAGAGAGTCGTGTCTGTATACGTTGACGACGTTAGTGTTAAGATATCGGCCTCTTCGGTTACGGAAACAACCGACACTCTACTGAAAACATAAAGGAGCACACGTAAACCAGGAGAAATCTATCGATTGACAACCAGGTTTGGAGAAGCAAGTCGTGATGATTAGCAGCAATTTCTGTCATTGGAGGTGGGGGTGCTAATGAAAGAACTCGATGCATGTTTCGGATCAGATCTCTATTTGTATCGGATCCGAGAAGAGACTATAATCAAGGTGACCAATCTCACACACAAATAGGGAGAATGGAAGTTGTCTCTGAATGGTCTGGTGGAAGTAAGGAATGCATACATTGTCTAGGTAGTGTACTACAAGTGAGGGCGCGTGGCTTAGTGGTTAGGGCATTCGGCTCATGATCGTAAGGTTGTGAGTTCGATTCCCGGCGACGCGTTGTGTCCTTGAGCAAGACACTTTATTTCACGTTGCTCCAGTCCACTCAGCTGGCAAAAATGAGTTGTACTTGTATTTCAAAGGGTCAGCCTTGTCACTTTCTGTGTCACGCTGATTATCTCCGAGAACTACGTTAAGGGTACACGTGTCTGTGGAATGCTCAGCCATTTGCACGTTAATTTCACGAGCAAGCTGTTCCGTTGATCGTATCAGCTGGGACCCTCGTCGTCGTAACCGGCGGAGTCTTTTAGTGTACTACAGCTTAACAGTCGTAAGAAAACTCTGACTAGATCGTAGCGCTTGCATTTTAGCGTCTTATTGAAGGGTCAATTCCTGCCAGTCTTGAAAATCCATCTCCTGTCAATACCCACTCCGACGGGTACGCCAATCTAGAAAATCCATCTGCTGTAAATACCCACTCGCTGTAGCTGATATACCTGCAGAAATATCGAAATTATTACAATGGTATGAAGGTCGGTGACGGAAATAAGGCGAATTGCTGTGGCCGTCCTTCGTGCGGCATGTCTTTCCACAGCTCATCTCTGACCGAACTGCAGCCATGGATCAAGCGTAGATCAAGATTCGGCAGCTGGCTTCTATAATATTGCCTGACCCGTACAGCATTGTACTAGCTGGATAATGCTTTTTGTGGGAAATCAACACAAGATTTCTATAGAGGGTTTGGTAAGGAGTGGCTGGGTGGTAAGTAGCTTGCTTACCAACTACATGCTTCTGGGTTCAGTCCCCCTGCGTGGCACCTTGGGCAAGTGTCTTCTACTCTAGCCTCAGACAGACCAAATCTTTGTGAGTGGATTTGGTAGACGGAAATTGAAAGAATCCCGTCGTATATTTATATATATATATATATGTATGTGTGTGTGTGTGTGTGTGTATGTGTGTGTGTCTGTGTGTGTATGTATATGTTTGTGTTTCTGTGTTTGTCCAACCAACATCGCTTGACAACCGATGCTAGTGTGTTTACGTCCCCGTCACTTAGCGGTTCGGCAAGAGAGACCGATAGAATAAGTACTAAGCTTACAACGAATAGGACATGAGCTCGATTTGCATGACTAAAGGCGGTGCTCCGGCATGGTCGCAGTCAAATGACTAAACAAATAAAAGAATAAGAGAATAAACGAATAAAGATATGAGAAACGACTCTAGACATCGACGAGAACAGTGTGAATGACCTTCTCTCGGAGGGCATTCTTTTCCATAATCATGGAAAATTTTCAAAAGCGTTTAGCGTGGCGGTGTTACAGAGATACTGCCTGTTCAAGACAACTTCTTCAGGCATATGATCGGCAACAGTAGAAAATGTCAGAGATGCATGCCGATGTATGAAACTGTCTGACATGCAGTCGTTCACTGTCCCAGTCAGCCACATATGGAATTGTCTTGAGCAGCTAACGTCTTGAGTAAGACGAATCTACCGGTGCGCCGACTGCATTGGGATGAACGCTGGACCAGTTTACTTGGGCAGAGATGGGAAGCAGATCTTTCGCGATCTTTCTTAGCTTAGTGGTTGTGGAAATAGAGAGTGTGTGGTGAACCTGTTTCAAAGGTTTGAATATTGGCACTTCCCTATTTCATGAGGGTGAGTGTAGCGATGAAGTTGCTGTCTTCAGCCTGTTTATGACATCATCATATAGGGGAAACGACTGCAACAATGATAATTAATGAATGGCAAAGAAACTATTCCATAGAAAGACAACATTAGCACCTTGACCAGCCTTCCAGACAGAAATGCTGTCACTCCCTCCACTGCAGCACGTATATACAACCGCAGTAGCAAAATCAGAATCAAAGACAAGACAAAAACAGCACCAACCTACGCATGTAGACCGTACGGCCATCATAAGATCAATACAAATTTCAGCAGTCATAGAAGAAAACGTACTATTATCCTCACTATTAAAACTTACAGAAGAGCGACTGAAAACACCAAGTCAAAAATGATCATCTTAACAACAATCAACACCAATGCAACTTTCAATTCTACTGCAGAAATGGTCTCCACCGAAAGTTACTAACAAAAGTAACATCAAACATATCAAAATTATAGCCATATAGTTAAGGCGATAAAATATCTCGCTAACACAGCTCGGATCACTCACGGATGTCTGCTTCAGTGAATAAAAATCAAATATCAGTCAGAGCGGGACAAAATGGAACCTAGTGATGTCTAGTAAAACTATCGACAAAAATTCTTCAGTACACTCTGACTTGCAATTATATCGCCATTAGAAGTAGGCGGATTCAGATAGATGGAGATCTGTTCAGGTCCTGTTTGAACACAGACATTAGACAATTTGGCAAAATTTCTGGTCTGAATGTAATGCGAAGTAGCATTGCGCCAGATTCATAGTTATATAGAGAGTTAAAAAACGCAAGTTATTGATTATCAGTGGGATCGTGTAATCAAACACCATCAGGCGGATATTTTCATATTGAATAAGAGAGACAAATACTGTCATGTCATTGATGTAGCCATACCAAATGACATATCTGCGCAGTTGCGGTGGTCAGATATAGTGCGTCCATACTCAAATAGACTAAGGTGGAAATATCAATACTGGACAGATGGACGAAGAAATTCATGGCGTTGCATGCAGCGCTACACCCTAAAGCAAATGTAAATAGTCTGTATTTGAAAAGAAAGAATGGTGGCAGAGGATGAGTTAGTATAGACCATTGTGTAAGGAGTGAAAGGAGAACGCTTGCCCAGTATTTGATAAACAGTGATGAAGACCAGCTGCAATATGCCATGAAAGATATGGTTGTAAATGCAGATGAAATGATGGACAAGGAAAAGGGAGGGTTTAACCAAAACCTGAGAAGAGAAAAAAAGATAATAATAATAATAATAATAATAATAATAATAATAATAATAATAATAATAATAATAATAATAAATGGATACTCAAGGCCCTTGAGATATACAAGATCTCTCCTGTCGTCTCAAAATTCTTAGAGAATAGCATGACCATGTGGAACACACATCTCTTTCTAAGCCATAGTAATGGGATGAGCCAGTCCAATAGCATCAACATCAAACGAGGCATCTTTCAAGGTGACTCCCTCTCTCCATTACTTTTTTGCATGGCACTGATCCCACTCTCAAACGAATTGGATAGTACCAGATATGGGTACAAAGTTTTTAGTAAGTTAATAAACCACCTTTTCTATATGGACGACCTAAAGCTGTTTGCCAGGAATGACCAAGAGCTAGAAGGGCTGCTAACAACTGTTAAAGAGTTTAGCATTGATATCGGGATGGATTTTGGCCTTGATAAGTTTGCTAAAGCAACTTTTGTAAGAGGCAAGCTCAGGCAAACAGCTTCGGTTAAATTAGATATTGACACTACCATCAAGGAACTTGACCCACAAGAAAGTTACAAATACCTAGGAATCAACGAAGGAGATGGTATACATCATGCTACTATGAAGGAAAAGATAAGAAAGGAATATTATAGGATAATAAGGCTTGTACTGAAGACTGAACTCAACTCCAAAAATTGCATTGAGGCCATTAACACCCTGGCACTTCCAGTAGTCCAGTACAGTTTTAACATCATTAACTGGAACCTTACGGAACTCCAACGCTTGGACAGGAAGACAAGAAAGTTACTGACATCCAAGAGCATGCACCACCCTAAGGCAGATGTAGACCGCTTGTACCTACCTAGAAGCAGCGGGGGGAGAGGAATGATGCAATTAGAGCTGTGCTATAAGACCTCTACTGTAGGAATGAACAGGTACCTATCTAGTAAAAAGGACTGGATGCTGCGACTTGTGTGCGAACACGAAAGCAGCAAAAGGCTGCATTCTATTGTCAAGGAAGCTTATAAGTTCGAAAGGGAACTAGACATTAACCTTGAATCAGATGAAGGGCCGGAAACCACTGCTACCAAGCAAGCAAAGCGAATCAAGCAGACTGCAAAAAAGAACGGGCAGAATCAAATTGAGAGGCGGTGAAGCCAGAAGCCCCTGCATGGACAATATATTCTCCGAAGCCAAAATGCTGATGTAGACCAAGCAACAACCCATCAGTGGCTGAAGAGCTCTGGATTGAAAGCAGAGACTGAAGGCTTCATAATGGCAGCACAAGATCAAAGCTTGTTTACCAGAAATTACCAGGCTAACGTTCTCCGAAACGGTACTGACCCTAAATGCAGATTCTGTGACACATTTGACGAAACAATAGACCATCTCGTTTCGGGATGTCCTGTGCTGACACCAAACGAAAACAAAAATCGCCACGATAGGGTAGGACAGTATATACATTGGAAGATATGTAAACACCACAAATCCGACACTCCTGCTAACTGGTATGAACACCATCCTCAGCCAGTTGTTGAAGGTAAAGATGTCACCATCCTCTGGGATTTTCCAGTCAACACTGACAGAACGATCAAGGCTAATCGACCAGACATAATTGTGAAAGACAGGGAAGAAAATACCTGCAGACTAATAGAAGTAAGCGTCCCCACTGATAAAAATGTATCTGTCAAGGAATTTGACAAACTTAGTAAATATAAGGACCTGGAAATCGAAATACAGAGGATGTGGAATCTTAAAACAAAAACTGTTCCTGTTATTGTAGGTGCCCTAGGTATGATAAAAAAGGGATGTCAGAAACACCTAGACAATATCCCTGGAAAACCATGTCTCAAGGAAATCCAAAAGATTGTGCTAACAAGTACTGCCCACATCCTTAGAAAAACCCTATCAATGTAAATGTTTGTTTGCATTACATGGAGATATATCTCTACTTCCCCTCCCCAAGCTTTCAGCTATATTTCAACAACTCTTAACCTTCACTTGCCCTAGGGCGCTGGGTGTGCTCCGGCAAGTGATTGCATCAAACATGCAGATTAAAAGTAAATGACAATAATAATAATAATAATAATAATAATAATAATAATAATAATAAAATAATAATAATTTCTATGAAAGGCACAAGGCCAGAAATATGAGTGGGAGAAGAGGAGTAGTGGATTGTATCGACCATAGTGTTTTGGTGGTACTTAATTTATCGACCCCGAAAGAATAACAGATAGACTCGACCTCGGTGGAATTTGAACTCAAAGCGTAGCGTCGAGCGAAATACTGCTAAGCATTTCACCCAGCATGCTAACAATTCTGTCAGCTCGCCATAATAATAATAATAATAATCATAATAATAATAATCATAATAACAACAACAATAATAATAATAATAATAATAATAATAATAATAATAATAATATCATAATAATAATAATAATAATAATAATAATAATAATAATCATAATAATCATAATAATAATAATCATAATAACAGTAATAATAATAATAATAATAAAATAATAATAATAATAATAATAATAATCATAATAATAATAATAATAATAATAATCATAATAACAGTAATAATAATAATATAATAATAATAATAATAATAATAATAATAATAATAATAACAATAATAATAATAATAAAATATAATAATAATAATAATAATAATAATGATAATGATAATAATAATAATAATAATAATAATAATAATAATAATAATAATAATAATAATAATAATAAAGTTATAAAATAGTTATAGTCATCGTTTTAATACATAGAATAATAGAAAGACAAAATATTCGAGCTGACAAAGTAAATTTTATTCTGTGTTTAATCACGTACTTCAAATATTATACTTTCAAATGCAATTTAGTTGCCTTTGCTCTTAAATGCAGAGGAATCGATCGTAATGAACCGAATTCTCCCGACAATACATCTTTCAGTTTTATAACTGAAAATGATATTAAATTATTTCATATCATGAAAAATCTTTTTTTTTTTAATAAATCATTCAGGAGGTGGTATTTTCAGTACGCGCGAATAAATCTAAATTTTATCTTCGCTTTTGATTTCATGTAGGTATTTGTAAATGTATTGTACAAGAAATTTAATTCATTATTCTCGCATGTATGATACTCTATCAAATATATGTCATCGAGAAAAAAAATTCTATTTCCCATTTGTCACGAGCCACAACTTTCACGGTTATAATTCTCCCAGTCACATGACAAAGAAAATAAAAACCAGTAAAATTGTAATATCTGTTTTGTCCATTACAAACAGGCATGCCAAAAGTATAACAGCATTTGAATTTAAGCACCATGTACATTAAAGATCAAAGCAAATATTAAAAGCTATTCAGTCTTGCACCAGCATATATTTCATATATCATAATATTAATACAAATCTCTGTCTATTTATTTAAAATTTTGGCACAAGACCCGTAATTTAAGAGCAGTGCGTAAGTCCATTACATCGAACACTCGCACTCAATTGGTACTTATTTTATCAACCCCGACTGAATGGAAGGCAAAGTCGACCTCGGCGAAATTAGGACTCAGGCAGTGGAAACAGCCGAAATACCACCAGACATTTTGTCCGGCGTACTAAAGATTCTACTGGTTCACCCTTGATTTATATGTATATTAATAATGGCTTCAAATTTTGACTGAAGGCTAGCAATTTTGAAAAAGTATCTCTGTTGAACTGCTTCTTAATTTAGCGACCCTGAAAGGATGATATACAAGGTCGGCCTCGGCTGTATTTGAACGCAAAACGTAAAGATAGACGACATGCCATGAAATATTTTGCTTGCACTGGCGGTGCCCCAGCATGGCCACAGCTCATGAGCTGAAACTAGAATCAATCAATCAATCACTGTTTTTTTTTTACTCTGTTTATCATTCAACACCACTTTCCAACAGGCGTTGGTGTGTTTGTATACTTGTTAATTAAAGGTTCGGGAAGACAGACCGATAGAATGGGTATAAGTTTTAAAGAACGAATAAGTACTTGGTCGAATCTTTTGACATAAATTCAAAGCGGTGCCCTAGTCCTCAGCTGCTAGTAATAGTATCGACACCAAAAGGATGAAAGGCAAAGTCTGCCGCCGCGGCTGTAGAACTGAAACCATAAAGTCAGAAGATGTTGTTGGCTCGCCGCCTTAATAATAATAATAATAATAACACCAAGAACTTCCACAACCTCGAGGTTGATGTTGATGATTATACTACTGTTAACAAAGGCGCAATACCTTAACAATATAAAACATACTGTATATAGCATAAAAAATGTTTACTTTTTTACTTGTTTCAGTCATTTGATTGTGCTGGAGCACGCCTTTAGTCGAGCAAATCGACCCTAGGACTTATTTCTTGTAAGCCTAGTACTTATTCTATCGGACTCTTTTGCCGAACGGCTAAGTTACGGGGACGTAAACACACCAGCATCGCTTGCCAAGCGATGTTCAGAGGAGGGGGGGGGGCAAACACAGACACACAAACACGCACACACACATACATACATACATACATACATAAATACATACGTACACACACATATATATATATATATATACGACTGGTTTCTATCGGTTTCCGTCTACCAAATCCACTCATAACGCTTCGGTCGGCCCGAGGCTGTAGTAGAAGATACTTGCCCAAGGTGCCACGCAGTGGAAGTGAACTAGGTACCATGTGGTTGGTAAGCAAGCTACTTAACACACTGCCACTCCTACGCCTGCTTACTACACAACCACCAAAATAAAATATATATTCAAATCAGAATTAGATATTCATCGCAAATTTCAGCGACATAAACTTGGCCATTTGCGCCTGTCTACGCCAAACATAATACGAGATTAATCAGCAATTTTCAAAACACCAAAACTATCATCTTTCACTGGATTTCTTCCTACTTAGAAACATACACTGCGTGGGCCCATTCCATTCACACTCAGGGGCCTTGTCATTCTCCCATCTCTCGATGAATATGCGATTAAGTAAGCCCCTTTGCTTCTTTCTTTGTAATATATACTTGAAGAATTCCATGTAAGCTTGAACAGATAGAAAAATCTCTGTCTTCAAATATTTCGGAGCCATCCGGCACCCAACCAATTTTATAACAGGCAACAAGCAGAGAAAATGTTATTTCTCTTCGTTGCCATGGGCAGGTGACACTGCAATATTTATTATAGACTCGTAAGATAGTATGCAAATGTTCGATAGACGAAAAGGGGTCACTAATGAACGGAAAGTGAAGGACTGTATGCAAGACGGCTTTGGCTCTTGCAAACATCTTGGACAAGTTTGCTTGCTCTTGCGTGGATACCTGTAGCGCTGATCTCGAACATGTGAATGCCCTTTCTCATGTATAACTACCATACTAATATCCTTTTGAAATTGTACTTTCGTCGACCTAAAATTCCTCCAGAAGAAACACATTAAACATTTGTTTACGATTCCTGAATTACTCCAGAGCCATTGCTGCTCATACGCTAAAGTAAAATTCAATAGAAATTAAGACTGGTTCTTCTTCAGAGACCCGTTTTAAGCGGTACATTATTATGAGCATCTAACAGCATTCTACATGACAAAAGCGTAACTTCGGTCTATGCTGAAACCAAAATAGTAGCATTTTTCGAGGGTGAAGGCCACATCAGTTCACTCTTGCATTAATCCACGTATATTTGCAGGTGCGTCCTCTTAAGAACATACCGGAGCATCATCAAGGAGTACTTCCGAGCTCAGTACGGACAGTTTGTTGGCAGCCGATGCATTTCCTGAGCAGTTGTTCCTCTCCATTTAATTGCAAACGAAAAAGCATGCATTCCAGTTTGGCAGACTATTCTTGGGACAACATAAGATAGGCAGTTGGTATTACCCCATCGAGGGTATAAATGCATTAATTACGTCCGCCTAAACTCTCAGATTTAGTTCCATTTCGTTGCATTTGTGAATAAGACTGGCCATCTTTTTGACAATATCTTAACAGTATCTATTTCTCCTGCGGGCTCGGAACAAATTAGACTCAATGAGAAAAATTGCCTCTGGCTAATTTGGGTTAATCTTGCTTGAAACGCGATGGGAATATGCATTGGGAAAATAAGGAAACATGATATCTGGAAATATTAAGCCGCGTATTTAATTTCTAACACGATTGAAGTAATCCGATAAATGAAATCCATATATAGGCTTTTTCTCTCAAGCATATCGCTACCAAAATGGAAAATTAGACAATACAAGATAATAAATGCGTTTGAGGGAAAATAAAACAGGAAAAGGCACTCCTTCAATGAAAGTTCACATTTGAATATATATTGTTAATCGATCCAAGAACTGAAAAATTGTCGCCAGGGAATGGATATTTTAGTGTGCGAACGGAAAAAAGAGGAGTAATAACTCTGTACTTTGAAGCAAGTGAAAACGAGCTACTTCATCGTACTCTAATAAATGTAGGACGTGCATGTGTTGAACTTCAACTGTAGAAGTAATGACAAAATATGTTCTGAGAAAGGAACCATTAGAAAAAGTATTAGTGTTGCTATAGACTTCTATACTCGAGTTCACAGGGTTTTTTCATTTGCATAACCTATTAAACGGTTAGGCAAATGTTGTGAAAGCTCTGGACGTGCAGTGTGTATCTCTGGAGTTGGATTCTAAAGAGACAAATTCTATGTTTTATGGTGGGTCATACACAAAAGGAAGTTCTGAACACTCGTTCACTGAGAAAGTTTGGTTTTGCTTCTACTTCAACGAACAGGTTCCGACTAGAACATTAAGAGGTGCGTGATATCAATCATATTGCAACAGGATGTGGAATGGTTAATCTCGGCGGAATTTAGTGTGTTTGTTAAAAACAAAATATGGAATGCGGATACACAATTTCACACAAAAGCTGCAATGATAAATATCAGTAAAAGAATATTTTGAACCGAAGATTTTATGAAACTTTTGCCATCCAGACAAATAGAATAATTGTTCACCAAACATTATTACAGGATTTTTAACATGGTGGCGATGATGTTGATGTCGATGATGAAGAAAGAACTGTGATGGCGGGGGAGTTGATGATAATACCGGCGACGTCTAATGTGACGTCGACGACAGCGACGATAATGATGATGGTGATGGTGATGGTGATGAGGATGATGACGACGGAGAAAACGGTTACGATTACGTGAACGATGAAGATAATAGCGATATCGTTGATAGTTGGGTAGATGGTAATGATACTGGTGAAGGGTGTGGTGATTGTAGCGTTGATTGTAATGATATACACCATTGAATATTCACCTAATAGCACCTTTTCTTTGAGGAGCAACCATTTGTAGGAGATAATTTTGTAACATAGATCTTATCATTTAGCGCTGATATCGAATGAATTTAAATCGAAAATATTAAAAGGAATATATGCCGACGATTGTTGTAATGATTTGGGACATTTTCATTTCGTCTATTTTAATGGCAATTAGTAGAAAGACAATAAAATATATAATCAATATCTGGTGATTTTCGTATAATTACTTTGCTGTAAAATAATAATTGATTCCGTTATTTCAGAATAATTTCGTTTTCTTTTTTTATCATTACTATTGTGTGAAAACCTCCAGTGTCATTATAAATGAACTTCTGTTGTTGTTGCTGTTGTTGCTGTTAACCTCTCCCACCTCAGGTCAGAACTATAATCAGACCTATGATCAAATATATTTCATGAATACTTTGTCTTTTTTTCAGTATGCAATGAATCGTGAGTTCCATTATCCTCTATAGGCTTTCCATTTTTACGATAATAGATTTTCGTTTCAGAGGAATTTAGTTTCTATTTCTAGCAAGTCGAATATCCACTTTGACCATTGTATTCTGTCAAACTATCATATAGAAAGCCTAGACAAAATTTGTTCCTAGGGGACTGAATATATTACTAGTATTTCATTGTTTATAAATATAGGTATAGTTGACATGAACTCAGAACGAGATACGCAGCTAAAATAGGTAAGGCTTTAAAATATTGCTCCTTCCCATCGCAATACTTGTTCTGTTTTCCTCCTAATATATACTGATTTCATACACTGCCTTAAAGCATAATAAACTTCTATACTCGTGTCCACAGGGTTTTTCATTTCAATGTTGTCAGCTTGGGAGTTACATTTTATCAACTCCTTTTCATTCATACCAAAATTATTTACATTGTCTACTAGATGCATGTCATTTTAATTCTGGAGACCCAGGGTGATCATTATTGATAAAATCTTAATGTAAGATATGTTAACTAGACTGCTTTGATGAATTAAATCAATGAGGCAATGCACTTTTTAAAAAGGTTTTTCTTTTTCTATACATATAACTCCTATAATTAAACGCAGTGGTTGTGTCGTTTCAATAGCCTCTTAAAGGAAAGTAATTGTCTAGGATAATGCTTTACTTAAAACACTGGGAAATTTGTCAGAAATGATTTTAATTTTAGAGAAGATAGGAAAAAGTATTTCTGGGAGTCGTTGAGAAAGCCATACAACTGTGTTAGAGTTTATACTATAAATGCAGTGTTACAGGTACTAAACATATCGATATGTCGTAAAGGCAGAAGTACAGATGACATAAATTTCCAAACGCATGGATAGAACTTGCAATGAAAAATTGAATAAAGATAGTTCAGTAGAGAAATTGTAAGAAACATTGTAAGAAATGGAATATGAGATGGACAGAATAGGAATCAAATAACATTATATAACGGCCGAATGGGAATG